>NC_137691.1:12308707-12423707 GCF_963989245.1 Nansenia antarctica | reverse complement strand
GCCCTCCTTCTTAACATTTGGTTTACCTTTGTGTTCTACCTTTCTACTCTATGATTAATTTATTGTTCTTCTTCTTCAAAAAACGAAACACTCAGTGAATCAGGTCCTCGGTTCTCTATGTTCTGACAGACTTGGTTAATGTTGGGCTATCTGTAGGCTTATCTAATCTAATGTGTAATCTGAGAAGTTATTAGATCTAAAGATATTGACTAAAAAGGTTGCAAACAATACGAGGGGGGAAGAAACACTGCTGGTTTAGACATATTCCTTTCCCGCTCTCTGATTCGAGAACGTTGACCGTGTCAAGTGGGAAGTAATACACATGCTGTCGTCCTCCAGAACTGTAGTGAGTGACAATTGATTAGCATATAACTGTCAACTTAAAGTAACGCATGCAATTAAAGTGCCAGATGTTTATTGAGATGTTAACACGGGGCTGGGGCGGGAGACGGGAGACGGGGGAGGGGGAGTGCTTAATGAGTACGGGGGGTTTCCGTTTGGCGGATCTGTTTACCTGTTCGCCCAGATGCTCGGCTGATCTCGGAGGGGTTCTCTCCTCTCTTCCTCCGCTAATTCACACTTCTGCAGTGGTCCTGTCAGACGCCAGACGTGCTGCAGATGTTGCGCTGGGGGGCGGTCTGACAGGATGACTAGTGACAGCGTGATCTGCGCTCTGCCTGCGCATACGGTGAGGCGATGAAAGGCCCGCTAATTGGGCCCACGTACTGTACGTTAGGAGACGTATACCTAACGCCTCGTCAGCGCGAGCGCCGCGCCGCGTCGAGCTAATCTCCGCTCCGTGTGAGAGGAGAGACTCTCTGTCGTACACAGACACACAGACCGAGAGGGTGAGAGAGAGAGAGAGAGAGAGAGCACTGACACACACACACACATAAACAACACAGGGGCGTGTACTACACACATCCACATCCACACACGCACGCATGCACGCACGCACGCACACACACACACACACACACACACACACACACACACACACACTACACACACACACTACACACACACACACACTACACACACTACACACACACACACACACACACACACACTACACACACACACACACACACTACACACACACACACACACTACACACACACACACACACACACACACACTACACACACACACACACACACACTCTCTCCCAGCTCAGTCATGCATTGCAAAGAGGCGCCCTAGCCTGGAGGGCTCTCCATACCCCAGCGTGGCTCCAGTCAGCTCCATGGTTAGCATCATGGAAGCTCCGTGCCTAGCTTCTAAAAGACACACTGCTGGTAAAGCAGTTTACCTCCTGGCCACACAGAGACAGAGACCACGGGCAGGTCATAGATAGTACGGCTCTAATACAATAATAAGATGATGCTAGCCATGTCTAAACCAGAGGTTTTCTCTGCTGTCAGCACGGCCGTTTCCTCCAGTGGACGTGCTGCTGCCTGGTGGCTTCCTCCTTCCTCCTTCCCCTCCTTTCCCTCTGCTACTTTACAGGCAGGGAGGACCGCGGAGCCTGGCTCTGAGGATGTGGGCTAAAGGCTGAATGAATAATACAGAGGACGGTTAGAGATGAAGGGGAGGTTGTGCTCTCCGTCAGAGCTTTACCCTACCAAACATTTACCCTACTACAATGGGCCGGTTTCACAGACAAGGCTTAAGCCCTAATCCTAGATTGAAAAAACATCTTCAATGGGGATTTTACATTGAAAGTGTGATTTTAGTCCAGGACTAGGCCTAAAGCCTTGTTTGTGAAAGCGATCTATTGTGTTCTTTGAACCTTCTGATTTGGCCAGACAGGGAAATTAAGTACTGTGTGAATGTATCGTACTATATGCCGTTTAGCTGGTGTTTTTTTATCCAAAGCAACGGTGAGTGCATACATTTTGCACTATATATGTGCCACATTCTAATGCTTTGGTCCTCATGTCAGGATCCGATGTAATGATCAGACTTTTCTTTTGACAAATGTGAATCCATTTCCCCGTTGTTGAAAATCAGTGACACATCGCTAGTCAACTAACACAGCTTGTTTTGTGAGCCTGCTAACGATGTAAAGTAGTGTTATAGTTAACTAGGTAGCAGTGGGGAATTACTCAGCCAATCCATTGCCTTGCAGTATTTTGTCTTGACTAGCGAGTTTGTGTTGTGATTCTCAACAACGTTGAAACGTAGTTCCGTGTTTCAAAAGAAAAGTCCGAACATTTCGATCCGTTGCCGACATGCGGACCAAACGATCAGACTGTGTCACGTATGTGAATTCCTGAAATACGCTTCACTTGAAACACACTTGAGGACATCACTTGAGGAATCCACATTGTTATGAAAACATCCATAGTCTTTTTCTATTTGGTTATTATCAGCAACCCTAAAACCCTTTCCCCTGGTGAATGATTCATACGCTCATTCCGAAAATGTCTGTAACATCTATGACTGAAAGGATCAAACACAACGCTTCCAACATGACACATCCCTTTCATGAACCTCCTCAAAAAAAAACAGAAAACACTTCTCACTTCCCACTCCGCACCTTGCACCTCGCACCGTGAGATAGATAGCTCCTGAGAGGCAGCCTGGTAGCGCGTGGCAGCCAGTCGGAGAGACAGGAGAGCCGACAAAGAGAGATCCAGCTACCCTATAAAGAGATTTAGAGTACCAGAGAGGGGGCGAGTGCAAACAAAAGAGGTTGATGAACGAGGTGTAATCTTAGAGAGAAGGACCGTATCTGGGGCTCCTTCCAAGAGGAGAGCGTGACCCTGTTCTCTAGTAATTTATGGAGGTGCTATTATTACAAGCCTCTGTTCCGAGGGGGCCTCCCCTCTGCAGATTCACACATACTACCGTCAGCGGGATGGGATGAGATCCACCTGCTCGACAGTACCCTTGAATAGCACTCTTCAGAGAGAGAGAGAGGGAGAGAGAGAGGCGAGGGACCTTGATAATTAGACAGAGGTTCGAGAGGGGTGAAGATTTTGAAGTGGGTGATGCACGGTTAGAGAAGCATGGCAGAACGAGCTTCTGTCGATGGTGCTTTATTCACAGTCCTAGTGTGATACGACACTGCTCAGTAGCCTAGCTGTGTCATTTATCCTCCGAGAAGAGAATGCATGGAATGTTTTGTTCACTTTTACTGTATCACATACCAGTTATACCAGTAATTACAGTTGATTACGATTACTAAGATGCAGTGTTCAAAACTGAAGTCACATCGTCAAAACTCTTCATACATCAACGAAACGGAAGTCCATGTGGACCAAACTGTGACTCATTTTTACATTGCTTTCACACAAAATGCATTCAATGACCACGTTCTCCAAAATCCACGAACTCTTCTCTCATTCAAACTGCACCATCTGCAAAACACTATGTATTTGCAACGCATTTTTCCAATGTTACAGTAACACACTGTGTTCAAAACTGTGAAGAACACATTCAAAACAGAATGATTTGGTGCATTTTTGCAGTAATCAAATTGAAATGTCTAGAAAATATTAGCAGCATATATACAATGAAATGAAATAGACTAGATGCATTGCCAGGGAAGACATTAGATGTCACCAGATGCAGACCAGAGGGTGGACCAGAACCCTCAGGAGTGAGAGTTTTTTTGTGTGATTGCTATTGTATTGTAGCCCTGGAATTTCTGGGGGGGGTTTTGGTTTGAACTTTTCATTTCAAGTAAATACCGTAACTTACTTTCTGCAAAGACACTGAACAAAAAAGAAATACACTAAAGGATAGAAGCAAATTGCAGCGTTTCTGATTCATTCTTGTTGCCTAATACTTTACAGTTGTACAGTCAACTATTCTGTCTATGATTACTACAAATCAAACCATTCTTATAATGAAATATTCATTCTTGTGAAAATCATTCAAACTATGTAATGCTCCCTGTTGTTAGTGTTTTGTAGGTCAGAGTGTTATGAATGACTGTGTATGCTTTCTGAGTGAACATTGTTGCCAGTGTATGGTTGAACGAGCTTCTTTTGAGACGTGTTTGAAGTGAAGTGTTTGACCAAGATGCGTGTTAGTATGAAGAGATTTGACAATGTGACTTGACTTCAGTTTGAACACTGCGACTTCATAGCAATCATAAAAACCTGTAGTCCACACCTCTCAGTGAAGGAGCTCCTTGACTTTCTGTTATTATCAAGGTCGGGGGGGGCAATTATTGAGGATTTTCAGTTGACTTCCTGAATAGACTGCTTTGAAATTGGTTAGAATTCCGGTCACGGCAGCCTTTGAAGAAAAAGGCTCAAACCTTTGATTCGCTTCCCTAGACCAAGGTATTGGTTGTAAGTCGCTTTGGATAAAGGCGTCTGCTAAATGACAAAAAGGCCAACCTTGGTTTATTATTAGTAAGTCATGGTGGGTTGGTGTACGGGTGGGTCTCTGATGACCCTGCGTTCTACAGCCCTGTTTCAACCGGTATTTACCCAGTATTGACCAATTACACTATTACGTAACAATACCAAGGTGTAAGATAAAGTGTTAGCCTGCTGTCATCAGCTTCATCTCCCCCCCAGCTCACTGTGCTCTATAGAGGCCTTTAGTATACACGCTGCCTCTAGTGTGCGCCAAGCAAACTACCCTTCAATTATTAAGACGCCTTCTTCCCTCGCAACTTCTTCTTTTATCATTCATGTCTTTAAAGCGCTACCGGATCGGCGAAAAAACGCTTTGCTTAAAAAACACATTGCAATATCACGCCTGCTCAAGTCTTCCTGTCTTTTCCCGACAGCAGCTCGCACTCTCTGCGACTCTCTGCGACTCTCTGCGAATGAAGTATTTCATTCATGAACAGTGACTGATGTTCACGTAAACAACCATTTCCTCTTCTGCTAACTAGGCTGTCAGCGCGAGGCAGCAGGGCAACACTGCTGATGGATGAGGGACGGTAGCGTCGTATCGCGGGTAAGAGATGATGCGATTCGGAGAGATATATGCAGGTAGTGAGGAAGTGAGTAATGAATGTGTGTGTGGGCGGCGTCCTCTGCCTTTCTTGCCATTGGTCGGTTATTGCCTTTGCTGCCACTGGCTAAACTTCCCATAGTAGAACCTGTCCTCTCATGCCTGTCTGCCCTGCTCTCCCTCTTCATCGTCTGTATGAGTCAGGGCCAGGAGCCACGTCGACGCTGGACCGGGAGGGCCGTGGGAAAGGTCACGCTGTCTGACCTCCCCCCCGTGTGTGTCAACACCAGGTGGCCCCCCTCATCAGATGTGTTCGGAGCCCTCAGAAGAGACAAGGCCAGCCACAGGACACCTTAGCAATCTCCCCCTAACAAACAAAAAAAAGGTCCTCATCTCCATGGAGACGTACTAATGATGGAACATCGTGGCCGTGTGGAAGATTAGAGCTGGTTTGGATGGCAGGACGGTTGCCGTGACGCTGCGGTCGTTGTATGGTTACGGGTGGTTATGTCAGATCGGTGGTGGGGGCCAGGCCAAGATGGCGTTAGATGAGCACAGATTGGGGGGGGAGTGTGGGGGTGAAGGGGTGCAGTTGTGACGCCATTGGAGGCTTCGCTCTGAATTCCCCATCTGTGGGGTACAGCCGGTCTGTCGGAGGGGGCTGGCAGAGCGAGCCAAGCTACGGTTCCTGCAGAGAGAGGTCTGCGCTGAGCACGAGAGGGACGAGAGACTGAGAGACAGAGAGAGAGAGAGAGAGAGAGAGAGAGAGGTCTGCGCTGAGCATGAGAGGGAGAGAGAGAAAGAGAGGGAGAGAGAGAGAGAGACACACACAGAGATACACACAGAGAGAGAGAGAGAGAGGGGTTCTAGTGTTTCACAACCATGCAGGAGACAATGGCAGATAGAGAGAGACACAGTCTGGTGAAACTTTGAGCGATACACTGAGTGAACACATGGCATTACTCACAAGCCAGTTGCCAGTCTGCGACTGCCATCTTAAACAGGCTCACGGGCGCTTTGCCGCCATCTGGGACCAAAAGGAATGAGTCAATACAACGATTCAGTGATGATAGTCTTTTATTACATGCCATTTCATCCGCTTACAGCACAGTACAGGAATAATAATAGCCTGTATTTGTATAGTAAGCGCACACGTAGTATACGACCTCCAGCTCCTCGAGCCGAACTAAACTCCGACCAATCTTTTGAATGATCAGAATTAGTTGTGGACGACCTCAAATTACTGACGCAAGCCGATGGATGACCTCAGTGCTCAGTCGAGGAAATTCATCCGTTCTTTATCCGACTGTGAATAACTAACAGTGTAACATCTCATGCGGCCATGATTGGTGCTCTTCTCCAAATTGTTTTTTTTAAATGTGCACTGTTGTCTCATGGCTGCCAAATACCTTTTACATTTCTGGCATTTAGCAGATGCCTTTGTCCAAAGCGACTTCCAACAAATAACATTTCACTAAGTAAAGTGAATCATCTCTCCACTAGCCATAGCAGGAAAAATTCATCTATGCCCAGGCCTGGGGCCACATACTAACACAATCATGTCTCACGGCTGCCATCCTAACACAGCTCACTGTGGTTCTCTACGGTTAGTTGTGTGGAGAGGGAACATTAGCTCGACCGCGTGTGTCTCATCAAGCCTACCCAAGTTAGTGTGTTAATTAGTAATGCACTATATTCCACAATTACAACCAGGAACATCCTTGCCTCAGGGCTTGATGTAATTAAGGCATGGATGGATGAGACTCCAGTTTTGTTACCCCCCCCCCTGCCCCCCTCCCCCCTCCACCCCCCTCCCTCCCCAAACCCAACAACAAACAGTGCCTTTAAATGTGAGTCACTAGTGTACAACCGTCCCCCCCCCAGCTAAGCTTTAAACACCGGGGCGCATCTGCACGGCAACAAATCGGAGACGTGTCAAATCCTCACATGCTCCCTCTCCTCCGACATACTAATGAGTGAGGGGGGGGGGGGAGTTTCTTTAGGGGGGGGAACCTGTCTGGAATTAAAAAGTCCATGGGGGGTTTATTAAACAGGCTTTTTATTGATTATTCTAAACAGCCAAAATGGTGTCTGGAGGGTGGACGTTTTGTTTACGGCGTCCAGCTATGCCTCATAGAATCCTCCTTGTTATTAAAGCGGAGTGTTTTAGCGCGCTCTCTAGGAGACGCGCTGGGACTCACTAATTAATGAGACAGGGTGCCATTTAGAGGTGAAGGAGATATTAACATTTGAGAGGAGAAAAGATGCCTGCAAACAGGCGGCGCACGAGCACACACGCACACGCGCTGCGCCCACGGGCACGTGGGCACGTGGGCATGCGCACACACACACACACACACACACACACACATGCCTGCTGAACACACAGGCACGTGGGCACGCATACACACACACACGCCTGCTGAACACACAGGCACGAGGGCACGCGTACACACACACACACATGCCTGCTGCACACACGGCCTCTGCACACACGGGCACGGGGGCACACACACACACTCACACTCCCGCTGCACACACACACACACACACATACACACACACGGACGCTGCACACACGGGCACGCGGGCACACAATCACACACACACACACACACACATTCAAATGAACACATTGGTTGACCTTTACAGACTAGGCGTGTTCTCCTAATGTATGAAGAGAATAATGAGGTTATAGGCTCAGCTAACAGTAAGCTCAAACATCTCGTTTTGATCAAAAATATATATTTTCATCTGGTGCTAGACAGGGCCAATCCGGAGCCTGCAGTACGTGATGCAGGATGACTCACACACACGCCTTTTACATTGATGCACACACACGCCATAGAATCCATGCTAGAAAGTATGATAATGATGAAATGTATCAGTAAAGCTATGCAGGGGAAATGCATAATTCATGGCTGAAAAGTAAAGAACATGCTTGCCAAATAATAAATAATTCACAAATGATTGGATTATTCAGTGGGTTGGCAAGAATTCACGATTCACACAGTCTCACAATACATATCAATTCCTCTGCACCAATAAATGTCTGTTCTCCCCCCCCCCCCCCCATCTCAGATGTGAAGGAATGTCAGTAGACATCCAGTACGATCTGTAAGCCGACGGCCATTTTGCTTGGCCATACTACTGTATCATCAGAGATGTGTGAAGATGTGGGGAAGGGATCGGAAGCTGCTATCATCCCCAGAAACACTTGGATGGGAGACACTTGATGACATCAATAATAGGCTACTGCGCATGCTCCACACCTGAGAGAGAGACAGAGAGAGAGACAGAGAGAGAGAGAGAGAGAGAGAGAGAGAGAGAGAGAGAGAGCGAAAGCGGCAGGGAGTGGATTGTCCACGAATAGAAACTAAAGGATGTTGTTGCATGGTGAAGGACAAGGGCAGCAGCTTCAGCATGTGACAAGGTGTGACTTTGGAAGAGCACATTTTTGTGACACAGCACAATGTAAGAGTATCACCCCAAGAAGGGTGAGAGGGCAAAGGATTGATTAGAGAGTTTCTCTCCTCTTGGTATCTAACCCCGGTCATATTTCTACCTGGTGGAACATTTTAAAAGGTGGTTGCCAAGCAACTGAACTCTTGAGAACGGGAACCAGTGTCGATTCTAAGTGTATATTCAACAACTATAGTCTGTGCAGCGCCACACCTGCAAAGGGGAGAGAATTCACTATACAGAGGTCATAATACTAGCCACATTCCTCTTTGAATTCTCCTCCTCATTATGGAGCGTGTATGCGTGTGTGTGCGTGCCTGTGGAACAATGTGACGGCAGCTAGTGAGAGTGGAAACAAGTCGGCAACTGTGGATTCTTTTTTTTAAATAATAAATAATTAATAAATAATTAATTTATAATAATAAATAAATATTTATTTTTAACAAAATGAGTGTATATATTTTTGGGTGTGTATATGTATAGGTGCGAGTGTGTGTTGCTGCCCCCCCTGCACATGAGCATGTATTCCTTGCACGTGTGTGTGTTTGCACATGTGTGTTAGGGAGCATGGCTCAGGAACCTGTGCTCTGGGAATACTGTGTTGTTGTTGCAGAGCCACACAGAGACAGACAGACAGACAGACAGACAGACAGCCTACCGGGAGCAGCAGATGGGCTTTTCATGTTGAAAACATCATGACATCTCCACAAGGCTGGGCCACTGTGGTCTAAGCTAGGACACTCTCTCTCTCTCTGTCTCTCTCTCTCTCTCCCCCCCCCCTCTCTCTCTCTGTCTCTCCCCCCCCTCTCTCTCTCTCTCTCTCTGTCTCTCCCCCCCTCTCTCTGTCTCTCCCCCTCTCTGTCTCTCCCCCTCTCTCTCTGTCTCTCCCCCTCTCTCTCTCTCTCTGCCTCTCCCCCTCTCTCTCTCTCTCTCTCTCTCTGTCTCTCCCCCCCTCTCTCTCTCTCTCTCCCCCTCTCTCTCTCTCTCTGCCTCTCTTTCATCCTCCCCCCCACCCTTCCCCTCTTCAGTCCCCCAGTCCCAGGATGTTTCTCACATTCCTTTCTTCCTGCAGCACCCACCAGCACTCGTCTGGCACATACAAAGCCATGAAGTGTATGACGCGCCGTGCGACAGGAATCCCATATGAGGAAGACTGGCAACTGGAGTAGAGGGGTGAAGGCTGCTGCTGAATTTATGAGACACTCATAATGGGATGTATCTCTGGAATCTCATTCTTCTCCTCCTCTGACTCCATCTCATACTCTCATGTTATATATATAATATACATGTATACAGTACAGTACAAGTCAAGTATCATTACAGGAGCCACTTCAAAGTAAGCGACATATGACCGATACGATGGAACCCCATCCTCCGGTCACATGTAGTATAGAAAGGTAGTTTGGAAATAGTATTTTAAACCAAAGAAGATAATTCCCTTTTTTCCCTTCTTTTTTTACGTAAATCTTTAAAATAGGTCACAATATTGTTAAATACTTTATGATCGTATGCTAATTGATTCCAGTGGAAAGGTTTTCTGAGCACCTCTGACTCTGACGCGGGAATCTGACTCTTCCCCCTAAAATTGGCACGGGGGAAATTGCACAGCAACCTCCAGATTTCTATTTCACAAACCCTTCAACTGTAAATTCAATCATTTCTGCCCTCTGCATATTACGAGAACACTCCCAAGTCATTTACTTCTGAGAACCCCAACCAGCCAGCCATTTACACCTACTGTGCCGCCATCACCAAGTTTCAAGTTTCAAGTTTATTTGTTACGTGACTTTACTTTAAAATTCTTAGGCTTCGGATCCTGACATTGCATTGCAGCACAAGACGTAGGGCATAATAAATCAAGCATAATTAAAAGATAAAAGTGTCAGTATTACAGGACATTAGAGACAAAAAATAATAGACATAGTACAAGATAAGGTGGCGTTCGTGCAGGTAAGACAAGAGATGTTGCACTATAATAGTGATAATAGAGTTCACAGTAGTAAGGTGGCTTGAGCTTATGGTTACTGTAGTCCGTGCACAAGGGGTCGTCCTGTATATATCCTGGATGGAGGTGATGCACTCGGCTGTCCATACCACCCTCTGTAGAGCTCTGCGGTTGAGGGCAGTGCAGTTGCCGTGCCAGGCAGTGATGCACCCAGTCAGTATAATAATAATAATAATAATAATAATAATTCATTATATTTATTAAGTGCTTTTCAGTGACTCAAAGACGCTGACAATATGGGTACACAGAATCACGGAAACGACAAGCGATACATAACGTGGACACATAGAACACAGTATTAACAAACAGGCACAGGAAACAATTAACACAGCAAAGTCCAGGGGAGGGAGGGGGTGGGCGGGGTTAGGGGTGATGGTTACGGGTAGGGAAGGTTGTATGCATGGGAGAACAGGTAGGTTTTGAGTTGGGATTTAAAAGTGGAGAGTGAGGGTAACTCTCTGGCGCTTCTCCACTACCGTCCTGTACCGGAACCCGTGCTCCCGCTTTGTTTTGCTTTCTCCACTGCCACCTGGCCCGTACCGGGCCGTAGTACCCGTACTGATTTTAGCTGCCGCTCCTGAGTCGGAGCGAAACATACTATCCGTGCTATTCTGTGACGGAAGTCCAGGTTGAATTGGCGGATGATGTGACCAAGGGGGAGTATGTAGCAGAGGAAGGGCAGGGGGCCGAGGACTGAGCCTTGGGGGACCCCCTGTGTTAAAGAGGAGGAGGTGGAGGTGTGACCGGAGAGGGAGATGAACTGTTGTCTGTTGGTGAAGTAAGAGGTGAGCCAGTATACTCTCGATAGTGCCTCTGTAGAAGTCAGTTCTGACAGTGTTAGTGTAGCGGAGGTGGTTTGGAATCACACGCTCCTGATGTGGTGGGCCTGCCTGTGACATGTCAACTAAAATGTCACTCTTGGACATTGAGGATGTTGTTCATTGGTTTAGTTTTAACACTAGAACAGCCATGGGTGGGGTCATTGGACCCTGTGAGTACATTTTGAGAGCAAATTTCAGGACCCTCCTTTCATGACTTTTCCTAGATATGTGCGTTCTACCACCCAGTATCCTTACATTTTCAAAATCACATCAGGATAAGCTAGTATAAGGCTATTTTGCTGTTTTCCTGTGTCAGAGGCAGGCTAATTTAAAGGCCGTCCAACTAGTGATCGTTGTGTGTAAATAGCAGCTTTCCGTTGTAAAGATAAAGCCCCGAGGCGGCTCTAAAGGTAGGTAAAAAAGGCACGGCTGTTCTAGTGTTAACATATAACATATATGGACTTGATAATGACACAACAACACACATTAGGAAAGACAGACCAGAAAAAACGAGGCGGGGGGTTGGGGGGGTCACAGTCCCAACTGAACCACGCAGGGGGCTAGAACAGGCTTTTCTCCGTCGGTCTCGAAAACAGCGTCTCCCGCATTCTCCCCTCACAGGGGGGTAATCAGCTCTGTTCATGTTGACCGCCAACAGGCAAGCCACTCCCCCAATTACCCTGGGTAGCCAATCACCATAACCCACTGAGCTCACATCAACAGAGTTGGGCCGTGACACTAGCAGTATCTTCTTTCTAGCGGGGGCCACGACGCTGTGTTTTGATACTACTGACTGACTATACTACTGCACTACTGACTCTCTTTGTCTTGATGCTGCACTGCTCTCTTCTGTGCTGCTGGTGTCCTGTGTGTGCCGACACCAGCTGAAAGGCTGTTAGCTAGTGGCTCTGGCCTCACTACGCCTGCTATCCCTCCACTCTCAGGTCATGTGTAATCCTCTCAATATACACACTCGTCAAATCTCCTCCTTGCCTTCTCCCTAATTTTACTTAATGAAATACCGAGTTCTCTCACAGAGGGGTCCGGCATGTCAGGGACACTACGAGCCCCATGTTTAATAATTATGTTTCAGGCTGCAGCACAAAGTGAATAATGAAACGATACTACGATCAAGTTTTCAGCGATGGTACTGGTTAGCAACTCTATTATACATAAGGTTAGGGTTATGCTCAACGATGTGAACGTTTTATTTTTATTTTATCTCCTTCTTTGGCTGTGTAGGAGAGCTCTGCCTGAGGTGCAATTGAATTGAAGTCTCCAAGGCTAACGGATACACTGTACAGTTCTCTATCCATCTTAACCCAAAAGGTTATCCATTACCTTAGGGCAAAATGAATAACAACCGCTGGAGGTGTTTAGTATGGGATTCATGTATGCTCCACAGGCTGTTCCTCCTGGACCTCCAAGGCCTCTTTTAAAGGTATCACTCATCTAAATGCGCCTGACAGTATTCAGAACAGACGTTGAGGGGTGAGGGAGTCTGACAATGACAAGTAAGTTAGATAAATGACTTTAATCAATGCCTACACTCCCGCGTTATCACCGACATGCCCTCTGGGTTCCGCTTTCCCACGGGACAGGTGACGGATTAATGAACAGGCATACGTGTGCACTGCACGGTGGAAAAAGACACTAGAGCCACCTGATGGAGATTAAATTACATTTTAATTGGGAATTAGTATG
This sequence comes from Nansenia antarctica, assembly GCF_963989245.1. Lineage (NCBI taxonomy): Eukaryota > Metazoa > Chordata > Actinopteri > Argentiniformes > Microstomatidae > Nansenia > Nansenia antarctica. Next base: position 12,410,792 of record NC_137691.1, on the reverse strand, counting down.
CAGATTTACCAGCAAAATGTTGTTACCCCGTCACGTTGAGCTGGAATTACTGTAGCAATGTTGTATTTACATGGTTGCATGGTGATTTAGGGATTAATTTGTATAGAAAAGTGATGCAGCTGGACTGTTTCTGTAAGTAAACAAGTAGAATAAGGACTGTTTCAGGAATTTCACAGGATTAGTACACACAGGTATGAGCAATTGAATGTAAAGTGTTACCAATCTCAATACCGAAGATTGATCCAATTCATGTTTAAAGAATTGGTCATTTGAAGAGCGGCTATTGCAAATGTAAGCTACGGTATGCTACATCTTTTTTGGTGCAGGAAGATCTCGACTCTTCCCTCCATTAACTTCATGTTAGAGTTCTTGACTTGTCGGGCCTGAATGTACGTTCACATGTGTAGGCGTGCATGGGTAACATTTTAATAGGTCTACTTTACACACATGCTGTGTGCCTGCACCGTCCACATCTCTGTTGCCCGCAGCAACAATTCTGCATTAATTTATTAAAGCCCTCTGATATAGTAGCTGATTCACCGGATACATTATTTGTATCACCAACGACAATCACCTGTCTTGTATAGACAGGCTTTTGGGTAGCCCCAAAAGCCTGTCTTTCTGTGTCCTGTTGATATTGTTGTACACCTGTTGTCTGTTACTTGTTCTTATTTTCACTTGTTTGCCTATTTTAACGTGCTATGACTTTCGTTCTTTTATTATGTTTCTTCTTTACTATGTTCTCTATAAAGCACTTTGTGACCCCTGGTCTGGGATAGGTGCTATACAAATACATTTTACTTAATTACTTACTAACAAGAAATCATATTTTTGGGATTCAATACTCTTATTATTATATTATTATGTTTAACGCTATGATCTCAGGCCCATTACAATTTTGTCAGCACTGAATCTGAATGTACAGCATAGCATTCCAACTGAGCAAACTCTAAGTTGTTGGTAATACTCTTCACTCAGAGGTTTAATTCTTGGAGTGAAAGTTTGAATTCTCACTTTTAGGAATCTCTGTCAGTTGATCCTGTTCCTATCCTCCTAGGACAGTGAACCCGCCGCTGCTAGCTGTCTCTACACATGTCTAAGGAGGCTGTCAAGGCAGGTTAAGGAAAGAGCTTCTTGGATAATGTGTTATGCCAATGGTTGCTACACTGTAGCAGCTACAGTGCATAGTAAGGGAATCTCTAGTGACAAAGAAAACCTCAAAGAGACAATTTAAAAACCAGACAGTGCATTGACGATTACTCTTTTTTTGTTCTATGTCCACATGCATGAGCATAATAGTTGTAACTATTTTGAATATGATCTGAATACCACCATCTCCTGTCACATGTAAATATTCAGGCCCAGACCCTTGAGACGAAATGTTAGATAGTTTAGGTTCAGATGTTCTGAAGTCCTGGGTCAATTTCAATTTTAGCTAGCCCTGATTTTTGGTCTCTTACAATGTTGCTGTAATGTGGCTCTTACAATGTTGCCATGAAATGCTCATTAATTCTAATACATCTCTCAGTTTAGAAATGACTGCCACTGGCATCATCTCATATGCATCTCTCTGATCTTGGAGAAAAAACAAAGATTCTTATCTTTTAATCTTTTAAAGATTCTTATTCTTAAAGATGTTTAAGACTCGTTGAGGCCTCGTTTTGACGCCTACATTCGTCTTCTCATGACGTCTCGCAATGTTTGCCCTCAATTAATCTCCATTTTAAACAAGCAAATTATCTTTATGATAATTATAAATTAATTAATTATAAAAATTAAATATAGTATTTAATTCTAAATAATCTAATATGATAGGCAGAATGAATTTGAGATCTCACCGATTCCTGATGACACTGATGGTTTAATCGGTGTGTAATGTATACTGTGAAATCGGAAAATCATTACAGAACACGAGACACCTGGCAACTACTGTATACGCTGAAAGCATTTCTATTTTCTCATTCCAGGTTTGTGTATTCAAATTGCACAAAGTAACGAAAATGGAAACGGCAGCGCTCTATATATATGTATGTTTTGTGCTGTTCTTGTACAGCATGTACTTATGAAAGGATTGGTTTATTGGAATTCAAGATGTTATGCTGTCAGCGGGGGTGTGTGTGTGAGACCCTGAATTAAAGGAGAATAAATCTGGGTTGGCGTCCTTTGGATTGATCAGTCTTGCCTTCCCTTAGGCGCCCAGAAAAGTGCCTGAAGCGAAAGACAGTCATGAGCATCTCATGCTCTGTGTCGCGACACTGACAGAATCTATTACGCAGGGAGAAAAGAAAAGTTTCAGGATTCTTTCATTCTTTCTTGCTGTCCTCACTCTCTCTTTGTCTCACTGTCTCTCACTCTTTCTCTCCCTCTCTCTCTCTCTCTCCCCCTCTCTTCCTCTCTCCCTCTCTTTCTCCTTAAAGTAGAGAGGGAAAAAGAAAGTTCCCCAACAATTCCCCCGAACAATGTTTGAGTTTCATCTCTCAGTCGATCGTAATTCACATCTTGTGTTTTTTTTCTCCATATTCAGCCTCGGAAATGCTTTGATATATATATTTCATGCCTTTATCGCTGGACATTGTTGACAGGATTGTAGATCAGATATGACAGATCTGGGTAGGAGGATGTGGGCGTCCCTGGAGCCCCGTGGCAACCCCGGGATCTTGTCAGACAATCAGCAGCAGGGAAGAGTTGTGAAAGGAGCCGCTGGGATGCGGGAGGGAGATGAGAGGCTGCAGATTGGAGTGAGACCGATCGTCTCTGCAGGGGAAACTACTAGGGAGAATGGATCAGATGTGTCTCATTTCATCCACTTATTAAACGGCGACTTATTAAAGATATTACCTACTAGCTTAAGTAGTCTCTTTAGTATAGGTTACTATAACATCAGCATTCCTTCCATTCCTGTATTACATTGGTAGAATGTAATCATGAATCATTCCCTCATGGTCTCTCTCTCTTTCTCTCTCTCTCGATCTCCCCCCCCTCTCTCTCTCTCTTCCACTCCAGGTGGCCAACCTCCTCCGTCTCTTCCAGATCCCTCAGATCAGCTACGCCTCCACCAGCGCCAAGCTCAGTGACAAGAGTCGCTACGACTACTTCGCCCGCACCGTCCCGCCCGACTTCTACCAGGCCAAGGCCATGGCCGAGATCCTCCGCTACTTCAACTGGACCTACGTGTCCACGGTGGCCTCCGAGGGCGACTACGGCGAGACGGGCATCGACGCCTTCCAGCAGGAGGCCCGCGCCCGCCTGATCTGCATCGCCACCTCGGCCAAGGTGAGCCGCCAAATGAACGCGCTGGGCTACGACGGCGTGATCCGCTCCCTGCAGCAGAAGTCCAACGCCAGGGTGGTCATCCTGTTCACGCGCAGCGAGGACGCCCGGGAACTGCTGGTGGCGGCCAACCGCATGAACGCCACCTTCATCTGGGTGGCCAGCGACGGCTGGGGGGCGCAGGAGAGCGTGGTGAGGGGGAGCGAGGCGGTGGCGGACGGGGCCTTCACCATCGAGCTGGCTTCCTACCCCATCCCCAACTTCGCCGAGTACTTCACAGGCCTGAACCCCTACAACAACACACGCAACCCCTGGTTCAGGGAGTTCTGGGAGAACCGTTTCCAGTGCAGCCTCCACGAAGCGGGTTGCGGGAAGCACTCGCTCCGCGACGGCCTGTTCGAGCAGGAGTCCAAGATCATGTTTGTGGTGAACGCCGTGTACGCCATGGCCCACGCCCTCCACAACATGAGGCAGGCGCTGTGCCCCAACTCAACCAAGCTCTGTGACGCCATCAAACCCGGGAACGGCAGGAAGTTCTACAGGGACTATATCCTGAAGACCAAGTTTGACGGTAAGTTAAGAATGTTTATGTATTCCATTTTTTTTTTTTTGGGGGGGGGGGTTCTCACAATTCTACAATGTCTTTAAATAAGATTGAAATCCACCTGGTCAGAGAACAAGTGGAGCATGAATCCCTGAGACTTGCTGAGCTTCTTTCATCTTTATGATTTTGACATTTAATTTCCAGGGCCATGCACAGACTTATGAACAGGCAGGTAACTGTTTCCTAAAACAGGACACAATGGATCGACACAAATGGGGGTGTGATGTGATGGGCCTATCCTGCACTGGCAAACCATTTTTTATACAAAAACACCATCCAGGAGGGGGAGGGGGGGGGGGGGGGGGTGCAGGAGCCAGAGGGGTAGGGGCCGGAGGGGCGGGGCCGTTGCCCCTTTCACCCTTACCTGTGCACATGCCTGCTCATTTCCCTATTGAGACATCGTTGGATGTGTTGCAATAATCACTGTCTACACAACATGACCGATCTTGCAACAATCACACATGAGTACCCTGCATGGCTGCAAAATTGATTACCGTACATGAATCTAAATCCGGTGTATCAATCCAAACAATACGTGGAAGTAGTCCGAGACTAATCCAAGTTGTTTTTATATTGCTAGGGAAAGTTGTAATGATTTAATTTGCAAAGATGAAACATCAATTTTAGGCTTCGAGGCTCATTTTGTCACGCATCTGACTTGAGTGTGCAAAGAGATTTGGCCCCCAACCTGAATATCACAGATAAAGATCACATTAATATTCTCCTCAGAAAAAAGCCATTATCATCATGTGGTGCCCAGAGATAAACATAAACTGTAACAGAGCATTTATGTAAAAAACCCTTTAGCATCAACAAATATGTAAACCACAGATAACAACGACAAACACCAACAAAATGCTCAAAACTAAACCCTTGACTGAGAGGTTGTATTACCTTGAGACTTAAAGGTCCAGCACGTAGTTTTGCGTAATTGCTGCCACCACTGGACAAACATTAGAAAAAGTGCATACGTTTTTTTTAATAGCACTAAACATAATGCATATCCTTGTAAACAAACCAAACATTGTTTGGACTAATACAGCACTCTTCACAGGAACGTCCTTCCTCGTGAATTAATCCCTCGATGGCTACCGATTAATCATGGCCATTAAATTTAGCAGCACAATTTAAAGCTAAAGTCTACATACCGGCCCTTTACGGTATTGATGGAGCTAGTAGGGGAACATTTTCATGCATGAGTGATGGTGGTGGTGGGTGTTTTAAAGTCCATGAGGCTGGTTTTAGCCAAGCTATCCATTTCAACCCTTCCATGGGTTTGAGATGAATCCCTAAGGGGGCTTGCTGTCGGAAGAAATCAGGTTGAATTACAGGGCTAAAAGCACCCAATGCCTTCAAGTGTATGGTTGTCAGGGGGGAGGGGGGGCAGTAAAGCAGGGTCACAAATTGTCCTTAATGCATTCTAAAAGCCTGTTTTTCCTCTTGTTTAAAACAGACAAGTTCTCTACAGAGGATTAAGGGGCTATTTAGCTGAGAGCTATTCAACATTCTTATCCATACAGGGACAAGTCTTTAATTTTAGTTCTTCAGTTCACATCAAAATCATGGATAATACTTAACAGTTAAGACATATTCATAAAGGGTCAGTACAAGTACACAGCACTTTAAAGTCATTACTTTACAAAGAGTATAGAATTCTTTGGCTTTGGTTCCTCAACATTGGCATAGTAGCATTCAGATATAAAATCACACTAATAATAATAATAATAATAATAATAATAAGTAAAGTAAATAAGTAAAATAACTAATCCTACAGTAATAAAGTGATGATTTTACAGTGGCTTCAGTAGTGCAAAAAATGCTGTGCAAAGTACGATGATGAAATGCAATATACCACAGTATGATAGTTAAGTAGTAGTCCAGTCGTATACAAGTAGTAGTAGTGTGCAAGTAGTTATAATAATGTAATAGGTTAATTGTTGCAGTGTGTGTGGGGTTGGTTTGGGAGTGGCAGTCTTTTGTTTTCTTCCAGTGTGTTTCTCCAGGAGCATGGTTGCTGGGGGGAAATAACTGTTTGACAACCTTTGGATTTTTAGCCCCGAGGCTCTGGTACCCCGACGGCAGTAGCTCTGCAGTAGATATGTTATGAACATACAAATCGACGGGTTGATGATAAGTAATAAACCACATTTACATGACATTATTAATTCCATCCAAATTACATTTTCAAAACTACTTTATTGATGCGTCATTGTCGATGATGATAACAATAATTATTATTAAGCCTTAGCTGATGTTACCTGAATATAAAGAGTTACCAAAAAAACCTACTTTTTTTGTCTCTGAGGATATTCACATTCAACCTCCCGGCTTCAATTATGTAAATGCACTCTTCACACCTGTGTCCAAGGCGACAGCCATTGTTCAATCCGATGTGAAAGGAATGGAATGTCAGAGGGGAGCGACAGAGAGATAAAGTGATGAAGCAAATACAAGCTCATTTCATCAGAAAATGCATACGGCAAGACCTGGGTTCACCATACACCTCATACTGTAGCTAGGGAGGGGGGAAGAAATACAATCAATCGAAATTTCCGGTCTGTGGGACTCAGTGCTCAAAGGTTGAAGATATAGTTCATTGTTATGGATAGGGATTCATTTGCTACTTTCAACATCATTTGTGACACATTCTAATGCTTTGGTCCTCATGTCGGGATCCGATGTAATGATCTGACTTGTCTTTCAAAACATTTGAATACATTTCAGTGTTGTTGAAAATCAATGACACATCGCTGTGTTAGTCAACTAACACAGCTTGTTCTGTGAACCTGCTTACAATGTAAAGTAGTGTTCTAGTTAACTAGGTAGTAGTGGGGATTACTCACCCAATCCTTTGTGTTGCAGAATTTCATCTTGACTAACGAGTTTGTGTTGTGATTCTCAACAACGTTGAAACGTAGTTCCGTGTTTCCAAAGAAAAGTCGGAACATTTTGATTGGTTGCCGGCATGCAGACCAAATGATCAGACTGTGTCACATTCGCTATCTATCTGCTGTAAACTGACCCTTGACCTCTTTCTGTTCTCTTTCTCTAGCACCGTTCCGTCCGGCCGACACGGAAGACATGGTCCGCTTCGACAACTTCGGAGACAGCCTCGGCCGCTACAACATCTTCCACTACCACAAAGAGGACGGCCGCTACGTCTACCGCAAGATGGGCTACTGGGCCCAGGTCCTGACCCTGAACACCACCCAGATCCCCTGGCCCAACCACGCCCCGCCCACCTCCCAGTGCAGCGACCCCTGCCGGAAGAACGAGGTGAAGAGCATGCAGCCCGGAGACGTGTGCTGCTGGATCTGCATCCCCTGCCAGCCCTTCCAGTACCTTCTGGACGAGTTCACCTGCGCCGACTGCAGCTTTGGCCAGTGGCCCCTGGCCAACCTGACGGGCTGCTACGACCTGCCCGAGGAGTACATCCGCTGGGAGGACGCCTGGGCGGTGGGGCCCGTCACCATCTCCTGCCTGGGCATGATGTGCACCCTCTTCATCATCGGCCTCTTCCTCAAACACAACGACACGCCGGTGGTGAAGGCGAGCGGCCGGGAGCTCTCCTATATCCTCCTGCTGGGCGTGCTGATGTGCTACAGCATGACCTTCATCTACATCGCCAAGCCCTCGGCGGCCGTGTGCACGCTGCGCAGGCTGGGCCTGGGCACGTCATTCGCCGTGTGCTACTCGGCCCTGCTGACCAAGACCAACCGCATCGCGCGCATCTTCAGCGGGGTGAAGGACGGGGCCCAGCGGCCGCGGTTCATCAGCCCGGCCTCCCAGGTGGCTATCTGCGGGGGGCTGATCTCCTGCCAGCTGGTGGTGGTGGTGGTCTGGCTGCTGGTGGAGGCGCCGGGCGTCAGGAAGGAGGTGAGCCCCGAGAGGAGGGACGTAGTCACCCTCAAGTGCAACAGCAAGGACTCCAGCATGCTCATGTCCCTCACCTACAACTGCATCCTGATCATCCTCTGCACGGTCTACGCCTTCAAGACCCGCAAGTGCCCCGAGAACTTCAACGAGGCCAAGTTCATCGGGTTCACCATGTACACCACCTGCATCATCTGGCTGGCCTTCCAACCCATATTCTACGTCACGGCCAGTGACTACAGGGTGAGTTTCTTTTTTATTTTATTTATTTTTTCACAATATTTTTATAATCATTTTTATATACCAACATCAAAGACAAAACAACAAAAGACAAAGAAAGAGAAACATACAATAACAAAGTTCACAAACATAGACACACACAACTTGCATCAATTTTGGATTGGAAAAAAACAATACAAAAACAAAACTTTCCTCCACTTTGTTTAAAGTATTCTATCCTACATGTTCTTCATGTATGGTTCCCACAGCTTGTCAAAGTCTTTCCGCTTGCCTTTAATAATGTAGGTTAATCTTTCCAGACCAATACATTCCAAGGGGTGAGTTTAGTTGAATAAAACAGCTCAAGTTAGACATACAGTCTACATACAGACATACAGTCTACTCTTCTTTAAGCTTAGAGTTGCATACTACGTTATTTTTCACAAGTGACTACATTAGTTTACAAACTAATGAGGGTAAAAACCCTCATGAGAACCAGCTTGGTTGTTATCCTTACATGTTTAATTAGTGCTGTGTCTCTAACAGCGTGAGTCGGAGGAGTTGGTCTTAAGCATGGGTTTGGCCTATTGAATCCTTTTTCGAAAGCACCTGCGAGTTGAGATGACAGATATCACATCCCTTTGATCACTTGTCTTTAACTGATAAAAGCACCGAGCTCCCTTTTCATGTGGCTGAGAAATGTGTTCCAGTCAAGAACAAAGGCACTGGGTAGATGATATCCTTGGCAAATGACAGGTTTGAATAAGTGGGACGGATTTGGACTGAACATCCATTGAAATTGTGTTCTTAACGCGACTAAACGCCATTCAGTGAACAGCTATTTCTCCATTCCACGTTACTGTTAGGATTACAGATGCTTGGGTATTTGTTTGTTTTTTATTTTCACATTAGCATATCTATTTATTAAAGATTAGATGAGATGAGGGAGAGAGGGAGAAAGAGAGAAAGAGAGAGAAAGAGTGTAGGGTGGGTCCCCTGGTGCCTCTACCTCTGCAGCCATAAGGGGTGGGCAGACAGACAAGAGAGTGAGGACTGCTGGATGGCGACAAATTGTCCCTGCGTGTCCCTGTGCGGCGTAGCTGTGTGGAATGGAGTGTGAAAGAGCAGGACGCTGAACCCCAGCTGTGTCCCCTGCTTTGGGACCACCGTATGCCTCAGGGGGACCCTACCTCAAGGCCCCCAGGCGAGAGGAGCGGCACGATGGTCAGAAAAACTCCTCCCTCCATCGGCTCCAACCTGTCCTCTAGATTATTCTCGGAGCGATTGAATTGGCACAGTGGCTCATCAGATTGTGTTTCGTTTTTTTTTTACTGCAACGGACAACGCACTAAGGCTTGTTCCCCATGTCGTACACTCATAAGATTGTTGTCATAGCCTGAGATTTTTGAAGTCTCTGGTTCGGTTGAATAATTAAACACGAATTCACAAGTAGTCTTCCATGAAATGTTGAAGCAAACAAAATATGGTCTATTGAGGCATGAATAGCAAATATGATTGCTAGATGAAATATTAAAGATATTCCCCTCACCCGGAAGGAAACAGGTTTCCTCTACCCTCTGTGAAACATAAGTGATGGCCATCTCATTTCAGCAGAACCAGAGAATGGATTAAACACAGCTGCATCCAAAGATGTCCAGCTACTTTTATGAAAAGACATTGGATAGGGATCTATATAACTGACAAGGAATACACTCAGATTAATCTAATCTGGTGCAAGGAGCATTGCTGTCCGTAGACCTCAATTGTGTCCATTTGATTAGTTTCCAGAACCTTTATTCCATGAATCCAAAAACTCCACATTAAAGCATTTAATCAACTGGGTTCATGTGCTCAACACATCAACTCAACCAAGTCTACTCTAGACCACTGTACTACAGGAGTACTTCCAGTAGATACGGTACATTCTGTCCCGTGCATGATATTTTAAAAAAAACATCGATGATGTAAATGTAGAACCTCAACAACTTACGGACACCACACAGGCTATCTCACCTCCAGCTGGTCTCCTTCCCAAGACTCAAAAGAACACACATCAGACATAATAATTTTAATAATTTTGTCATTTAGCAGACGCTTTTATCCAAAGCGACTTACAATTACGAATTACAGGGACATTCCCCCTGGAGTAACTGAGGGCTAAGTGCCTTACTCAAGGGCACACTAGTAGTGGTGTGGCTTCAGGCGGGATTTGAACTCACAACCTTCCGATCCCAAGTCCAACTCACTATCCACTAGACCACCACTACCCCTACAGACATCAGTGGCGGACTCAGGCTGTTTGGAGGGCAGGGGGGGCGAAAAGAAAAGAAAGGCATCTACTGCACAACATGGGACCCCATCAGTGCACATGGTCAAGTTTAGACCATTGGAAGGGCAGCCAATAGGGCACATCCTCTAATTTTGCCACTCAAAAGGGCACTTTAGTGCGACGTTTTTCAACTGTGGGGCCACACGGTCAAGTTTAGACCATTGGAGGGGCACCAATAGGGCACATCCTCTCATTTTCGCCACTCAAAAGGGTATTTTTGCCACTCAAAAGGGCACTTATTAAGAGAGACTTGTTTCAACCCCCTGAGTCCGCCAGTGTCAGACATTCATGTCTTCACATTTCATTGGTGACATTGATTCTATATTGTGTGTCTACTAAGTCCTCCCAACCTACTGAAGGCCAGCGTCCAAAAACCGGATCACTGTCAGTATCACTTATAATGCACTGTTGAATCATCTGGACTACACATCACATGAGTGAGTTAGAGACTAGTAACATCCAGAATAGACAAGTTCTACATACTGAACCAGTCTTACTGTGATGGCAGGTTCCTTGTCCTCTGCTCTTCCTAAGACACATCTTTTGCATTATTAAAACCACTTAAAGTCTTAGTCTTATGCAACGCCCGTCCTCATCACAGTGTTATTAAAAACTATTTTCAAATAGAAAGTATAGAACACGGGCCCAGTGTGCCCTTTAATGACACCAAGGTTGCACGAGGAGGGTTATGACATCACCTGCTTATGTGCTTGTCTTTAAATATTTCATAGACTACATTATAATAGATGGATAAAATGTGTACCGGGCGCAGAAGACAACATGTGCCAGGCGGTTCAGAGCTCAACCCAGGACCAGACCCAGGTTGAGCCTGTCAGCATGCATTTCGTCAAACCGAATCAAATCCAACTTGATTTAGAGTGCATTTCACATAGGAAATCACAATACAATTTCCCAGACTCCTGCCTGTGCATCTCAACGGACACTGTGGCTCGTACGGTCCAATGTATCTGCCGCACATGCACTGTGCTGTCAGTCATAGTACACTGGGCCGAAACAACCCTGTTTGGCTCAAAACCAGTGTGTTCGCTGCGGGGCTGCTCGACGCCTGTTTAATTCTAATGCTGACATTAGCATTCATAGAGATCGGTGACAGACACCTGCTGAGTCTGGGCAATGGGTGGATGAGAGGCTGGCAACGGACACCCATCCCCCCCCCCCCCCCCCCCCCCCGACACGACACCCACCCTGCAACACCATGTAGGCTGCAACATACAGAGCATTTATCTAGGAAAAACAGAAACAAAGCTGGGATCGAGGAATAAAAGAACTGGCTGATGATGACACACACACAACTACGTGTGGGCGGATGCAGAGTGGAGGGGGGAATCAGGGGGTGATGTGGGGGGGGGGGGGGGGGACTGACAGGCAGATAAACAGCTCACTCACACCCCTCTTAGATGCTGCTGGCAGCGCCATTCAATCTCAGACAAAAAATTATGTGGAACCAAATGCTGGTATTGTAATAATACATGCTGTATCTATGCTAAAATAGAGGGAAGGAAAGGACTCAACAAGCTCTAACGGACATTCATGAACATAACACATCACATGTGTAGGTTTACTGTACCTCCTACAGTTATCTGGTCTCGTACTGTAAAAGGCGATTGTGAGATGTCAAATACTGTAGCTGGCAGCTTGTTTCTCTCATGGAATATGCAGGATTATTTCCCACCAGTGACCCCTACCTCCCCTTGTCTCACCCCCCCCCCCCCCCTCTCTCTCTCTCTCCCCCCTCAGGTGCAGACCACCACCATGTGTATCTCTGTCAGCCTGAGTGGGTCGGTGGTGCTGGGCTGCCTCTTCGCTCCCAAGGTCCACATCATCCAGTTCCAACCCCAGAAAAACGTCACCTCACTCAGGGTGGCCACCACCCGCTTCAGTGTCACCACGGGACCCGGTTCTAGTTTCTCTCAAGGTACCAAACTTGCGCAAGGTACCCGGAGATAAACATCGCCTTCATCAACATCATCATCGGCACAATCATAGTCGTCGTCATCGTCATCATCATCGTCATCATCATCATCATCATCATCATCATCATCTTCATCATCACCATCATCATCATCTTCTTCATCATCATCATCATCATCATCACCATCATCATCATCTTCTTCATGACCATGACTCTTTTGTGACCGTGGCTCAATATGACCTTTATAGATATAGAGACAGATAATGAGACTACTCTGGATAAGTAAAGGTTAAATGAAAATGATCACCGCCACCACCGCCATCATCATCTTCACCATCATGAAAGATCCCTTGTGCAGTCCCATGATTCAGGAGCTGTTTCAACGTCCTCTTCACTTCTCCCCTTTGACTAGAGAAACGCCCTGTGGTGTAAGGGAGGACCAGCATGAACTATATGTGTCACGTTCTAATGCTTTGGTCCTCATATCGGGATCTGAAAATAGTCCTATACCGCCCTCTGGAGCGGCCGCTCAATATGCCGCTCCCTGTGTGCCTCGGCCATATCCGGATCTGGCGAGACCGGGATTCGATCCCAGTCCCCGGTGGGCAGCTTGCACTAGTGGCTAGTGCTTAGACCGCTACGCCACCGCGGGGCGTGAAAAGTCTGGACATTTTGATTGGTTGCTGACATGTGGACCAAAATACTTGAATGTGTCACATTTGTTAAAGCTTCATATGCATCCCCTTCACTCCACACCTCTGACCTCTCTCTGGCCTCTACCACATAACCCTAACGCTAACCCTAACCCTAACCTTAACCCAAACCCTAACCCTAACCTTAACCCTAACCCAAACCCTAACCCTAACCTTAACCTTAACCTTAACCCTAACCTAACCTTAACCCTAACCCTAACCCTAACCTTAACCCTAACCCAAACCCTAACCCTAACCTAAACCCTAACCCTAACCTAAACCCTAACCTAAACCCTAACCCTAACCCTAACCTAAACCCTAACCCTAACCCTAACCTTAACCCTAACCTTAATCCTAACCACCGTATAGTTGAAAACGGCCTGTCCTCTCTTGCAGCGTCAGTCTCCAACATTGTGCCAACGGTCTGTAACGGACGAGAAGTCGTGGACTCTACGACCTCCTCCTTGTGAAGAAGACTCATATTCCTGTGCCAAACATTGTATACAGAGTTATATAATCACTAGTCAAGAATCAGGTGTTTCAGATATTAAAGAGGTCACACAGAAGATCGTCCTGATTTTGTTGTCCTCTAAGTGCTGTGAGTACAATGTCCCAATTCTGTTTTTGTTCATTGACTACTAGTAGCGATTTTAAAGGAGATGCCAATAAAATTCAGTATAGCCCTTCTTTTTATTAAAGATTCTACTTGAGACATGGAGTAAATTATAGTAAATCTGTTAAATGTAATATATACAAGATGTTTTTAATGTAGATTTTGGTGAACCGGTTTGTGCTTTCTTGTAATTTATGTAAATAAAATGTGTTTTTTATTAATATTGAAATGAGAGATGAGTTGGCTATTCTTTCAATTTCATACAGGACAATACATTACAAAGACACCAAGGTGATCAAACACCCACCTTTAGGAAAATGTGGACTTCTCTGTTGCATAGAAACACACATTTTCCTCCACCAATTTTCCTCTTGCCGTGAATCATACTGAGCATTTATGAATGTATGAATGAATGAATGAATGGTCTTTATTGTCATTGCTATAGTACAGGTACCAAACAACGAAATTTGGGAGGGGGGGCTCCCCTGGTGCTAGGAAACAAAAAACAAAACAAAAAACACGAAGGGAAAGGAGCTGGTTTACATAAATAAAGGCTATGTACACTATCCACTATACTATCTGTAGGTACTATTTACACAACCGTTCCCTATAAGTACTAAAATAAAAATGTACATACAAATGTACTTAAAAACACTAAAGAACACCAGTGTTGAAGCCACTCCGAGCCGCGCTGCGTCTGTGCGCGCCGCCACGGAGAGGTGAATTCAAGTCCTGACATTTAATTACTGAATTTCAATCACCCTGGAGCCTCCCTATCAGGAACACCTCCAAGAAGTTCAGAATCGTAGCTATTTCAACAGTTGGCATTTTCAAGCATTTCACAAGATGGCAATTTAACGAGCCCTATTGTGCCTGCCATGGACACATCAGAGACATGGAGAGAGAGTGACTTTGTATGTCAGGAGCTTAGAAATGCCACAGTCAGACTAAACTACTTAATTTACTTGAGATTCCCTGTGGCACAGCTTGACCAATTGCCAACAGCCACAAAATAAGGCAAACTCCAGCATACCCTAACACACATTCTCCAACGTTAAGGAGAGGAATAGTAGGGCTTATGAACATTTCGATTCACAAAGCAGGCAGGCAACACTTTATTTGACATATAGAAATTGGAACCTTTTTCGGAAATCCAAAGTTTATATACACCGTAGCCAAATACATTTAAACTCAGTTTTTCCTGACATTTAATCCTAGTAAACATTCCCGGTCTTAGGTCAGTTAGGATCACTATTTTATTTTAAGAATGAGACATGTCAGAATAATAGTAGAGAGAATTATTTATTTCAGCTTTTATTTCTTTCATCACGTTCATCACGTTCACGTTTACATACACTTAATTAGTATTTGGTAGCATTGCCGTTAAATAGTTTAACTTGGGTCAACTATTTCGGGTAGCCTTCCACAAGCTTCCCGCAATACTTTTGGGGAGTAAAATTAGTCATTTAGTATTAATTAGTCATTTTGGCCCAATTCTGGTCCATTCCTACTGACAGAACTGGTGTAACTAAGTCAGGTTTGTAGGCCTCCTTGCTCGCACATGCTTTTTTCAGTTCTGCCCACACATTTTATATTGGATTGAGGTCAGGGCTTCAATCCAATACCTTGCCTTTGTTGTCCCTAAGACTTTTGACACAACTTTGGAAGTATGCTGGGGGTCAGTGTCTATTTGGAAGACCCATTTGCAACCAAGCAGTTCCTGGCTGATGTCTTGAGATATTGCTTAAATATATCCACATCATTTTCCTTCCTCATGATGTCATCTATTTTGTGAAGTGCACCAGCCCCTCCTGCAGCAAAGCACCCCCACAACATGCTGCTGCCACCCCCGTGCTTCACGGTTGGGATGGTGTTCTTTGGCTTGCAAGCCTCACCCTTTTTCCTCCAAAATGGTCATTATGGCCAAACAGTTACATTTGTATTATTCTCCATAAAGTAAGATCTTTGTTCCCATATGCAGTTGCAAACCATAGTCTGGATATTGTTATTAGCAGTGGCTTTTTTCCTTGCTGAGCGGCGATATAGGACTCATTTTACTGTGGATATACATACTTTTGTAACTGTTTCCTCCAGCATCTTCACAGTCCTTCGCTGTTGTTCTTCACTTTTCGTACCAAAGTATGTTCATCTCCAGAACACATCTCCTTCCTGAGTGGTATGACGGCTGCATGGTCCCATGGTGTTTATACTTGTGTACTACCTTTCCCCCCTTTCCCCCCTTTCCCCTGATGATATTCTAAAACTGATCACATCTAAGCGGGCAACCATCTGCCCTCTCGATCCTATCCCTTCCCCTCTTCTCCAATCCATTTCCAAAGACCTCCATCCTATCCTTACCACAGTAATCAACTCTTCTCAAGAAACCAACTCTTGACATGTCTTCTGTCCACAACCACAGACCGGTTTACCTTCTCTCCTTCTTATCTTAAACCCTTGAACACGCTTTATCTCACCACCTGCCTCCATCTCCTTCAGAACAATCCCCTTGACCCTCACCAATCTGGCTTTAAGGCTGGGCACTCTACTGAGACTGCTCTCCTTGCTGTCACGGAAGCCCTCCACTCTGCTCCAGCTTCCTCCCCTCTCCTCTGTTCTCATTCTCCTTGATTCCTTCTCTGCATCCTCTCAGAACTGGGCATCTTTGGCTCTGCACTCTCCTGGTTTGTATCTTACCTGGCTGATCGCTCTTACTAGGTGACGTGGAGCGATCCTCTCCACGAGCCCTCACCACCTGGGTCCCCCAGGGCTCCGTCCTAGGGCCCTTACTTCTCCCTCTATACCAAATCTCTTGGCTCTGTAATTTCCTCACATAGTTTCTCCTACCACTGCTATGCAGACGACACTCAACTCTTCCTGTCTTTCCTCCCCTCTGACTTACAGATGGCAACACGTGTCTCTGTGTGTCTTGCAGACATTTCTGCTTGGATGTCAGCCCACCACCTCAAACAAGCCCTTAACAAGACTGAGCTACTCTTCCTCCCTGGAAAAGCCTGCCCTCTCCAAGACTTCTCCATCACAGTAGATGATATAGTGTTCGTGACGCCATTTGATATAAGGAGATCTTTCTTTGTCACGTGGCCGGAAATTATATATTGATGACTCAGAGAGAAGGTTGAATCGTAATCATTGTATTAGGCAGATCTGGGTTGCATTCCCATGTACAGATGTTTCCAAGGCAGCATGCTCTGTTAAGTCCAAGCTTCAAGCATGGCTACGACATGGCTGGTGCCGAGCCTGGCTGTGGCATAGAGATGCCAAGCATAGTACTGATGTTTGTTACAGCTTATATACAGTTCTCAGAGAGGAAAATAGCTTTACCTCGTAACTTACAATAGTGACATTAGTTCCCATACATGGCTATGCTGTGTTCATGCTGTTCTGCTCTTGCTGACCACTGGGCTAAGGCTCCTATGTCCTTTAGAGTTAAACTGGTCTCACTGTTACTTGATATGGTATGTGCCTGCTCCTAAATATGTGTTTACTACTGAGAGTGGGCACACATAAAATATGTTTAAGGTTAAACAATGAGTATTGCAATATTTGATAGGCACACAACATTTTGGCATAGTCACACAAAAACGCATCATATCAGCTCACTCTTTTTTTTCCCCATGATGTAAGATTAATTTGACTGGTAAATTATTTCTATTGAAAAACATGTGGTGTTCTTAATAAAGTCAATGAATGACCACATCAGAAATACATTAGGCATCGGTTCCATCATACAAAGTACATTATATGTCAATATAACAATGTCTGGAAGTAGATCTTCAATCAAAGGAACGGCCTTGTGTTTCTGGTAACAAGGAGTGCTATTTGATTCTTTGATGGTCATCAGTCTTGCACGTGTTCTTGCCTCTGTTCACAGCGTTAATAGGTTTTATTAACTTAAGACAATTTAAGCATTATCATTACACTACACCCCTCCTTTTCTTGACTCAAGTCTATAAAATCTTAAGCTTTCCATCAATGGATTGTGGAATTAACCTGCTCAGAAACAGTTGGAAACAAAAATACAGATGTTAAGCATAAGTCTGTTAATTGGGTTATCTGGACTGTTGTTCCCGTCCCTTAGAATTCCTAGAAGAAAGTTTGTAAGTTCATGCTATGAGTAGTGTGTGCATGGTATTGCAAACTTGCAAGTGTTTGTTCTCTCTTAAGAGTATACAAATTTTGTATGTTGAATTCAGCTGTTTACTGCTGATGACACTGTTAGTTGCGTGCGTCAGTACAATTGAACAATTACGACTACATAAAAGTATGTGTAAGTCTCTCTTGTCATCATCATGTCTCTGTCTTAAATCATAAGAATTAACATTTCCATTGTTTGTCACATTGAAATGTCATTAGTTTGTCTCATTTCTCTTGTTTCATCCGGCAATAGCTTCCTTCAGCATCTGCAACATTCTCTCCCCACTTCTGCAATGGTTAACTTAGACCCGATCTTAACAGCATCTCGGTCTCTGAGTCCTTCGCTCAATGTCTCTTGATTTCCTTGATTCTGTCAGGAAATAGAATCGACAGGCATTGTCAGAATACATTCCAGGTCTTTCTTGCTGAATTGTGTTTTCTCCATCAGAAATGTCCTCCTTTGATGTTTCACAGTCTTAGAGTCTTAATGTGTATTTCTCTGTTCACTAAATCAATCAAAATGTTATATGTCTGCTGAATCAACACAGATTTGCATGATAATTTCAATATGAGACAAATTTGTCTATTTGTTGTATGTTGTAGCTCGATGTGTGTGTGTGTGTGTGTGTGTTTGGTTACAGGAGCAGTCTCCGTTCTATTAATAGCCTAGGGTCAGAGTTTTAACACTCTCGCCCTGTTGTGATGCTTGGTTCAGAAATATGGTTGTTATTCATTTCATTCTTAATGATAACATTCTGCGTGCCATACATGTATGCTTCCCATGATGTTAATAGACATGCGGTTTTAGTAATCAATTATGTTGATTGAAACTTCTCTTAGAGTCTTTTAAATATTATGGCCAAATCTTTTCAAACTTAGTTTTCCTCAAAGTGCTGTGCTTTCAATCACGTATTTAAGGTCTTGTCCCTAACTTAATACACAATAATAGACTTCTGCTTTGTTCCTTACAAAGTTCAGAATCTCAATAAATCCTAACTCTCAGTGTTTTGACCAGTCACACCGTCTTTGACTATACAGCGCCTTCTATTCAAACTATTTTAATTTAGTACTTTCCAATATCAATACATCTCCTTTTTGAAAAAAATTAAGATTCGTTCTAGAACAGCAATTCAGGTTAAGCAAATAATTACATTGTGCCTTACCTGTTTCGCTGAATCTAGCATCCTGTTCGTGACGCCATTTGATATAGTGTTCGTGACGCCATTTGATATAAGGAGATCTTTCTTTGTCACGTGGCCGGAAATTATATATTGATGACTCAGAGAGAAGGTTGAATCGTAATCATTGTATTAGGCAGATCTGGGTTGCATTCCCATGTACAGATGTTTCCAAGGCAGCATGCTCTGTTAAGTCCAAGCTTCAAGCATGGCTACGACATGGCTGGTGCCGAGCCTGGCTGTGGCATAGAGATGCCAAGCATAGTACTGATGTTTGTTACAGCTTATATACAGTTCTCAGAGAGGAAAATAGCTTTACCTCGTAACTTACAATAGTGACATTAGTTCCCATACATGGCTATGCTGTGTTCATGCTGTTCTGCTCTTGCTGACCACTGGGCTAAGGCTCCTATGTCCTTTAGAGTTAAACTGGTCTCACTGTTACTTGATATGGTATGTGCCTGCTCCTAAATATGTGTTTACTACTGAGAGTGGGCACACATAAAATATGTTTAAGGTTAAACAATGAGTATTGCAATATTTGATAGGCACACAACATTTTGGCATAGTCACACAAAAACGCATCATATCAGTAGAGAACTCTATGGTGACCTCCTCCCAGACAGCCAACATCACAGTGAGAGCATGCTCCTTCATATCCTTCCTCTACAACATCAGAAGGAATATGTCCATTCCTCACCAGAGAAGCAGCACAACTCCTGGTCCAGACACTGGTCATCTCCCGCCTTGACTACTGCAACACACTCCTGGCCGGGCTCCCCGCCTCCGCCATCAGACCTCTGTAGCTCATCCAGAATACTGCCACCCATCTGGTGTTCAAACCTCTCCAAATTCTCCTATGTTACCCCTCTCCTTTGCACCCTTCACTGGCTCCTGGTAGCAGCTCGCATTAGATTCAAGACCCTGGTGCTCACCTACTGGGTAGCAAAGGGAACAGCCCCTTCCTACATGCAAGCAATGGCCAGTCCCCCCATACACCTGCCCATTCGCTCTTCCACCTTGGCTGGTTGACTGGCATCACTGCCTCTACAGTCGCGCTACCCGGTCATGTCTTTTCACCGTCCTGGTACCCCGCTGGTGGAACTAGCTTTCCATCTTTGTCAGGACTGCAGAGTCACTCCCTATCTTCCGCCGTAGACTGAAGACCCATCTCTTTAGGCTACAGCTTAACTGTCCCTCCTGAAACCTCTCCAACCCCCTGTTCAGTTTCTCTACTGTATATAAAAAAGAACAACAAAATCTTTCTTCTTCTAGCATTATGACTGCCAATGGCCCCAGGCCCGAGCAGAGATTACTTTTCTTGTGATGACTGATGGATAGATGATTCACTTAGTTAGACAAATGTATCTGTTGTAAGTCGCTTTGGATAAAGGCATCTGCTAAATGCCAAAAATGTAAGTGTAAATGTAAAACAGTGTGCCACACTGGTAGATCCCAGTATTGACTTTCTTTCTCCGAACTGCAAACAGTTGAAAGGATGAAGAAGAGGGATCAGGTTGACCTCATACCAGTGTGTTTACAGCCAAGGCAGTTCAACCAACTAATAATGTAACTGTTGTGTAACATGCGAAATGGGCTGGAATACATATACTGGTGAACTGAATGGACCACAAGAAGATGTGCTATTAATGTTACGTGTCAAGTAAAATGCTACCAAGAAGCATAAGGGAATAGCCGACTACTTCAAATATTGCCGGTGGGAGGAACAAAAAACAGATGTACAACCATCCGTGATTGAAATATTTCTCATGCAATCCCCTTCCAAACGAACATTAAATGTCAATGCCCCCGTTGAGTTTTCTGGTTGAGTGAAATTCGAAAAGTCCCAATATTTGTCTATTTAATTCCTCACCATCTGCCTCGCCCCCAGACCAAACAGACCACAGTTTTTCTGTGAACACAAACACAAACATCAACATCAGTTCATGTGAAAGAGAAGCCTCCCCAGCTGTCCCGGAGAAAACACAAGAATTCATAAGTGCGGGACATCAGGTGAGTGGCTTGGACACGAGCCAGATGCTATTTACCAAAATGGAACCTCATCTGTGTTTAAACACTGCCATCTTGTGGACATGAAATGTACTCTCTCCCATAGAGATGGAACAGATCTCTCCACACAATAACCAACTAGAAATCTGATGAAAAAGCCACACAGTTGGATGTACAGTACATCATTAACATCACAAAATGGGAACTAATATCAGTTATATCATCCAAATGAGATGGTATTACTTTTCTATTTTTATCTCTGGTGAGGAATTGCAATATTAACATTTCAGACAGGGCAGAATATGAATTCCTTAATGGAGATAATTCATGCTCACTCGTAAGCATTATATCTTCATATATAGTACAGATTATTAACACAATTTATTACGCCCCAGATGAAGCCGTGTTTGGTAACGAGCGAGGAGAGGCGTACGACGCGGTGTCTGTTCAACACAGATCATAAGCATTCCATTATGGGCTAATATAACAGCCTTTTCTATTATTCACGATGATTAATGACTCCTGTCTCCCACTGATGACATCATCACTATGCATTAACCTAATAAAACTATAAGATAAGAAGTGCAAATTGCTTCTTCATGAGGCTGAGTTATCCCAGACTCTCAGTGTTTGAGGAATGAGGTATCACTGGGACATGGATGAGACAGAGGCCTCCACCACACTGCCACTACTGCCCTTCCATGGCCTCTCGTGACGTTAGAATTATAAGGTTCTCTCTCCATTTTTGTCAAAATTGAGTTTTTTTTACATAATCTGATCCATTAGGTGTTTATGAATGCCTGTGTGGTGTTATTTTTAAAATGTTGAAATGTTTTAGTTAGTAATTAATCAAATACAAAGGTTCCATCTCACAGAACATAATGGAATGTACAAACTTTGACGCTCAATATCTCTGAACTACCCTAAACGGAGATAGAACCTTATCATTCTAACGCCACGCTCTGTCAACCAACATTCACCATGTCTAAACAATGGCAGCAAATCTTAGCAATTTGTGTCATGTGTGATAGAAGCTCAATCTCAAGCTGGGCATAATTACATCATCATTACAGACATTTTCGATGACATGGCTATACGCAGAGCGACTATGTTATCATCAGTCATATCTGGAATAGCTGATGGAAGATACTTGAGAAGAAAGAAAACCCATCATCCGTCTCATGAGGACCTCATTTCACTCCAGTGAGGGTCACCTAGAGACTTAAGGACACATCATTGTCAGGCACAGACAAATTCAGCCACGTTTCAGAGATGAAAAATGTCTAGGTTTGCATTTGTATTGATAAAGTACATTTTATTTATTAGGCTTCTAGCATTTAAATGTAGTACTCCAAGACGATTTCTCATTATAAAAACCCTCTGGTGTTTCTAGGGTAGGAAGCTCCCCTAGGTGTAGGCAGGCCAATTTTCTAGCCTTCGCTGAAACAGCTTTTATTGGCTGTGTACTGTATGAGGGAAATGGAATGGGGTTACCTTAACAGGGGCTAGGACTAGTGTTCCCTCAGCACTTTTAACACCTTCTCCATATTGTCAGATAGGATCTCTTCTGCTTGGGTGCACTCAGTCACGCTTAAAAAAATGCTTTTGGTCTCTCCCAAAACAGGTCAACAGAGTTGGAAATGGAATATCCTTGGTGTTACATAATGCTTTAAGGCACCAATGTAGCTGCCGTAACCTGCTCTTAAGCTCAGGTCACCTGAGCGAGGCGGGGGTAGTGGACCAGAGATCATTGCGCTGTAGTCTTGATTCCTTAACACTAGAACAGCCATGAGGGCTCATTTGACCCCTGTGAGTAAAGAAAAATGTTATATCTTTGCACTCGATCAAATTTCAGGACCCTCCTTTCATGACTTTTCCTAGATATGTGCGTTCTACCACCCAGTGCCCTTACATTTTCAAAATCACATCAGGATAAGCTAGTATATTTTGCAGTTTTTCTGTGTAGGAAGCAGGCTAATTTACAAGCGGCCAACTAGTGGTCGTTGTGTGTAAATAGCACACTTTTAGTAGGTAAAAAGGCACGGCTGTTCTAGTGTTAAGGGTCGTGGGATGTATAAAGTCACTTTTCAGTTTCTTCCGAACAGGCCAGTTTGATATCATTCGACCCAACATGAACCACAAGGGTTTTTGCCTCCCAGTTACGTTCCAGGACTGAGGGAAGCGTCTGGTTTATGTCCACACATGCTCATGTTTATTGGGATTGTCCTAGATACAGTATGTCAGGAAAGTCTCTGTGCCTTGTCTTGTGCATTTTCCCACCAGGCTTTGAGTGGGTAGTCTTCAAATGTCAGTTATATTTTGCAGTTTTTTTGTTTTAGTTACATTTATACTAAATAAAATGTGACACAACCATCCACAATATAATTCTGTGATACTGTATGCCGGTATTCAACCTGAAATATTAGTCTCCCCATAATATAATTGACTTAAAAGAGATGGAACACTACCTGTATCTTTAGACTGCACTACATCTGTTTATGCATTCTACTCAAGACTAGACTATTTCCTGACTTTATGCAATAACTGATTTTATGCAAGTAACAGCATATTTTCATTCACATTGTAGTGAGGAAGATTATTCTTTGTGGTATCTCAAATGTTACTGCATGCTACTGATGGTTCTATACATTGCATATCCTGTATTGACATAAAGGGCAATAACTGAAGGAATAAAAATAAATAAATAAACATGATCTGTATGTATAAGTTGTTTACAAAAAGTTAAACATGATTGTGTGTGTTTATGAAGGAAGTAATAAAGCTTAGCTATAATTGCCTGGATAGTTCTCCAGTCTCAAATCAAATCAAATTAAATCAATTCAAATTTGATTTGTCATTTACATCACATACAGTTGTAATTGACATGGTGAAATGGTTTGGGATCTTGTTCCACAACAGCAGTCATTAGCATCAATCAATGTTAATTCAGTGCAAACAAATCTTAAATGTTTTACTGTGCGACAAATTCAAATGTATTTTATTTATTTATTCTTATTTAACCTTTATTTAACCAGGCAGTCCCTTGATATTGAAATCTCTTTTTCGAGGGAGACCTGGCCAAAATAGCACACCAGTACAAGTTTAAGGTTACAAAATTATAGAAGATAGCATAGAGCAAAACAGATAAGGAACAATTAAGGAGAATAGAGCACAATAAAAACAGACAAGGGACAAAAGATACATATTATAAAATCCAGTTTAGGAATAGCAATTGCACTCTTCAGTTACACATTTCTTGATCAGAGCTTTGAACCCTCCCAGGGAGACAAGATCATTAATCTGTAGTATGTTCTGGAGGTTATTCCATGACCAGGGTGGCAAAATAAGAGAAAGCTGCTCTACCAAGTTCCAAGCAAATCCTGGGTACCCGGTAGTAGAGCAACCATCTAGTTGAGCAAAAATCATACTAGCTGCTGGTGAGTGATATGTGATTACATAGATATGGAAGGAGTCTGCTCCAAATGGCTTTGTAAATAAAAA
Organism: Nansenia antarctica; assembly: GCF_963989245.1. Lineage (NCBI taxonomy): Eukaryota > Metazoa > Chordata > Actinopteri > Argentiniformes > Microstomatidae > Nansenia > Nansenia antarctica. The sequence goes on along the minus strand of NC_137691.1, from coordinate 12,386,418 downwards.
TGATACTGTCATTGACAATTCATTGGTGCTAGAAATCTGATGCAAAGCTTCATTCTTCATTGATATGATGCGTCTTTGCGTGCCTATCAAATATTGCAATACTCAATGTTTAATCTTAAACATACTTTAAGTGTGCCCACTCTCAGTCACTCTGAGGACATAAACTGACCACTCTCAGGCTCTGTAACTGGACCTGAGACAGATTTAGGGTTAGGGTTAGCTTAGAGACCACGGGTAGTGGGGAAACATCCCAGAACTATGTATGGGTTAAGGTACACAAAACATATGATATACAAATGTGCATCTGGTTCCCAGGATTCCTACGGTGTGAATATCTAAGTTGTGAACCCTAGGTGCTAACAACAAACACAGTCCTAAGATAATTTAAAAAGAATGAGACATAAATAGACATAAAATAGGGGGGATATAAATAGGGGGATAAGTGATCGGTAGGAATCTGAGAATGTATCTAATATGTGAACTTCTATACTTACAGTATATACACTATATGGCCTATTCACAGGGGGGTATATAGACAGGGGGAGTTAGCATGTAACTGTGTACTTTTTTATAAACATATACTAGTAAACTTATATACAGTAACGAACCCTAACACAAGAATGTAAACATATTGCACAGTTATAGAATATTGCACTATTCCCATGGTTGCTGTGGTGTGATGTGTGTTCTAGTCATTGTATGTCTATGTGGTCTGTTCTAGTCATTGTATGTCTATGTGGCTATTCCAGGAGACTGGCAGCACTATAATCATAGAAAAATAAGAAGTAGAACTAACATTTATATTCAATGTATTGTTTCGTTTATTGCTCCTTTTACGAAAGAAAAAAGTAAGAGAAGACCGTTCCACCACACCATGAAAACAGTTGGTTTGGTTGGATAATGAACGCACACTTCTTCGCACTCCTTGTCTGTTGTGAACATTAAAACAGTTGTCTTGCTTGTCTGTGTCCAGAAGGACCTCACCATGCGGGAGCTCCAGAGTGTGGAGGGCCACCAAAACACCTATAACTAATAATAAACCTATAGTAGCACACTTCCTAGTCATATTTAAAAAAGAGCTAAAATCATCCAAAGTAATCCAAATAGGAATAACTCATAAATTGTAGCAGTTGTTGTTGTTGTACACCATATTGGGTGTCCGTACGATGGGGGGTGTAGCCGTAGCCCTGGTCCTCTGGTGAGCCTGTTCCGTTGTCAATTCGGTCATCCCGCTTCCCCAGCGGTTGAACAGGTCGTCACTCTGGGCCGTGTGGGTGTCCCTCTGTGCCGTGTGGGTGTCCACCTGGAGACCTGGGGACGTGTGGGTGTCCCCCTGGAGACCTGGAGACGTGTGGGTGTCCACCTGGAGATGAGGAGCCCACTGACGGAGCACGGGAATAAGTTGAGACGTGAGAAGTTGTGACACTTGTATTTTTTACAATGCTAAACTGCTATTTACTCACAAAGACCACTAGTTGGCCGCTTCTAAATTAGCCTGCTTCCTACACAGAAAAACTGCAGAATAGCTTTATATTAGCTTACCCTGATGTGATTTTGAAAATGTAAGAATACTGGGTGGTAGAACACACATATCTAGGAAAAGTCATGAAAGGAGGGTCCTGAAATTTGATCGAGTGCAAAGATATATATTACTCAAATGACCCCTCATAGCTGTTCTGGCGTTAAGATTTCCCTTCATCAACTGTAGTTATATAATTCCTTCTCTTCACTTGAATATTATTGACTCGGTAGTCAATGGTGACTTTTCAATTGTGTTGTTTTTTCTTTTTTTGAGAAGATTGTTGTGACACACATATATCGATGCACACTTAGATGCACTACAAATACTGTCCATCGTAATGTGAATTATAACAAATGTGGTGTTCTCTCCTAGCCCTCCTCTACCCCTCTCAGACCCCCACTGCCTCATCACATCCCTGTACCTGCAGAAGGATCTCTCCAAACTTCCTCATCCAGCAAGCCCCGTTGGCTTTCTCTCTCTCCCCACTTGTGAGGTCAGATACACGGATCATGTCTGGATCCTTAGACACCCTGGTCCTCTGGTGAGCGTTAGCAATGTCCTCTGTGGTGGCCAGGTTGGTCCTCTCTGGCCCGCCATTAACCTCTCTAACCTCCCTCCACACAGATAGCTGTTTCTGTTGTTGTTGTTGTTGTAGTTGTTGTTGTTGTTGTTGTTGTTGGAGTTGTTGTTGTCCTTGTGGTTGTTGTTGTTGTTGTTGTTGTCGTCTAGTAGACTTAGCCACCCTGGTCCTCTGGTGAGCGTTAGCAATGTGCTCTGTGGTGGCCAGTTGGGTCCTCTCTGGCCCGCCATTAACCTCTCCAACCTCCCTCCACACAGATAGCAGTTTCTGTTGTTGTTGTTGTTGTTGTTGTAGTTGTAGTTGTTGTTGTTGTTTTTCTTGGCTACGCGAGGCACTGATGGTGGGTCTCGTAGCCTTAGCCACCCTGGTCCTCTGGTGAGCCTGTACCGTAGTGAGTTCGGTCATCCAGCTTGGCCGGCGGTTGACCAGGCCACTCTTGGCTGTGTGGGTGTCCGCCTGGAGATGAGGGGTGCTGGCCCAATGCCGGAGCATCATGGGGGCCGTGACTGTGTCCAGAAGGACCTCACCATGCGGGAGCTCCAGAGTGTGGAGGGCCACCAAAACACCAATAACCAATAATAAACCTATAGTGGCACACTTCCTAGTCATATTTAAGAAAAGAGCTAAAATCATCCAGTAACTTGAAAAAGCAGCTGCACTCGAAGAGAGACAGTTGAGTTGTGTCCATGGTACTATCATACAGGGGCCTATGATGTCACCGTGGGCATTATGACATCATTGCTGTATTGGGAGGTTACATTCCGATGATTAGAGTGAGAAGAGCCAAACTACATTATTTTGATACACACACTACTATGGAATTTGTAATCATTAATAATAATCATTTATATAAATAATTCCCATTATGTTTAACTGGGGTGATTTTGTTTGTTAATTGTTATTTTCAAACGATTTATTCTGAATTAATAAATTATTAATTAAATATTATGATGGAATGTTCAAAACTCCATTCCAGCAAGAGCTGGTAATTTCCATGTCAAACCCTTTTTCTAACTTGTGACCGCGACAGTTTTTAATGGTCAGCAGAGCAGAACAGCATGGGTACAGGATAGAGCCATGTATGGGAACCAATGTCAGTGTTGTAAGTTACGATGGACAGATGTAAAGCTATTCCCTCTCTGTGAACAAGTATATAAGCTGTAACTTCCATCAGTACTTTGCTCGGCATCTCCTATGCCGTAGCCAGGCTCAGCATCCCCTATGCAGCCATGCTTGAAGCTTGGGACCTAACAGAGCATGCTGCCTTGGAAACATCTGTACAAGATAATGTAACCCAGATCTGCATAATACAATGATTACGATTCAACCTTCTCTCTGAGTCATCAATGTCATTTCCGGCCACCTGATTAAGGATGGATCTCCTTACAACACCTGTTTATTTCACAGCAGCCCTGTGGGCATGTTCTGCTTTCACCACCAGGAGGCGTCACTAATGAGCGCTGAATGTAACCATCTCCATGCCAATAAAATTCAGAATAGCCCTTATTTTTTATTAAAGATTCTACTTGACACATGATATGGGCAGAGATCTGTGCCACTAGAAACTGAATTTGAATTACTGACATTTGAATTTATATTGCTCAATTTGAATACTTTAATTTAAAGTAGAGGAGCGTAAAGTAAGTATTCAAATTGAGCAATTCAAATTCAAATGTCAGTCATTCAAATTCAGTTTCTAGTGGCACAGATCTCTGCCCATACATGAAGTACATTATAGTAAATCTGTTGAATGTTACATACAAGAGATTCTTTAATCTAAAATAGACTAAGTGAGACTAATGAGTGTGACGGAGTGAGACTGAGTGAGACTAATATCTGACTGAGTGCGACTAATGACGAACAATTTAAAGATAATGAGTACATTGTTGAGCTTAATCCCAAACTCACATGGATGGTCCTGATGGACCTCGACATTCACAATCTATCAACCATGATGGCAAATGTTAGCAATTGTATGCTATTATATGTGATAGATGCTCTAAATCTAAATAGCAGGACAAAATTAAACCATCACCACATACATTTCACTCGCTTAACTGTGCACAGCACAGCTGATGAGGCCTGCATTACTGTCATCACTTGTATAGATAATGTTTTTTGTTTTGTTTTGTTTTTAATAAGATACTAATACTTCTTTGCAGCAGCAGACAAACCCCGCTGATGGAGCTTTATGAATAATATAAAGAAGTAATTACCAAAAAGGGCAATACTGTCGCAATTAACAAGGCGAGGGAGATGGCTTGGCAACAACAATTGCTGACAGATTAAATGTGTCATTTATACTAGCCTACTTATTGTTTTGTTTTTATTCACTACTGTGGCTATATTATCAGCAGGCTAGATTATCAGATGGATGTTTAAATGGTGTAGGCTAATTTACAAGAACTGACATAACTACAATACACTGTTCATTAATCTGTTTACTATTGTCCTCTTGATGTAATACTAATGCTATATGTAAAGCACTTTGAATTGCCTCTGTTGAAATGTGCTATACAAATGTATGACATGTGCTATACAAATAAACTTGCCTTGCCTTGTTAATCAGCCTTATTGGGTGAGGTGTTTGAAGCCTTCCTGTAGTAATTATCTTCTTCTAGCATTGAAACTGCCAAAACCAAGGGCAATTGGCATAGATGACTATCCCTCCTGATTAGGCCTACTGGTGGATAGATGGTGGATTTTCCTTTACTTTGATGGAACACCCCCCTGGTGACAGAGGAAGAAGTAAATACCAACAAGTAAAGTCTGCACCCCAGACACCTGTCAGTGAGGGCGCTCAGAGGCTGTCCTGTTGTCACATCACATGCATTGATTGATTGATTGAAAACTTTATTAGAAGATTTGCAGAAGTAGGTACATGAAAGTACATATTACATACAAGGTCAACTAACAGGATAAAAACCCAAGAAAGCCACTGGCTTATTTCAATTGGGGTCCTTGATTCTCAATTCATCGTTACATGTAAGACAGACAAAAAACTAGTACTAGTAGCATGAGGAAAGTGTTACAATCGAATCTATGGAAATTGTCACAAAAACAATCTGTGGCTGTGTTCGGAATGGTATACTAGAAATGTATACTAGATTTTCGGTCGGCTGGTATTGGCATACTTATTATGAATTTAGTAAGCAGTATGCAGTATATACTCATTGAGTATGCTAGAATGCAGTATGCTAGTATGCCATTTCGAACACAGCCTGTGTCTTTAATTTGCCAGGACTTGGAGCGTTCAGCGTTGCATGGAAAAGTAGCGTGAGGCAGCGTGAGGAGGAGTGGAGTGATCACGGAAGTCAGCGACGCATCTGAGTCAGTCAGTTTGGTGTCAAAGAACCAACATTAGTTTCTCTGTTGTGCTGCAACAGACCCGCGCGCCCTCTCTATCTGCACCATCGGTACGTTGTTTACGTGTTCTGTTGTTGATGTCCATGCATAAGCTATGTTTACTAACTAAGCAGTAAGTATTTGATTGCAAATTTGCATCAGCTGCTGAGTTTGCATTGAACCAGCCAGCATTTAAAAGTGGCCATCTTCTGCTGTTGTCTGTAAAGCCTCCTGCCTGATTATCAATCTAAACGAAGTAAGTTATCTTGCAGTTAAGCATGTTTCTAAACTCGTATGTCAGTTTGTTTATAAACTTGTTTATTTACCGCACACTAGTATAGTGTAGCTAGCTGTCGGCTAGACGTCCAGCCTGCACTCAGACCTGCAAACACAGCAGAGAGGGGAGAGGGAGCTGTCAGAGCCACCACTGCCAGCAGCAGAGTAGTTTCCAGTAATGCATGCCTGAGTCTGTCTGTGTCTGACTCATTTGTAATTATAGCAAGTAGCCTAGGTACTACACATAGGCCTACTCATATTCCCAGCCTACATCACACTGATTGATTGATTTGATTGATTATACTTTATTGTCCCCGAGGGGACATTTGTCTTGGGCATGGTACTTTCATGCTTCAAGTGCAACAGAGATGATACATACAACATACAGTAGGCAAAGTAAACAACAGGACAGCAGCAAACATTGAGTGACATTGGCAGCAGTTTCCACCAGGACATGGCATCATTTGGTATAAATATATATTGCACATAACCCTTCAAGTGGTGTTTTCGAATATTGCACATGGCCCTTCAAATGGTGTCTAAGATAAAGTGCAGGTGCTGGTGATCATGTCCTAATCATCGTTTCTGCTTGAGCGAATTGATTAGTTTAATGGAGAATGGGACAAATGATAGTTTTAAGAGCTTATAATTACATCTTGGCATGCGAAGTCTTCTACCTAGAGGGAGAACTTCGTATTCTGTGGAGAGCGGATGTTGGGGGTCTGCGATTATCTTGTTAGCCTTGTCCAGGACAGCTTTTTCATATAGTTTATTTAGGATCACATAGTCTCTTTCACCTACAATTTTCATGGCTGTTTTGTGAATGCTGACTAGTCTGTTTTGTTGTTGTACAGTTAAGTTGCCAAACCACACAATTATTCCATATCTGATTAGTGATTACACTTTCAACAATGGACTGATAGAAAATTCTCATGATCTGCTTTCTCACCCCATAAAGTCTGAGTCGCCTCAGGTGATAAAGCCTCTGCTGTAGTTTGTTACATAGGCTGTCTAAATGTGTATTCCAGCAGAGATGGAATACACACAATACAAATACACACTGCACTATCCCAGTGTTTCTCATCCCTCTCCTCGGGGCACCCCAGCCGCTCCACATATTTGATCTGTTCCACCACCAGCACACCTGATTCAACTAATCAAGTACAAACCATAATTGCTTTGTACTTGATTAGTTGAATCAGGTGTGCTGGTGGTGGAACAGATCAAATATGTGGTGCAGCTGGTGCGCCCCGAGGAGAGGGTTGAGAAACACTGTTAACTATCCAACGTGCGTACAAGTCAAGTGCATGCCATTCATCCGTCAAGATAGTATTGTATAGGTCTACCTACTGGTATGAATGATACTGTGTGAAATATGATACTGACATGTTTTGTACCGGTAGTTTGATTGAGATACAGGTGAAGAAGGATGCCACCGAAGAGAAGGGCTGCCTCCTCCACCAAGGCTGGAGGAAAGAAAGCCAAGAAGGTCAAAGAGGAACCCGAGGCACCAAAGGATGCCTTTACGTCTGCTAAGGAGGCTCTGAAGGCTGCAGCTCCCACGCAGATGAAGGGAAAGAGAAGGGTTGACGAGAACGTGACAATTGGGAATGCAGAGGTGAGAGGGACATGATCGCAGTCCTACTGTCATCTCATGCCTCTTTTAGATTGCAATTAAGGTACTTACAGTCACTGTGGTTGAAACACGTGCAGTGGCCAGTGAAGTCTGGCAATGAATTATCTAGTGCGTTTAGCCACACCCTTCATTTAGAAAGATGGAATCCATAACTTCTGGAAAAAGAGTGAGGTTTACCTATTATGTGCTACTATAGCTTCAGAACATTTGTACCAATGTTATAAGCTGTTTCAAAAGACATATGTGCTGGATTGCTATGTTTGAGTGCTTTTACTCATTCTTGTGCCTTTAATGGTTTGTTTGACCAGCCAGATAATCAATAGGATTTATTTATCCCACTACCAGTGTTCAGTGTTAACCGATTGCTGCACAGAGCAATAGATGGGTTGAACCCTCATGTTCAAACAACTTTCTTGATTCATGATTCCCATTTATTGACTCCTACAGGTACATGAAGACTACGACTGTATGCTCAATCAGACCAACATTGGACCCAACAACAACAAGTTTTATGTCATCCAAGTTCTTAAATCAGCTTCCCTTTACTACTGCTGGACCAGATGGGGGAGAGTGGTAGGTTTCATTTCCCTGTGTAAAATGATATGTGACACGTTCTAATGCTTTGGTCCTCATGTCGGGATATGATGTAATGATCAGACTTTTCTTTCGAAAAATGTGAATACATTTCTGCGTGGTTGAATGACACATTGCTAGTCAACTAACACAGCTTGTTTTGTGAGCCTGCTAATGTAGTACAGTTAAGTAGTGTTATAGTTAACTAGGTGGCAGTGCGGATTACTCACCGAATCCATTGCGTTGCAGTATTTTGTCTTGACTAGCGAGTTTGTGTCGTGATTCTCAACAACGTTGAAACGTAGTTCCGTGTTTCAAAAGAAAAGTCCGAACATTTTGATTGGTTGCCGACATGCGGTCCAAATGATCAGACTGTGTCACATTATGTCGCGGTGTTTCGCATTCCTGTTTTTCAAATGCTGTATATGCTGTACAGTACTAGATGCTCAGTTGTTTATCTGAAATTAGGTCTAATCATTGAACACTGTCTGTTAAACTGAGTATTTCAGCACTGGAGCTTTTCTCATGCATTTTCCCTCTGTAGGGGGTAGTAGGTCAGTTTCAGCTGACAGATGGCTGCAGCACCCCAGATAACCCAATCAAAGAATTTGAGAAAAAGTTCAAAGACAAAACAAAGAACAAGTGGGACGACCGTAAGAGCTTTGTGTCCCACCCTGGGAAGTACACCCTGATTGAGGTGGATGGGGATCAGGATGCAGAGGTCAAGGTAATACTATGTTTGGTCTCAGTAAACATTCTGTGTTTGTTTTTTTGGTTGTTTTTTTACAGTGTCCTTGAGTCTGAGAAAGGTGCTTTTGAATTACATATTATGATTAGTGTTCATCTCACACGCTCATGGGCTCTCTTTGCGGTTACAGTATTCTACAATGTGCCCAGACAAACGTTAACAGAGGCCGAGCAAAAAATGTTGTGACATCCACTTCTGCACTGTAGAAATCGTTTCTCCTCTGGCTCTTACAGGTGGACGTTGTCGATGGGAAATGTGTGGAAGTGACCAAAAACATTCTGGCGTGCACTCTGGATCAACCCACACAGAAGCTCATCCAGCTCATCCTCAGCAACGACATGTTCAAAGAGGCTATGGAGTGTATGAACCTGGGTGGGTCTGACAACTTAGTACACCACACAACCTTTGCCCCTTTAGCACTGAAACGACTCTTTGTTTACCAGTAAGCTCGGGGGAGGTGGTCTATGTGCAGCACCCATTCTATTGTGTAACATACCTGTTGGACTGGAACACTGAATGAACTGTAGGCTAGTAGGTGGGGAGGTGTTTGGATTGTGTGCATGGTGGGGTGGTGTTAAAGCTGTTGTGATCACTAGATGATCCGGAATCATTAACCAGAGGCATGTCACTATAAGTTAAAGTTCAGAAGTGTAAATCTCGACATCTCAGTCCTATACAAACCCACAAGGTCTATCAGGTCAATATTGTAAACGGGGCCAGTGGTGCTATGATATGATTGATAATCGCGTGTGTGTGTGCGTGTGTGCGTGTGCGTGTGCGTGTGTGTGTGTGTGTGTGTGCGTGTGTAACAGACATAAAGAAAATGCCCCTGGGGAAGCTGAGCACGCTGCAGATCGCCAAGGGCTTTGAGGTGCTGGAGGAGATTGTGGGAGCCCTGACCCAGAGGAACAACAGGAAGAACACCCTGGTCGAGCTCTCCTCCAAGTTCTTCACCACCATCCCACACAACTTCGGCCGGAACAGGCCTCCAGTCATCGACACCTCTGAGATTGTGGAGAAGAAGAAAGAGATGCTTCTGGTGAGATTTCTTTTCCTCTCTTTTTTGGGGGGTTTCCCCGGATACCAAACAATGTTTTCTAGTCTCACTTTAACCCTATGTCCCAGCCCTGAGCCGAGCCTCACCTTTACTACCCCTTGCAGGTGCTGGCTGATATCGAGATAGCCCAGAACATGAAGGCCGAGACGGAGAAGGCCCAGGAGAAGATGGTGGAGACCGTCCCTCACCCACTGGACCAGGACTATCTGTCTCTGAAGTGCAAGCTCAGTTTACTAGGCAGAAATACCGAGGAATTTAAGGTATCTGTCTCAAAAGATACACAGTTATTTACGATTGAATAATGGTTGGTTAAATTAATCAAATGAATCCAACTCAACTTGAATGTTAACTGTTACATGATGAATGGCGTTCTACTGTACAGTTTGTATCTCGCTCTGCTCTTTAGTCCACTGATGATATCCATTCTCTTCTCATTTGAAGGCAATTGAAAAATACCTTGACGTCACTGCACGCACTTCAAAGAAACCAAAGATTATAGACGTATGGGAGGTCGACAGAGAGACTGAGGTGGGTGCAATCCTGTTCGCGTATTTCACAGTGTACTGTACCTGCATTGACTGAATGTTTCATTTTGCCACCTTCTTAAAATAAAGTCATATTTTTATATATTATATATATAAGATTTTAAGTCATAAGTTTTGAGAAAAACAGAATAAACTGAACCGATTTTCTTTCTTTTTTTACATTTTTGTCATTTGTAAAATAATATAGAATATATGTGTGGTGGCCTGGGAAAACCCGTCGGATGTCGCTGGCGTTCGTTCGTGGCAAAGAGCAAATATAGATGGAAATCGCGATTTTGGCGATTTTGATATTATGTGGTATTCTAGTACTTTGAACTCCATACTACATTATGGTGAATAAACATTTTAAGAAAACAAAAGAGAAAGTACTTATTTTGATGTTTTTGTGGCGGGTAGTTTGCTAGCGAAACAACATCTGTCTCATTCTCAGTTAAGCAACGCACGCACACATGAGCGAAAGGAGAGACGATACTTCCACCTGTGTTATTGCCAGTTTACTGATGCTCACAATAAGCATAAAGTAATAAAATCTTAACTAGAAGACACACAAATGGATCTGTCCCTCGCATACCGACGAGGCAAGCAGACTACCACCGCATCACAAGCAGACTAACGAGACCGGCCGATCTGCATAGGCTCCTCCCCCGACCCGGAGGAGAAAGGGGAGGATTTCTCCCCTTTCACTTTTTTTGACATGCTACATTAAAATGCTCATAACTTTTTAAAATAAAGGGCTATCTCAGTCATTCAACCAGTTATGAATAGCTGAGAACTTCTAATTTATGGAAATATTAAAAAATGAAAATGTCAAAATGCCACCATGTGAAGGGTTTTCCCAGGCCACCACACATATGATATTTATGCAAGAACATAATTTTCCTCAAAAGTGACATAAGCCATTATTTTAAGAAGGTAACGATATGTGAACTGGTGTTGAGTGTGTTTGTGTGACTTAAGTCGGAGTGCTTTCTTAATCAGTATTATGTCTTTGGGGATTGTTCCCTACAGGCAGAGCGGTTCAAGGAGAATGACAGTCTGGACAACCGGCGTCTTCTGTGGCACGGCACCAACGTGGCAGTGGTGGCAGCCATCTTGAAGGGTGGCCTGCGGATCATGCCCCACTCAGGGGGGCGTGTGGGGAGGGGTATCTACTTTGCCTCTGAGAATGCCAAATCTGCTTGCTACGGTGAGAATCTAATCATGCACTCTACATAAACTACCTCACTGTACTATCTATTTACTATCTATCTAATTGTACATAGCTCATAACTGTAAATAACCCATAAGCGTATATACCTCTAAACAATACTGATGTTTACAATACTACCTCTGCACATACTGTATATTACATAGTTACCTATCACTACCATTCTTGTTTTATTTATATCATGCTCTTATATCACTATTTGCACTTTTGGTTGGATGCTAAACTGCACTTCGTTGTATAGTACTTGTACTCTGCGATGACAATAATGTCGAATCTAATCTAATCTAGCCTAAAGAGAAATGAAAAACCAAAATGGTACGGTGATGACGACGGCTCATTTCTCTGTGCTTGTTGCAGTGAGTACATCCAAGAGCACGGGGGTGATGTTCCTGAACGAGGTGACTCTGGGTAAAGAGCACACCATCACCAAGGACGACGGCTCCCTGAAGGCGGCTCCGAACGGCTACGACAGTGTGGTGGCGAGAGGACAGGTGGAACCAGGTATAGTACTGTCATCTACTCAGGGTTCCCACGGGTCCTTGAAATCCTTGAACGTTTGTGAATTTGAGAAAAAGAAATCAAGGCCTTAATAGTTTTTGAAAATAGACACGGGACATTGAAAGTGCTTGAATTCCCCCCTCTCTCTCTCTCTAAAGATATATTAAAAAATGTTTATTTAGCTCGTCAACTAGTAATTAAGTTCACAATATATTGTTTTGCTGTGCTGTGGTAGAGAAGACAAGAGACCATCTAGTGTTCACACATTCGAGCCTCTCTTTTTAATTGTTGTCTGTGAGCGGATAGTTCCTATTACCGGTATATCAATTCTCATCGAGATCTGTCTCAAACTATGCCGTGTTGTTGGGTCCTTGAATTTGAGGGAATTGAGCCTGTACCAGTAGTATATTAGTATATTGCAGTATCATGCGGCCCTTTTCACCAGACCGCGTGTCACATATCGTGAAGCGTCTGTGGTTTTGAAGTAAATGTTGTACCGTGATGTGTTGTTTCAGACCCTTCCAAGGACATCTTTCTCACTCTGGATGGTAAGCCGGTGGCCGTGGCTCAGGGGAAGCCCATCAAACAGCCCCAGTACTCAGACAGCCATTTCTCCAGCAGCGAGTACCTCGTCTACAACGAGAGCCAGTGTCGCATGCGCTACCTACTGGAGCTCAAGTTCTAGCCAGAGAGAAGGCTGGTTTTTGAAGAGAGAAAGACGAGAGCTTCCTTTTTCTATTCTTGTTCTAAAGGTTATGTTGTTAGACACCTTGTACTGTCACAGGTAGCAAACCCTACCAAAGTTCCCCTGATAATATGTCAGAAACCTCCTTGTGCCTTATCGTTTGCACTTTCCCAGGCTTATCATTTGCACTTTTTTTCCCAGGCTTTGAGTGAGTAGTCTTCCAATTTATTTGACACACTTTGACTGTCATACTCTCATCTTAAGTGTACAGACTTTAGAGAAATGTTTCATAACCATCCTCAATGTAATTATGTTATACTGTAACATAACATTCAACTCGACATATACAACCGTACAATATAAACGACATTATGTACTTTAAACAGGTGTGGAACAAATGTAAACTAATGTGGAAATGATCTGATGAGACTGAGAATTCTGTTCTATCTTTCCGTTCTCACTCTGCTATGGGGGGACCCATGTTCTTTGCACTGTATACAAAGTTTGAATACCTTTACTGTATGTAAAGTATATGCATCTGCATCTTCCAACCTGCCCTAAATCTGATTATGCAATTTTTATTTAATTTAATTTAATAGCATATTTTCCCTAATTAGTGAGGTAGTAGTCAGGTTTTTCTTTGTTGTATCTTGAATGTTATTGCACGCTATACTCAGTTCTGTACACTTAATGTGCTCGACAGAGAAGAAGAACTGGAGGAATGTCAAAGCGTAGACATGATCTGTATGTATACGTGTTTACACAAGTTAGACTTGTGTTTTTTGTGTTTTTATGAAGTAGGTAATACAGTGTTACTACTGTATCTAATACAGTACACTATAAGCCCAGTGCACTTATGTTAATCAGATTTCTTATTTTTATTTGGCCATGCATATTTCCACAGACAGGAAATGTTACTTGGTGGTATTGATATTGATGCAGTGTGCTTACCAAGGCTCTGAAAGTGCCTGTGGTGAAGTTAGCAGTGCTCTGGGCAGTTCTCTAGTCTCAGCGTACTCCATGCGTCATACCTTGGAGGACCTGTTTATTGCACAGCAGCCCTGAGTGTTCTGCTTCACCACCAGAGGGCACCACTAATGAGCACTTATCAATAGCCAATACCATGTTGAATGTAACCATTTCAAGCCTTTCTGCACCTGACCATTGACTTGAATTATACATGCTCAATAAATACAAATTATTTTCAATCTCTGTCGAGTTATTGTGTGTGTTGTGTTAACTGAAACGGACTGGATGCTTTCAATCAGATTTTTGTCTTTATTATTATTTTAGCAAATATTTTATGTGAAATAACTCACAACTTTTGATTTCACTTCTGTCTGATGGTTCAATGCCACTGTTTCATATTTGTTGGCCAATACCTTTTCAACATAATGTAGGGCCACAGGTGGATATTCCTTAGACCGCCATTTAACAGTGGAAGACCTGTACAGAAATAGACAGTTGATGTATTCACTCAATGTACAGCATGTTACAATCAAGTCTGTAGGCTACATGTCAAGCAGTGATTCATTGCAATGTTTACTGTTTAGTGCCACATCATTCTAACTGTTTAATCACTAAATCAATAAAATCAATGAAGGTTAAAGTTCAGGAACAAGACTGCACACTTCACATTCAAGCGACACCAAACATTTTTTATTCGGCTGCAAATTAGTCTTTTTTGTATGAATCACATGGTAAATAACGATTGCTTAAAAAGCCACCATGTGAGCAACAAATACAAGTACATTTCAATGTAGGTAATTTCAGTTCACTTTTGATCTGATATACTCTAGGACCCAGGGAAGACCTAGCTCTTGAGGGGGGACAGTGGAGTGTGTGTCTGTTTGAGAAAAGAAAAAAAAATCATCACAGCACACAATGTGTGACAGTCACTGCCATACACAGCGCAGGACAGCGAAGGGAAAAGAGAGAGAGAGGAGGAGGAGGGAAGGAGAGAGTGAGTGAGAGCATCCTCTCAGATCTAGAGTTCTAGACATCTTCCAGAGTGATGTGAATGATGATGATGGCTCTGTACACCGACTCTCACACTGGATATGTCCCTCTGTGATCAGAGCCAGGTTGGAGGCTTGGGGATTCCCTGTGGAGTGAACCTAATATCAGATGGTTAGTCCAGAGACCTAATCTCAAGCAACTCTTGGTAATCCTGCACTTGAAGCCCTGATCCCCCAGAGAGCACTGCCTCTGGTAGGGATCGCTGTACCCTTTACAGCTGGATCTCTACTGGGTGTCTGTCAGTGACACTGGAGCCTTGGACCCTTATCCCAAAGACACCTACAGGAGAAACTCTACCTGGTGTTTACATGGACCTGCTGAAAGTAGAATAGATAGATACCTGCTCAACTGACCTGCTCGACTAGACCTGCTCAACCTGCTCTTGATCAAAAGCAACCCACTGGTCCACTCCCACGGGAGGGATAGCCTGTCTGGATACTGATGGACTCACAGAGAGTCAGGTGAGAAAGGAAGGACACAGAGTCCCAGGTTGATCTCTGAACTGAACTGGACCGGACACAAACACTGGATCACGGGTAAGGCAGTGGTTCGATGTTTTTGCTGTTGTACTTTTCTTATAGTTTTGCACGTTCTCTTACTGATCTCAATCACATACAGGATAATGTGTCCACGATAGATTACTCAACAGGTGTTCTGTACCCTTACAATCAGTGGGGGATAACTGCTTTGACAGGTTTTTTAATGTTACTTTGCAATGTCTTTGTCTTTCTTCTACTTTGCACTGTCCCAGATAAATATGTGCTTCAGTTGTTTTTTTAAATTAAATATATGACATTTTGGGAGATTGATCTTAATATTAAGAGTAGAGGGAGGTAAATATGCAGTAATACTATTACTGAGATAACATGGGGGAGGAGGAGGAGGAGGGACTAGTGTGTGACAGTGTGAGGGACAAGCACCGATGACTCACATGTAGCTTTGCTTCAAAAAAACAAGCATGTTGACTGTGTGCACCATTGATCACTAATGGTCATTGACCTCACAGAGCCGAAACATACTGTTCTTAGGTAGTGGGCTAGTCAACAGTGACAACAGGTAGTGGGGTAGTCAACAGTGACAACAGGTAGTGGGGTAGTCAACAGTGACAACAGGTAGTGGGCTAGTCAACAGGGACAACAGGTAGTGGGCTAGTCAACAGGGACAACAGGTAGTGGGCTAGTCAACAGTGACAACAGGTCGTGGGCTAGTCAACAGTGACAACAGGTAGTGGGCTAGTCAACAGTGACAACAGGTAGTGGGCTAGTCAACAGTGACAACAGGTAGTGGGGTAGTCAACAGTGACAACAGGTAGTGGGGTAGTCAACAGTGACAACAGGTAGTGGGGTAGTCAACAGTGACAACAGGTAGTGGGGTAGTCAACAGGGACAACAGGTAGTGGGCTAGTCAACAGGGACAACAGGTAGTGGGCTAGTCAACAGTGACAACAGGTCGTGGGCTAGTCAACAGTGACAACAGGTAGTGGGCTAGTCAACAGTGACAACAGGTAGTGGGCTAGTCAACAGTGACAACAGGTAGTGGGGTAGTCAACAGGGACAACAGGTAATAATTAATAATAATTAATAATAATAATAATTGAATTTATATAGCGCTTTTCCGAGGCTCAAAGACGCTGGTAGTGGGCTAGTCAACAGTGACAACAGGTAGTGGGCTAGTCAACAGTGACAACAGGTAGTGGGCTAGTCAACAGTGACAACAGGTAGTGGGCTAGTCAACAGTGACAACAGGTGGTGGGCTAGTCAACTGTGACAACAGGTAGTGGGCTAGTCAACAGTGACAACAGGTGGTGGGCTAGTCAACAGTGACACAGGTAGTGGGCTAGTCAACAGTGACAACAGGTAGTGGGCTAGTCAACAGTGACAACAGGTAGTGGGCTAGTCAACAGTGACAACAGGTGGTGGGCTAGTCAACAGTGACAACAGGTAGTGGGCTAGTCAACAGTGACAACAGGTAGTGGGCTAGTCAACAGTGACAACAGGTGGTGGGCTAGTCAACAGTGACAACAGGTAGTGGGCTAGTCAACAGTGACAACAGGTAGTGGGGTAGTCAACAGGGACAACAGGTAGTGGGCTAGTCAACAGGGACACAGGTAGTGGGCTAGTCAACAGGGACAACAGGTAGTGGGCTAGTCAACAGTGACAACAGGTAGTGGGCTAGTCAACAGTGACAACAGGTGGTGGGCTAGTCAACAGTGACAACAGGTAGTGGGGTAGTCAACTGTGACAACAGGTAGTGGGGTAGTCAACAGGACAACAGGTAGTGGGCTAGTCAACAGTGACAACAGGTAGTGGGGTAGTCAACAGTGACAACAGGTAGTGGGCTAGTCAACAGTGACAACAGGTAGTGGGGTAGTCAACTGTGTCAGTTTACACACCATGGAGAGGACTGGAAAGGGAAGGACATTAAGTCGGAGTGGCTGACAGGCCAGGAATAAAAACAGCTTACTGCTGGAATAAAGCAACGAAAAAGCTAAAGTAGTTGCACAGGCGAGACAACAAAACAGACCCTGTTATACCGAGCAATCATTTGATCCTGTTCAATTATTAATGTACAAACTATAATTAAAATACATTCTCTTAATGAACAGTTAATTTACACTGAGTTGCCTAGTGTATTAATTAATCAAACGAGTCAAAATGTAAAGATAGAACTATTTGCTCCTTCTGTGAGAGGAATGTTGTTGTGGTTCAGGTTACAGAAAGGAGGCCATACTTACATAACCCGACATTTATGGGTAAAAACATGACAATCCCTCCATTGGCCCTAAGCCCTGTACTGAATCTAATGTGCTTATTCACTATTAACCTACTTAACAGAGGTTATCCCTATGCAGTGCAGCAGCACGTCACTAGGACCGCATATGTTCCTGTTTACCACAGAGAATCAACATCGGTTGTACATCTGCTTTCCTTTTCACAAAGTAAACGTGTACTGTGTTTGCTTTCAGCTCTTTACGGAGGTACAGTAGAAGTCTGGTTTATAATCCTATGTGATCCCTAGTAAACTAATAATTTCTCCTTGCAGTCAACCAGTAACTATCTGAAAAGGACAAGCAAAGTGATTTTATTGTTGTATATATTCCACATGTGTTAGGTTGATTAATCTGTTTAGAGGTTTTTAGGTCTCCCTACATGACTTTTAATAGATAATATCAGATTGAGTCTTTTTGATATGATTGATTTGAATATGCAATGGGAAATGATGGCAATGAGAATCGAGTCTTTGAGCGATCAGTGAACTTAGCTCTTTCGAGGGGGATGGCATCAATTCATTGGGGAGATTTGTGACGTGCAATTCGGACAGGAACAAAAGGCCTCCGGGGGTGTACCTTCCGGGAAACCCCTGACTGAGATTACTGGTTGTGGTTCCACTGAGACCACCAGGCTGACCTAGTCATTGTTGTCTCCCTCTTATCTTCAGAACAGACAAACAGCGTAGGATGGGGCTGGGTGGGAGATTTTTTCATTGACCCTCTTATCTATGCCTTTGAGGGTGACATTGAATAGAACATAAGGTAAATCATAGGGTGAACACAAGACCACTCTGACCTTGGATTTTTCCAAGTATTGAATTTCCAAGTATTGAACTGTACAGTGGTGCATCACAGGGCAAGTCCGTCATGATGATTTGTTTCCATTTTCTGTCAAGAGCTCGTGGGACTGAATATGTCTTTGTAAGTTAGCATATATTACCCGTCGATGCGATGAGACCGCCGAGGCCATTGAAAAAGGAATGTTTTTCCCCTCACAGTGAGGTTGATGTCCAACTGAAAGCACCATAGACAGATAATAAATGATTAGGCCTACTTCGTGAAATACACAGGGACATTCACACAGCACACGCTTAAATGTTTGTTTCTAAAAAGGATTTTGAATCAGAAGTTAATGTTAACGGTGTATCTTGAACCATATACCGTAATGAATGTTTCTCTCTCTCTTCAACAGGCAATTTCCAAAATGACAAACACCTGAGCAGAGACCAGAGTAAACAGCGTGATGGGACTTGCTGGAGTGACTAGTCTCTAGAACAATGGAGAAGTCTGGTCTGATGTTGGCCCCTGTGCCGAACCGCACTGTATCCAACCTGACAACCGGCCTATGGGGGCCCATTCCCACAATCCCTGTGGAGGTAGGAGTGGTCACCAGCTCCCAGTCCCAGATCAAGGACCTGATCGGCTTGTTCTGCATGGTGACCCTTAACCTCATCGCCCTATTGGCCAACACCGGAGTGATGGTGGCCATCGCTCGCGCCCCTCACCTGAAGAGGTTCGCCTTCGTGTGCCACCTGTGCGCGGTGGACTTGCTCTGCGCCATCCTCCTCATGCCCCTTGGCATCATCTCCAGCTCGCCTTTCTTCGACACCATCGTCTTCACCGTCCTGGAGTGCCAGGTCTACATCTTCCTCAACGTGTTCCTCATCTGCGCCTCCATCCTCACCATCACCGCCATCAGCGTGGAGCGCTACTACTACATCGTCCACCCGATGCGCTACGAGGTCAAGATGAGCATCAACCTGGCCGTCGGCGTCATGACCTTCATCTGGGTCAAGTCGGTGCTGCTGGCCCTGGTCACCCTGTTCGGCTGGCCCGCCTACGGGCACCACAGCTCCATGGCCGCGTCCCACTGCTCCCTCCACTGGAGCCACAGCCGCCTGAGGAAGGTGTTCGCCGTGCTCTTCAGCGTGGTGTGCTTCCTGCTGCCCGCCGCCGTCATCTTCGCCGTCTACGGCAACGTCTACAAGGTGGCGCGCTCCGCCGCCCTGCAGCAGGTGCCCGCGCCCGCCTGGGCCCACGACCCGGACAAGCGACGCTCGGACTCCATCAACAGCCAGACCACCATCATCACCACCACGCGCAGCCTGCCCCGGAGGCTGTCCCCGGAGAGGGCCTTCAGCGGAGGGAAGGCGGCCCTCACCCTGGTGGTCATCGTGGGCCAGTTCCTCGTCTGCTGGCTGCCGTACTTCACCTTCCACCTGCACCTGTCCTTCAGCGGCTCGCTGCCGCAGAGCCCCGGGGACGTGGAGGAGGCCGTCACCTGGCTGGCTTACTCCTCCTTCGCCGTCAACCCCTTCTTCTACGGCCTGCTCAACAGGCAGATCAGGGAGGAGCTGGTGAAGTTCCGGCGATGCTGCTCCTCCTCGTCCAGAGCCGTGGACCTGGGGGCGTCCAGCCACGAGGGCTCCCTCCAGGAGAACTTCCTCCAGTTCCTCCAGAGGACCAACAGCGCGGACACACGCTCCAGCTGCGCCACCTCCAGCCCCAGGAACACTCTGGACCACGGGGTCAGGATCCCCGGACAGATACCGGAGGAGCACAGCTAGACACGGAGCACCACAGACTTCAATATGGACTTCAATATAGCCCAGTCTGTCTAAGCTGTATTTGACACGGTTGGGGTCAATTCCAATTAAATTAACACTAGAACAGCTGTGCCTTTTTTTACCTACTATAAGAGCGAGTCAAATGACCATAGTCATGCTGCTATTTACACACAACGACCACTAGTTGGCTGCCTTGTAAATTAGCCTGCCTCCTACACAGAAAAGCTGCAAAATAGCTTTATACTAGCTTATCCTGATGTGACTTGTAAGGATACTGGGTGGTAGAACGCACATATCTAGGAAAAGTCATGAAAGGAGGGTCCTGAAATTTGATCGAGTGCAAAGATATAAAAAAAATAATAATACTGGCTGTTCTAGTGTTAAACTAAGTCAATTCAGTAAGTCAACTGAAATTCCAATTTAAATTGCAAATGTCCTCCATTTTTAATGAGGAGAATTTAGAATTGGAATCGGAATGTCTGTTGACTTCGTGAATGTAGTCAACTGAAATGGAATTGACCCCGGACCGTAGAGTTTGATGTTTACCTGTGAGTAGGTGCCCATTAATCCTTTGTATGGGGGATTCATTCAGGTCTGGTCACCCAGTTCAGGTTATGGTATTATTGTTCTAATGTGTAGTATTAATTTAATTGCTTTTACCTTTATCCCTTTTCTCATGACAGGCCTTAACCTGCAGTAAACTTGTATAGGATTGTTTTATATATTGTATGAATTCACACTCATCTAAAAATGAACCATGAATATACCGTAGGAGTACATTGTCCATGGCTAAGACAGAAAATGTATTTTATTTTATTTATTAACAATGTCTTGTATTAACACATTATTTCAATAAAGGGATGGGTGGTATATTGTAGAGTAGTGACATCAATTAGTTGATCTAATATTCTGACTCATCTGATCCACCTCAGTGTGTCGAGGGTAAGTACCACATGCATATCAACGTAGGAAATAAAAGTGGAAACGACACTGATAAATAAATCAACAACGCAGCAGTAATCATGGGGGACATTTCACTTGCAGCGTCCGCCGTGAATCTGAGATGTGTGGCCTGTTCGCCTTTAATGGCTGCGCCAGTCGCCATGGAAATGCAGCGAGCCAGGGACTCACATAGCAACAAGGACCTTCTCAGCTGGCCGCTCGGCTATAGATCCAGATTGGGGGGGGGAGGCTGGGAGTCGGCTCCTCGTCAGGCTACTCCTCATTAGCATATGAATAGAGGCGGTGGGTAGCCTAGGTAAGGCGGGCTTCTCCCCTCACAGACTGAGACTGAGAGGTGTGAGTGAGTGAGTGTAAAATGGAAATCATTACCAAGCGATGAAAATGCGCCGGGAGTGATGATATTGATGACACAGTGTTGTTTTTATGACCGTTTGCTATCTGTAAAATGGGAATCGCAGATCAGGGACAGGAGTCAGAGTGGTTTGTTCACAGCAAATAATGATAAACTGTCTAGCATCACCATGCCTATGTGTGGAGTATTTGCGATTATGATGTAACTTGGGTTGTATATGTTTAATACTTTGACCTGCATATATGGCCGGTCGATGCATTAGGGTGAAGGGAGAGGTGGATGATCAAATAAGACTATACAGCGACACACACACATACAGTACAGTGCACACACACACACACACACACACACACACACACACACACACACACACAGTACAGTACATTACACACACACACTTGTGTACACACGTGTGCACGTACACACACACACACACACACACATATGCACACACGCACACAGTTGAAAACAAGCTTTTTAGCGTTTTTTAAACTAAATCTTCCATAGATTTCACGTAACAAAATACAAACATCTATATTCTATGCAACAAGTGGATTAGATTGTAGTGGTTTCAATGGGCTTGATTCGTCTGCCATGATTGGAGATTATAATTTCATTTTGTAATCCTTTAATCTAGATGATGAGACGATAGATCAGACACCAGGGGGGTATTAGCTAAAGGATAATACAGGCTTATTTTTGATAAGTCTCGCAAAACTTATCCAAATAAGTCTGGATTTTCCTTTAGCAACGTTGATGGAACTAACTAGTGTCAACTCTCAACACTTACTATAAGTAATAATACTCTCTTATACTAACCCGAAACCTAACTCGAACCGTAACCCTTACTATTACTGTAACCCTAAACCTAACCGTTACTCTAACCCTAGCAGGCTGATGCATATCAACACAATTGCAGTTCCTGGTTTATACAGTAGATAGTTTAACACACAACAGTCATGCCTTTTTTTACCTACTATAAGAGCCGCCTCGGGGGTCAAAGGACCATAGTCTTTACAATAGAAAGCTGCTATTTACACACAACAACGACTAGTTGGCTGTCTTGTAAATTACCCTGCCTCCTACACAGAAAAACTGCAAAATAGCTTTATACCAGCTTATCTTGATGTGATTTTGAAAATGTAAGGATACTGGGTGGTAGAACGCACATATCTAGGAAAAGTCATGAAAGGACGGTCCTGAAATTTGAAGAGTGCAAAGATATCAAAAATGTTTTACTCACAGGGTCAAATGACCTCACCCATGGCTGTTCTAGTGTTAAGCAACTGTAGATCAGCTATAATGGACTACCCAAACAACACGACGCCTCTCTGAGCAGAGGGGCCGTCAAGGTGCAGTACAGACTCAACATAGTGAGGATGGAGATGGGTGAGTGTGTGTCCACAGAACTGGCAGGGTTTGAACCTCGGACCTCCCGCATGGATGCTGCTGCGGACACAGTTATACCAAGATGACATTTTGGCTTAGAAGTAGCAGGCAGGACTAGCTCATCAGAAAATCCGAAAAACCTCTACCCGCTATAGAAGCAGGGGGAGCGCTGGCAGTATGGGGAGCACTGGCAGAACACTGTGCTCTGGATTCCCAACACAAATCCATTAAGCTGAGAGGCGGGTAGGAAGGAAAGACTCCTGGCTTGTTTTCGAGGACAGCAAAAGCTATTTTTTCTCCCCCAGTGTACTATTTTAGATTTGTCTGGAGTACACTCTAAAAGAACATCAGGTCCTAAATACACAATCTGTTTCAATTTGGTAAATTAGTTTTTTTATCTCTGTCTGTTGCAGACTGATCTGATTGACATGGATATAGGCCTACACGTAGTAGATAGAACATCAGCCATGATACAAGATCATGCTCTAGTGGCCTGTCACACCATAATAATACCCTAATCAGTGTAATTGGCAAGGCTGATTAGTGCAGCCCCTCTTCAAGGTCAAGGGTCATAAATGACCCAAGGTCACTGGGAGGAGTTTACCCCCCCTGGTGGTTATGGTGGAGTTGGCATGCTCCTCTGATCCCTAGCCAACCAGGGCATTAAGCTAAAAGAATATTAGCACAAGCTCACATACACACACACACACGCGCACACACACACACACACACACACAAACACACACACACACACACACACACACACACACACGCATACACACACACACTCACACTCACACACTCACATTGACACACAAACACGCGTATGTGCATACACACTCACTCACACACACACACACACACACACACACACACACACACACACACACACATACACACACACACACACACACACACACAGTGTCACGATGTAGCCTCTTTGGTGCTCATCAGCGCTTTGATGCCCACCTGTGTGTCTATTGAGTGGAACTGAGCCACAAGGTGGGCGGAAGAAAATACTGAGGCTTTGAGATGAATAAGAGATCAAGGAAATGACCCTCTTTGTCTGGTTCATTTCACTGAGTGCAAAACAAATCACCAAAAGGATCAAGAGAAGCAGCGCTATAGGGAGAAGGTATGTGTTAATAATAATAATAATAATAATAATAATATAATAATAATAATAATAATAATAATACATTAGACTTATATAGCGCTTTTCTAGACACTCAAAGACGCTTTACAAACTGAAAATATCGTGTAGTAATAATAAAAAGAAACAAAAGGTAAATAGAAGAAAGTATAGGGGCCTAATTGAGGTAGTGCCTCCCCTTCCCCACATGGGAAGGGGAGGGGGAGAGGGTTAACTGGTGAAGGCGAGCTTGAAGAGGTGGGTTGTTGTCATCAGTGAGGAGATTAGAGTATATCCCTGCCTCTCCGCCAGGTCACTGGAGGGACATCTTGACATTCAGACAGTAGCTTAGAACCTGTGGTAGAGTCAGTATGTAGTACCCTGTATCATAACCCACTGCTTTAATTCTGCACCAAACAAACAACATTTTCAAAGACTTCTGTTTGGAGTGGACAACAGAGTTAAAAGACTGGGGAGCATTTGATATACCTTTTAAAAGCATTTTTAAATAATTGTAATAAACTTTATTATTTTGGGATGTGCAAATCAGTATGATCATCATACATCATTAGATATACTTCACCTATAGTATGAAATATTGACATGTCAGTATATATAATAACAACATGTTCTAGTAGTACCGTTTGCATTTTATACAAATGTTTTTGCATTTATATATATATATATATACGTAGTACCTATATACTGTATATAGACAGTACCTATAATAATTATATAATTAATATACTATACTAACATAGCAGTTTGGCTTTGATTCGGTCTGGATATAGCACATAGTGTATATACACACTGCTATGTTAGACTACATTAGTCTGACTAAAAGGCTGTTACACAAAGGCACAGCTCAAAATGGCAGGCCAGACTGTTATGTCTGAGGGACATTATCTGTGATTATCTTTTTTCCCCAGCTCAAAAACACACACACACACACACACACACACACACACACACACACACACACACCACACACAGACACACAGACACACACACACACACACACACACACACACACACCACACACACACACACGCCCACTGACACCCAAACCCACACACACACACACACACACACACACATTTCCCCCTCCCAAATAGCTTGGTGGGGAATCCACATGTGTTCTGGGTACAAGCAGAGTGGTTCTGTTCCCGGTTGGAGCCACCTGTGGTGGTCCGAACCAGAACCACCTGTTCTGATAATAATCATAATCATAATAATAATAATCATCATAATAACTTTTATTTGTATAGCACTTTTCCTGCAAAAAAAAAAAAAAGGAAGTTATCAGTCAAACGAAAGGTCAACGTTTCAACCACACAAAAGCATGATTTGATTATGCAACAAAAGCACCGGTGATTGAGTTACGTCATCACGTCGCAGAGATAATAAGCATCTCTCCATCCCGTCATTGCAGAGTGTCTGTGTGAGGCACATGCACTAATCACTGGTGCGCTCCGTCACCATGGTTTCCACAGACATTCCTCCTCATCCCAGCCAGTCACACTCCTCTCCCTCCATCACTGCTGGTGTGAGCTCTGGACAGACCCGCCCGTCAATACAACGGAAGACGGATAGTAGGGTCCAAAACCAAAATTCCGTGACCACTCTCTGGCTAACATGTTTTGATGATTTATTTGACTTCTAGGGACCTTTTATGAAAAATGTAGCCTCCAGGTCCCTCCCAAAAATCCCGGGGTTTTTTGCCAGAGGGCCAAATCCAAAATACCTGTAACCTTTAAGGCAGGTGAATAGGGTAACAAAATTAACTAATAGCTATCACTATGACACTTCCCCAGTTAATCACTTACATTAAGACAATTCTTTTTTGTATTACAAGTTTTCTGAAATTGTATGTTTAAATATGCAAATGAGGCGTTACCTAACATTGGATAAAGCCAGGTTAAAAATTCTTGTTTCATCTTGTTGACATATTAGAGTCAAAGGTTTGATTAATAATTAATAATGGTAGCGTACGATAACAATAGGTATGGGAGGTGGCTGCCTAACTTCTGGGCAATGCTGACTAGCTCTCCTTGCTGATCAGGTCGCCTTCCTTCTGACTGATTTCACTCAGTCCATCACAGGCAACCCCTAGTCCTACATGGCCTGGGACATGAGTGTACAATGAACAAGGGCAGCAAAATGAAGTCTGGCTGGCTCTCCATCCTCTAGATTAGAATGAGAAGCAGCTGCTAGTGCACTCCAGAAATATGAACAATGTGACCCAGATCCGGGCGGCTCACAACGCGCTGGTCAACCGAAAAGAAGCTAAGAAGAAGCACATGCAATGTGGCCACGGATGCGAGAGGATGAGCAGTGTGTGCAGGACCTGGTCGCATGCATGCATGCATGAGTTTGACTCCTTCCTGTTCGACCCGGCCTCACCCACCCTCCGCACCCTACAGTCAGCCATGCCTGCCTCTGATGAGCTCATTGCTGACTTCAACTCAGCCCGTGCTGCAGGAGAGGAGAAGTTGACCAGCATTTTACGAGACAGAGTGTTCAGTAAGAATACCTCCCTCCATGCATCTGTCCCATTGAGCAAACGCTTGACATTTGCCAAGGGGCCATGCACGAAGAAACCCGGGGAGGAACCCAAGGTTCTGCTGAGATGGAGCAGGATGCTCTCAAGGCAGTGATCGACCTGGTTGAGGTCAGTTAACTTGTGAATCTCCCAGAGTTGTTGGAACACTGTGTTGTCGAGGAGTGTATGGCCTTATTCAACTCCAATGGCACATACAGGAAGACGCAGAAGAGCAAGCTCATCCAGAAGCTCTCTCTCCAATATGTAGTTCTGAAAGGACCTTACATCGCTCTCGTCGACATGAGCATGATTTGGAGGATCAGCAGAAGATCGACAGACACAAGATGACATAAGATGACACCCCATACAAGTGGTCGGACGACGTCCACAAGGTGTCATCCATCATCCTTGCCCGCCATGGTGATGCTGACCGTATCATCTGTGTGAATGACCCGTACGATGGAGCATACTCAACGAAAGATGACGAGCGAGACCTGCGGGTACAGGGTAAGGCACATGTCCCCAACACCTACATGAAATTGGGCGACCCCTTCCCCTCTGCCAGAGTGTTCAAAACGCTGCTGTGTAGCGTCAGCAACAAGGTGCGGCTGCAACAACTAATATGCAGCTACCTGACCGACCTTGCACAGACTGTAGATGCAGATATTGTTTACTCTGTTGGCTCTCATCGGACCAACTTGTCAACACAACAACCAATGCAGAACTACATCTTTGACCAGTCTGAGGCTGACACCATCCTCTTCTCTGCTTATGCAGTTCTGCGTGAGTCAGGCTACAGTGGCCCTGTTGTCATAGATGCAGCTGACACCGATGCCTATGTCGCAGCAGCGGCCATCTCACAGCAGTTGCCAGGTATGCTCTATCTATATCAAGAGAAAGCAGGAGATAATTGTATGCCGTGGCCTAGTGACTGAGGAGATGGCAGACTGTATTGTGCAGCTACATTGTATTACAGGCTGTGATGCCAACTCAGGCTTCTATGGAACAAGGAAATTGTCGGTGTATGACAAGGTGGCTAAGAGCCCTGTGGCAAGACGGCAAGGAGGAGGTGGTAGAGGAGCTCTTCCAGTTCACACAAGATGTCATCTATGGCCACAAAAAGAGCAGCACCATGGCTGAGGCCTGTGCTGAGAAGTGGAAGAGAATGAAAAACAACTCTTGGACTTCATCCGTCTCCCTCCAGATGCAGAACGCCAACACTGTCTCCGTGCCAATCTAGTGCGCCACCCCTCCCTGAAGCACCACCCCTCGCCCCTCGGACATGGCTGGGAGCCGGTGGGTGGTCACTGTCGTCCTGTCCGCCACACACAACCTGCTCTCCCAATGAATCTACCTGCACCAGGGCCAGCTGAAGACAAGGAGGAAGATGAGAGTGAGGAGGGAGATGAGGAGGAGGAGGGAGAGGAGGATTCAGAATCTAGTGAGGCAGAATGTTCTGATTCAGAGTGATCACATATGTTTAAAGTGGTTCAATTGTTCTGTTATAACTATTCAAGTTACAGCTATTAAAGAGCTTATTTTGAAGTATAATTACGTCTCTTGTTATACGTTCATAATAGTTGATACCCTGGTGGCAACTAACGGGCATCCAATTTAACAAACAAATTAATCAAGCATTTGACTCTAATATGTCAACAAGATGAAACAAGAATTTTTAACCTGGCTTTATCCAATGTTCAGATTTAAGTTCTTGAATGTTATGCAAATTACCGCATATTTAATTAGGTAACACCTCATTTGCATATTTAAACATACAATTTCAGAAAACTTGTAATACAAAAAAGAATTGTCTTAATGTAAGTGATTAACTGGGGAAGTTTCATAGTGATAGCTATTAGTTAAATGTTTTACCCTATTCACCTGCCTTAAAGGTTACAGGTATTTGGGATTTGGGAGGGACCTGGAGGCAACATTTTTCATAAAAGGTCCCTAGAAGTCAAATAAATCATCAAAACATGTTAGCCAGAGAGTGGTCACGGAATTTTGGTTTTGGACCCTACTAATACATCGCATTTCTCATACCGTACCTTCGTCCTGTTTACATTTAGGTGATGAATAATGTTATAGGGTGCGATACGTACATCTGACCACTAGGAGCAGTAGTGCCTACAGCTCTATACGCTAAGTCTGTGGCAGTCCAGTTATTAGTTAGTATACCCAAGATACTACACATATCATTTACACACTGAGCTGCTCTTCCACTTATTGTTGTACGTAGTCGTAGAATAGTACATAGTTAATCCATTCTTAATCCATTCTATCGCCTTGTCCATCCTTGTGTAAAGAGTGTCTTGTCAGACAATCAGATTTCATGTGCGCAAGCCTTGACCAACAGAGGGCGCTGTGGAACCATGAAGTCTGTCTGTCTCCCCTATCTGCCCAGACAACTTCCAGGAGCCTCATGCCTGCGAATTGACATACTCTCTCTTTACCTCTTTTCTCTCTACCTACTCTCTCTCTCTTCTCTACCTCTGTCTCCTGTGCGGCCTGTTCAACAAGGTGACGTGGTTGGTATGACAACAGACACCAACAACAGCCCACAAGTGTGAAGCTGACTGTCAGTCAGGTGGGTATTTATTGATGCTCGGTGGTTGTTGTTCGGGGGCGGTTGTAGAGTCAATAGGCACTTTGAAAGCAACCAAATATCTTATTGATAAAAAGACTGTCGCTGCTCTACAATGTAATGAGTTTTCTTACCATCCGGTGAGAGATCATGTGACAGTTCGACGAGGCGTTATCTGTCAGAGCCCTCCACTTCCACCTAGCTTGGGCCAGTATCTCCCTCTCTCCTGTCTGTCTCTGTCTGTCTGTGTGTGTGTCTGAGTGTGTGTCTGTGTGTGGGCACGGCCCAGGCTCCAGCATTCACTCGTCGTCACCTCCACCTGCGGGGTTGTCACACCTGGGGTTCATCACCTCGTCCGTTGTCAGTATTTGAACCCCAGCTTCCTGTCTACTCATCGCCAGATCGTTGTTTGTAATTTCAAGTCTTGTTTTCGGGCCGCGTAACCCCACTTAGTTTCTTGTGTATTCTTCTCTGTGTCTTTTAAGTATGTTGTCTCACCGCATTCTGTTTATGTTACAGGACCACTTCCTGGTTTCTGCCTGCCTGCCTGCCTGCCTGCCTATCCACCTTCCAGCCCGTTCACCTACCTGTCCTGTCTGCCTGTTTACTTGTCCTGCCTGCCCTGCCTGTCTACCTGCCTGCCCTGTCTGCCCTGCCTGCCTGCCATGCCTGCCCTGCCTATCTATCTATCTACCTGCCTGCCTGTCTACCTGCCTGCCCTCTCTGCCCTGCCTGCCTGCCCTCTCTGCCCTGCCTGCCTGCCTGCCCTCTCTGCCCTGCCCCCTACCCCCTGCAATTTACTCATTAAAATCCGATTCTTTCATACATCGTGTCCTGACTCTGTATTCTGTGTTTGGGTTCCTTAGCTCTGACCGTAACATTGTCAACATGATCTGGGGTCGTGATTACCACAGCATTGTCAATGGATGACGTGGTCAGATCTACACCCGCGCCTCGTATATTGTTTGTGTCTATCGACTGCAAATGTTTCCTCAATTACTGTGTGGGGACAGCTCTTGCCCATCCATTATCCAAAGTCTCTCTCACACAGGTCAAAATGAGCTCTTTAATTTGGCCTGTCAGATGGACAACGTTGAATGTGATATAAGTGGGATAATATGGGCCTGTGAAAGCCAATAAGGGCATTCCTCAGCCAGCGGGCATACAGTCACCCGTCCACAATGTCCCACCAGGGTGCTAGTGACCAAGCCGCTGGAGGAAGGGGGTGGTTGGGAGGGAGCGGGGACAGTGGGATTGGTCTGTGGTGGTCAACCTCCAGGGAGGACCCCCCCGCCCCCCTCATCCCCTCTCACAGCCCAGCCTCGCCCCACACCACTGAGGTACACACACACCATGAGCACGGGGGGCAAACCAGCCGAGACACGGCTCGACCTGGAGGACATCGAGGAGCAGGAGGAGGAGAGCCCTCTGTGGGGCCGACATCCGATGCCACCAGGGAGACGTGGAGAGGGAGCGCCAGAGGACCAGCTGGAGGTGGAGGTGGAGGTGGAGGATGAGGTGGAAGATGAGGAGGAGGATTCTGTTTCTCCTCACAGTGACACAAGGCCTCTAGTCAACGATAGGGATCCAAAGGGAGTCAACAAGTGCCTGAAGGTAACACAGACACACACACATGCACACACACACACACATGCACACACACACACGCACAAATGGACACATGCATGCACATACACACACACACACGCACAAATGGACACATGCATTCACACACACACACGCACACATATACACACACACACACACACACACACGCACACACAGAAGCACATGCATATGCACATGCACGCACACATACACATAGACAAGACATACACACAGCACAGCGCGGCACACAAGGCAGATTCTCATCGTTCAACCTCCTCTGTTGACAGCAAGAGATCACCGAAGGTAAACAGAGAGGACTGGAGCAAGAGAGCTGCTGTGGTTACGATGATGTACTGAACTGACACTCTAAGATACACTGAACCTGAAAAGAACAGCCATAAATAGCCGGGCGGGGAAACACCTTTGAAGAGAGGTCATACTTGGACATACTTGGTTTATATCAACTTGTTTACTACGTTTAAAGAATGAGCGTTCACACGTATCCCAGCACTGCTCTTTAATGGCAATGGGAGATTTTGACACTGTGTATGCAATAGAGGATATCTGCTTTTCATCAACGTGGCGTCTGACGGTAGACAGACTGTTGAGCAACACTGACCTCAAGTGGATGCAGCTGACACGGCCTGTGTCGTCTCAGTGAAGGGCTCCTCTTCATCTTCTACAGAGACCAAATTAGTGGGCAGCCAGTCTCATATTTTGCAATGGGTTTACATCAGAGTGTGATAGTACCATGTCTATGAGTCCTAGTTATTTAGGTATGGAAACAACATCAGTTTACATCAAAGAAACTCATTTTCTCAAAGCATACTCTCACCACCCTGCAAAAACTAAATCTAAGTAAGCAATATCTTAAATCAAGGCAATATGCTTGTTTTTTGCGTGACTGCACTAGTTTTAACATTCTTACTTGTTTTAAGAAAAGCTTGGCAAGTGAAACTAATTTTGCTTATTTTAAGTAACAATTCCCCCATTTTATTGCTTTTATTTTCTTGTTTTTGAGAGCTGACGTGTTGCAGTGCACCCCTGTTTTACAGTATACGTACATACTGTACACTAAACACGACACACCGAACACTAAAAGGAGAGCTTGTGTTGACTGTCTCCCCTGTGTCTCCCCTATGTCATGTCAATGTCCAATGAACCTGAAACCAAGAATTGTAATCTTTGTATCCATACATTGATGTAAAAAAATAAGCTATTTTTATTCTGATTCTGATTCTGTCCCCTAAGGTGACCTTCGTGGACGTGATAGCGGAGCCCCCCTCGGTGCGGAGCTTCGATAAGGTGTGGCTGTGGAGCCACGCCCTGTTTGAGGTGTCCAGACTGTGGTTCTACCGCCTCATCTCCCTCCTCCTGGCCGTGCCCGTCTCACTGGTGGCGGGTATCCTCTTCGCCGTGCTCAGTTGTCTGCACATCTGGTGAGTCCGTTCTTTAAAAAGAAAAATCAGGGGCGCTTAGGTGGCGTAGCGGGTTAAGCGCTGACCATGTAACCGCAGGGTCCCCGGTTCGTATCCTGCATGTCATCCCTCCTCTCTCTCTCACCCATCCTTTCTGTCTAAATCTTCACTGTATCTGTGAAATAAAAATGAAAAATATGAGTGGGACTGCCCCACTAAATTTTTTTTTTTTTTTTAAATAAATAAATAAACATTCTGAGTGTAGTGAAGACAGACAGGAAAGTAAGAAGAGGAAGGGAGAGAGGGCATGTCAGCAGGGAATGGGCTGGATTTGAACCCCTGCCAACATCGGCATACATGTGCACTGTAGACCACGGTGCTAGACCACAGGACCACCCCAGGCCATGGTGCTAGACCACAGGACCACCCCAGGCCATGGTGCTAGACCACTGGACCACCCCAGGCCATGGTGCTAGACCACTGGACCACCCCAGGCCATCGAGCTAGACCACTGGACCACATGGTGCTAGACCACAGGACCACCCCAGGCCATGGGGCTAGACCACTGGACCACCCCAGGCCATGGTACTAGACCACTGGACCACCCCAGGCCATGGGGCTAGACCACTGGACCACCCCAGGCCACTGGTGGGTCCATTCTACCTCGTAGGAGTTGGTTGTGTTACTGCAGGGTATAGAAGATTATACAACAGTTAGTTCCAACCAAGTAATTTGATTGGACAAGAGGCATTCCATGAGTGCTGAATGATATTGAGGCTGCGTTCGTAAATTTGCTCTGGGATCTGATTAGCACTCATGGAATGCCTCTTGTCCAATCAAATTACTTGGTCCCTTTATGACGTAGAACAAGTGTCCGCTCCGGCGCTCTCAGAGCAAATTTATGAACGCACCCATAGAGTATAACAGCACTGGGACTTTTAACTATGTATCACTCTGCCACACAGGTGTTCTATTAAATTATCGTTAATCAGGCTAGGCTACATTAACAGTCTTTATCTATTAGATTGTAAGTACTATCTGATGTTAACTCGTTGGAATCACACATGCCACTACAGCGACTGTGAACAGACTCTTATTTCACTGGTTGCACAATAAATGGAAACTTACAGATAAATGTGCTTCATACAAAGTAGCTAGCTTGCAGGTTGCTTGGCAACAGTCAAGTTCAAGAGCAAATTCAGTTGTGGAACTATTTGTGTTGTCGAAGCCAAATAAATTATTAAATAAACAAAGAAATCATAATCTGTGTACTAACTAATAAATGGTGCTTGTTTGTAGAACTGTTGTATAAAAGCAATATCACACTCAAGGTCATACTGTTATATTGAATATCAGCACTCCCTCTCGTGTGATATTGTTGAATTACCTAAAATCATATTATGTCATTTCAGATTCAGAAAACGTTATTGTCTCACTCTTGGACGATGGGTTTCGCAGCTGTATAAAAGACATTGCACATAATACACTTTAGAAAACGTGATATATAAACACAGCAAATGAATATACAGATACACACGTGTATCATAGTAAAGTACAGTGTCATGGATAAAAAGGGCTAAGCTGAGCCAGGTGGGGGCAGGTGGGGGCAGTCAATACCAGTGGAGACTGGTGGAGGTAGAAATCGGAGGACGGACACACGTGTTTGATTCCATTCCATGCATTCCTCATTCCATTCCATGCATAAACAGTCCATACTCCAATTCCTACCTCCACCAGTTCCGCACGTGTTTGATCATCATCCCTCATTCTATTCCATGCATTACAATGAGCCCGTCCTCCGATATCTGCCTCCACCAGCCTCCACCAGCATCCACCAGCCTCCACTGGTCAATACATAGTCATCAAGCGAGGTGATTACAACATCACGCTTTTGCACAAAGTCATTTAGTTACCTGCACAGTGACATAATTAGTGTGCTTGCTGTAGCAAGCAGTGCTACAGATGTTGTTATATGTTATTGTATATGTTATTGTACATATATATTATTAAATATTACTGTGGCCGATGTGGGAATCAAACCCACAACTCTGCAAGCATTGTGCTTCAACAACATTTACTGTTAACGCCAGTACTGTGCTTCAACAACATTTACTGTTAACGCCAGTACTGTGCTTCAACAACATTTACTGTTAACGCCAGTACTGTGCTTCAACATTATGTACTGTTAACGCCAGTACTGTGCTTCAACATTATGTACTGTTAACGCCAGTACTGTGCTTCAACATTATGTACTGTTAACGCCAGTACTGTGCTTCAACAACATTTACTGTTAACGCCAGTACTGTGCTTCAACAACATGTACAGTTAACGCCAGTACTGTGCTTCAACATTATGTACTGTTAACGCCAGTACTGTGCTTCAACATTATGTACTGTTAACGCCAGTACTGTGCTTCAACAACATGTACAGTTAACGCCAGTACTGTGCTTCAACAACATGTACAGTTAACGCCAGTACTGTGCTTCAACATTATGTACTGTTAACGCCAGTACTGTGCTTCAACATTATGTACTGTTAACGCCAGTACTGTGCTTCAACATTATGTACTGTTAACGCCAGTACTGTGCTTCAACAACATGTACTGTTAACGCCAGTACTGTGCTTCAACATTATGTACTGTTAACGCCAGTACTGTGCTTCAACATGATGTACTGTTAACGCCAGTACTGTGCTTCAACAACATGTACAGTTAACGCCAGTACTGTGCTTCAACAACATGTACAGTTAACGCCAGTACTGTGCTTCAACATTATGTACTGTTAACACCAATACTGTGCTTTAACATTATGTACTGTTAACGCCAGTACTGTGCTTCAACATTATGTACTGTTAACGCCAGTACTGTGCTTCAACAACATGTACAGTTAACGCCAGTACTGTGCTTCAACAACATGTACAGTTAACGCCAGTACTGTGCTTCAACATTATGTACTGTTAACGCCAGTACTGTGCTTCAACAACATGTACTGTTAACGCCAGTACTGTGCTTCAACATTATGTACTGTTAACGCCAGTACTGTGCTTCAACATTATGTACTGTTAACGCCAGTACTGTGCTTCAACAACATGTACAGTTAACGCCAGTACTGTGCTTCAACATTATGTACTGTTAACGCCAGTACTGTGCTTCAACAACATGTACTGTTAACGCCAGTACTGTGCTTCAACAACATGTGCAGTTAACGCCAGTACTGTGCTTCAACATTATGTACTGTTAACGCCAGTACTGTGCTTCAACAACATGTACTGTTAACGCCAGTACTGTGCTTCAACAACATTTACTGTTAACGCCAGTACTGTGCTTCAACAACATGTACAGTTAACGCCAGTACTGTGCTTCAACAACATGTACAGTTAACGCCAGTACTGTGCTTCAACATTATGTACTGTTAACGCCAGTACTGTGCTTCAACAACATGTACAGTTAACGCCAGTACTGTGCTTCAACAACATGTACAGTTAACGCCAGTACTGTGCTTCAACATTATGTACTGTTAACGCCAGTACTGTGCTTCAACAACATGTACTGTTAACGCCAGTACTGTGCTTCAACAACATGTACAGTTAACGCCAGTACTGTGCTTCAACATTATGTACTGTTAACGCCAGTACTGTGCTTCAACAACATGTACTGTTAACGCCAGTACTGTGCTTCAACATTATGTACTGTTAACGCCAGTAGTCGGCCATGGTTGAGTGTTTGACACCTTCTCTGTCCTACTCCTCTCCTCTCCCTGTGACCCCCCAGGTTGATCATGCCCTGTACGCAGCTCTTCCTGATCAACATGCACTGGGTCCAGATAGTGTGGGGCAGTGTGCTGAACATCGCCATAGCCCCCTTCTTTAAGAGCATGGGGAAGTGCTGTGGAGGCATCAACATCCGCCTGGCTCGGGACTAGAGCTTTGCAACAGCGCTGTCAGCAGGAAGGCTGCCGGGGGAGTTTCCAGGGGTGAGGGAAGGAATGCTTTAAGTGGGACAGAGGGGAACGTGCTAACGTGCTAACGTGCTACTGTGCACTGCCAAGTGTTCAGAGAGAGAGGAACCAGGTGGTTAGCAATCATGTCGTAAAGTCCCCAAAATCTCATTGTACTTGTACTGGGCCTGAAGGGACTGATTCATTAAACATCACTTGTAATGTTTTTGTATATAATGAACGGAAATGACATAAATTATTTGTGACATCTGTTTTTTTCTGTTTTGTTCAGCACACACTTCACAATGGTGAGAACACACACAGAAACACACCCGTGAACACAGGGATGAACAGACAAACGAACACACACACATGCGCGTACGCACACGCGCACACAAGCACATGCACATACACACACACACACACACACACACACACAGCAATAGTATATCCTAACATAGATAATCACACATGAACTTGCACACAAACTTAATATAATACTTAATACAGACAACAAACATGCAATCAACAAGGCCTACACAGATCCAGGTAAGCAGGCATACTATTAGGACATCTACTGTATAACGCTTGTATGTGCAAAACATTGATATTTTGAGACCATATCAGTAGTGGACTGAAGAGAATTACACAAACAAGGATTTGGGGGTAAAATATCCCTTTAATTTCAATGTTTCCAAAAAGTCTAGAAAACATAACTGGACTGGATTCGTACATGCAACAATGTAAGGCCCTGAGAAACATTTAGCAACATTTAGCAACATTTAGCTCCATGTCAAATGTTATTCTTGTTTGGTCAGACAGCAAGAAATTACTAAGAAACAATATTTCAATTAGATTAGGTTTCTTTAAAAGAAAACCATATTTCTCAATCACATCACTCTCATGAGGTGACATCACATCAGTGGAGGGGATTTCAAATGTGGTAAGCTGTGTGATTTTCTACCTCTTTTACCATCTGATTTTTATGTTTTTAAGCTGCTGTTGTTATAGTTCACAACTGGCAATCAGCATTTCATCAGGTGAACATTTGTTTTCATGATGACATTTCATGATGTCCACCTTAATCATTCAACACTCTTTTCTAGAGTGACCTGTGCACAATAAGTGGAGTTGTCTAAAGTCAGTGATACAATAATCACAATCTTTGCAAGTAGGCTAATCATTGTGCATAAATGCAGGTATTTATGAAGTGCAGGTCCATCACAAGTGTTGGGAAGTGCAATGGTGCCTCTACTCCCACTCTACCTCTATCTGAATTCATTTATTAAATTCAAAGACTATTTTTTGACACTGCAATAGGCTAGGTGCACGATCTCCCTACTTCCTGAAAGGCAACTGGGATGAACATATCCTGTCTCACTCTATTGGTTTAATTGATTAATCAGCTGTGCGGTAAACCGTTGGAACACACAGTGCACAGCTGATTAATCAATTAAACCAATAGAGTGAGACAGGATATGTTCATCCCAGTTGCCTTTCAGGAAGTAGGGATGTCGTGCACCTAGCCTATTATCAGGCTGAGTTTCCACAAAGGATTGCACTGTTTTCTGCACATAGCAATTTGATGTTCATGCGGGGGTAGTGGTGGTCTAGTGGTAGTGAGTTGGACTTGTGATCGGAAGGTTGTGAGTTCAAATCCCGCCTGAAACCACACCACTACTAGTGTGCCCTTGAGTAAGGCACTTAGCCCTCAGTTACTCCAGGGGGAATGTCCCTGTAATTTGTAAATTGCTTTGGATTAAAAGCGTCTGCTAAATGGCAAAATTAAAATTAAAATTAAATTAATGCTAGCCCAGCTATGACCTATCAGGACTATAGCTCTAACTCCTAGCGTCAGTTAGTAACTATGTACGCAATGTTTAGGGCATTTCTGCTTTAATGGGATAGAGGCAGTAGATATTGACAGGAAAGATGGGTGAGAGAGAGCAGGGATGACAGGCAGTAATACATGT
The DNA here is from genome assembly GCF_963989245.1 of Nansenia antarctica. NCBI lineage: Eukaryota > Metazoa > Chordata > Actinopteri > Argentiniformes > Microstomatidae > Nansenia > Nansenia antarctica. Next base: position 12,348,494 of record NC_137691.1, on the reverse strand, counting down.
CCGCGGCCGGATTCGAACCGGCGACCTTGAGATGACATGGCTGACAACACACAATAAAGTAGCTTTAAGAAGACAGTTCACGGTCAATAAATATCAAAACGTAGCTTCTCGGTGTGCTGGGTATTCTGGCTTTATTGTTATGGATCAAGGGTCGGACATACAGGTCCAGATCAAGGTTCTGACATACAGGTCGCACTCGAGTTCATAGTGCCGTCTCGTATCTGCGACCTTAAAATAGGCCAGAACCGCTAGGATATTTAAACCTTTCGAACGTTCGTCATTTTTTTTATACGGTGCCTTTTCCGTCCCCAGTACTAAATCATGTTGTATTTTGTCTAAATTTGGACAAATACTAATTCCATTAGGTTTTTCATGTATAGTCAATTGTTATTTATTATGAATACAATGATATGGGCTTCTAAGTTGTTGTTTTCTACATTTTAAAAGCTTTGGTTAAAGATGTAAATTTGATTTTGCATGGGATTTGGGATGTCCCCAGTGTTGTTCATTCAACTTCAATCCAAAAAATAACTATTAAAAACATATACATTTCCAAATATGTTATTATTATTTCATTTTCCTGATCAATATCTATTGAAATCAAATATAGTTTTTATCCTTTTTTTTTTCTTTGTACGAAAAATGAAGGTTTTGCTTACAACATTGCTTGTCCCTGCGATCACTGTCCACCCTGTTATGCTGTGTTAATGTCCCTTTTAATTGAATAAAAAGCAGAACAAGGGGAAGAATAAAATGTGAATTGTAAAAGGTGGAAATAGTGGGAGGTGGGAAAGAGGAGGTGGGGAGATGGAAAAGGAAAAGGCGGGTGGGACAGGGAGAGGAGGAAGAGAGATGTACAGGAAGTGAAACACAGAGAGAGAGAGATTTCTACTAAGCAGACTAAGTGAGATGAGGCTCAGAAATTGAAATAAAAATAGGAAGAGCTAGTTTGAATGAATGAATGAATGAATGAATGAATGAATGAATGAATGAATGAATGGTCTTTATTGTCATTGCTACAGTACAGGTACCAAACAACGACATTTAGGAGGGGTGGCTCCCCTGGTGTTAGGAAAGAAAAAAAAAACTTTAAAAAAAAAACTTCAAGAAGGGAAGGAGCTGGTTTACATAAATAAAGGCTATGTTGTACACTATCCACTATACTATACTGTACAGATAGACGACTAGGGTTGTCCTATTGCACATAGTGTTATTGCACATTTATTTAAAGTGTCGCAGTTTGCAGGCTTGAAATGTACATATTTGTGCCTCAGCACTACACCTGATTTTTTCAGTCCAGCAGCTGCCATCAATCCGTCCAGACTGTCCAGGGCCCAGAACCTAGGTCTTTGCTGTGTTCAGGGCCTGGACGGCCCTGGGGTAGAAGCTGAGCTTCAGTCTGTTTGTCCTTGCGGCCATGGTCCTGAACCGCCTTTTCGAGGGCAGCCGGGTAAAGTGTTCGTACCCAGGGTGGGTTGGGTCCCTCACTCCCTGGAGATCTTGGAGGCCTTCCTGAGACAGCGTGTGTTGTACAGCTCTTCCAGAGAGGGGAGGGGGGCGCCGGTGATCTTCTGGGCTGTTCTCACGACTCTCTGTAGCGCATTTCTCTCCGCGGTTGTGCAGCTGGAGAACCAGTTGCAGATGCCGTAGGTGAGGATGCTCTCCACTGCGCCGCGGTAGAAGGTCACCAGTATCTCCTGCTTGCTGTGTTCCTTCCTGAGGACTCTCAGGATGTATAGCCGCTGTTGTGCCTTCTTGATGGTGGCTTTTGTGTTGTCCTTCCAGGTCAGGTCATCCTGCATGTGCACCCCCAGGAATCGGAGGGTTGAGACTCTCTCCACGCTCTCTCCGTCGATGAGCAGGGGCTGGATCTCGGACTTTTTCCTCCTGAAGTCTACGATGATTTCCTGGGTCTTTGACTTGTTCAGCAGCAGGTTGTTAACCTTGCACAGCTTGCTCAGTTGCTCTATGACTATGATACGGTCATAGTCATAAACATGGTCACGCTGATCGTTAGCCTAATGAATAATAATAGCCGGGCTAGCATTAATTTAAATTAAATTTTGCCATTTAGCAGACGCTTTTAATCCAAAGCGATTTACAATTACGAATTACAGGGACATTCCCCCTGGAGTAACTGAGGGTTAAGTGCCTTACCCAAAATACACCATTGCTTATCCATTTTTAGACCACAAGATATTGAAAGGAAGAATGGATGTAATCATTCAACATCATCATACATTCCACTATGTGAACAGCTGAGCTAGTGAGCCAACTATGTAGCTAGTAAGCTAGCTAGCTATTTGACTGAGCTTGGTGAGGTGGACACATACAATGTCTGTACTGAAAGCAGTTCCTTATTACCTGGCTGGCCACCCTCCCCACCCATAACCAGGCTTGGTAGTGGGGGCATTGGGCTCAAAAGTTAAGCTAGCTGCTAGCACACAGAACCAGAGTTTCTCTCCTCTCACCGACCTTGCAGTTCTTTTCGCTCGTTCTGTTTCACCTGGTGCTCCTTTAATAAACGAGACAGCATGTTGGCGTGTTGCTTAATGTGTTCTTAGTTGAGTTAATGTTTTAATGTCTGTTCATTTAGTATGCGCTACGATGAGCCAAGCTAACTGGCAGCAGGAAGAACAGCAGCAGTCTCGTCACATGACTGCAACTCTCGCGTGATTTGAAAGGTTTGAACGTTCGAAAGGTTTGAACGTTCGAAATGATGTAACGTTCGAAAGGTTTAAATATCCTAAAAGTCGTCATAATTCCGTTAGCTTCTCCGTGGTCTAGTGGTTACGTCCGAGGACACTAGTGGTTCTGGCCTATTTAGGTCGCAGATACGAGACGGCACTATGAACTCGAGTGCGACCTGTACGTCAGAACCTTGATCTGGACCGTTGATCCATAACAATAAAGCTAGATCACCACCCAGCACACCGAGAAGCTACGTTTTTATATTTATTGACCGTGAACTGTCTTCTTAAAGCTACTTTATTGTGTGTTGTCAGCCATGTCATCTCAAGGTCGCCGGTTCGAATCCAGCCGCGGACAGAACGAGCCTGTCATCCCTGCTCTCTCTCACCCATCTTTCCTGTCAATATCTACTGCCTCTATCCCATTAAAGCAGAAATGCCTTAAACATTGCGTACATAGTTACTAACTGACGCTAGGAGTTAGAGCTATAGTCCTGATAGGTCATAGCTGGGCTAGCATTAATTTAATTTTAATTTTAACTTTGCCATTTAGCAGACGTTTTAATCCAAAGCGATTTACAATTACGAATTACAGGGACACTCCCCCTGGAGTAACTGAGGGCTAAGTGCCTTACTCAAGGGCACACTAGTAGTGGTGTGGTTTCAGGCGGGATTTGAACTCACAACCTTCCGATCACAAGTCCAACTCACTACCACCAGACCACCACTACCCCCGCATTAACGTCAGCAGAGTTTACCAGTAGTAAATAAGTCGCATAATATAGGCTATAAGACCCTGAGTAATTCCCTATTCTTTAGAGAAATAATACCTACATATGTGAACTAATTTATAGGCTAGCTCCAATCCCTCAATGACCCGGACCCCCTGGGACTCAAATTAAAATATGGAAAGATATCGGCCTACATGGAATGGAATGGACTTTATTTGTCATTGCTACAGTACAGGTACCAAACAACGAAATTTAGGAGGGTGTGTACTGTGTGTCAGAAGAGGTCAGGTGAGGGCAGAAATCAGAGGACGGGCCTCATTGTAACACACAAAATGGAATGAGGAATGAATCAACTCACTTTCCACAGGCGAAGCACTCTAGCTGGGTGGTGTGACCTGCTAGTACGTAGGTCTCTGACAGGAAGTGAACTTTGATACTTCCTCGGGTTCGAACAAATTGTTCAACAGTCATTTAAAAGCTTTCTTCATCCAAGAGCAGCATCTATTGTCCACGGTTTGTTGAACATTTTTCGAATATTCTTAACTTTGCCAATAATTCAAAAAGTGTTGTTACATTTACATTTTTTGCAGGAAACAGGCACAGGAATTAATATACATACATACATACGTTAGGTCCGGAAATATTTGGACAGTGACACAATTTCCATAATTCTGGCTCTGTATGCCACCACAATGGATTTGAAATGAAACAATTGAGATGCAATTGAAGTGCAGATTTTCATAATCATGAATTTACATAATCATGAATAAAATGTTCATTTTTAATACTTTGTTGAGAATCCTTTGCAGGCAATGACTGCCTGAAGTCTGGAACCATCACCAAATGCTGGGTTTCCTCCTTTGTGATGCATTGCCAGGCCTTTACTGCAGCTGTCTGCAGTTGTTGTTTGTTTGTGGGTCTTTCTGCCTTTAGTTTTGTCTTCAGCAAGTGAAATCGGGTTGAGATCAGGTGATTGACTCGGCCATTGCAGAATATTCCACTTCTTTCCATACTTTGCTTATGCAGTATGTTTTGGGTCATTGTCCATCTGTATTATGAAGCGCCATTCAATCAACTTTCCTGAATTTGTTTGAATCTGAGCAGACACAATATCCCTAAACACTTCAGAATTCATCCGCTTCTGTCTTCTGTCACATCATCAATAAACACTAGTGACCCAGTGCCATTGGAAGCTATGCATGCCCATGCCATCACACTGCCTCCACTGTTTTTTTTTACAGATGAAGTGGTATGCGACGGATCATGATCATTCTCCATACTTTTTTCTTCACATCATTCTGCTACAGGTTGATCTTAGTTTCATCAAGTAAAAATCTGGCCTTTCTATTCTTGAGGCATATGAAAGGCTTGCACCTTGTGGTGAACCCTCTGTATTTGTTTGTGTATAGACTTCCCTTTATGGTACACTTGGATAACGATATGCCTACCTCCTGGAGACTGTTCGTCGCTTGGCTGGATGTTGTGAAGGGGTTTTTCTTTACCATTTAAAGGATCCTGTGATCATCCACCACTGTTGTCTTCCATGGACGTCCAGACTTTTTTGTGGTGCCGAGCTCACCAGTGCATTCTTTTTTCTCAGAATGTACCGAAATGTTGATTTGGCCACTACTTATGTTCCCGCTATCTCTCTGATAGATTTTTGTTTTGGTTTTTGCAGCCTAAGGATGGCCTGTTTCACTTGCATTGAGAGCTCATTATTAACTATTTATTTAGGTTCTTATCTTAATCCGATCTTTTACTATCTTATAATTACTACTTCAATGAAATAAATCAGTATTGAGTAAACACACGGGCACAGGCCATTCAGTCCACCTCCCCCTCGGTCAAGAGCCACAGCTGGTCGGTCTCACACACTGCCTCTTTCCTGGAGGCTCCGCCACCTCATTTACATTTACATTTTTGGCATTTAGCAGACGCCTTATTCCAAAGCGACTTACAATCAATACATTTGAATACTAAGCATGTGAATCAGCAGTCCACCATTCGTTGCAGGAAGAGTACTCTAGCTCGGGCCCGGGGCCACTGATAGAAGGAAAAACCTTCTCCCTATTATCGCCTTCTACTAAAACTTTTTTTTATTTTTTATTTTTATATTACTGGAGAAACTGAGAAACAGTACAAGGGGGGCAATAGAAGTTCTTAGGGACACAGTAGAGGGGAAAGCGGGTGTCTTTAGGAGACGTAGTGGTGAGGGTCAGAAGATGTCTCAGGAGGAGCAGTTAAGATATAACCTGAAGAGATGGGTCTTCAGTCTACGACGGAAGATGGGTAGTGACTCTGCCGTTCTGACAGCCGTGGGGAGCTCATTCCACCAGCGGGGAGCCAGTGTTGTGAAGAGACGTGATCGGGCAGCCCGACTGCTGTGTAGAGGAGGTGGGGCCAGTCGGCCAGCCGAGGTGGAGGAGCGGAGTGAGCGGGCAGGGGTTTGGGGGGTTACCATTTCCTTCAGGTAGGCAGGGGCTGTCCCTTTAGCTGCCTGGTATGCAAGCACCAGGGTCTTGAATCTGATGCGAGCTGCTATCGGGAGCCAGTGCAGGGTGCGAAGGAGAGGGGTGACATGCGAGTATTTGGGGAGGTTGAATACCAGCCGGGCAGCAGCATTCTGGATGAGCTGCAGAGGTCTAATGGCTGAAGCGGGGAGCCCAGCCAGGAGTACATTGCAGTAATCCAGGCGGGAGATGACCAGTGCCTGGGTCAAGAGTTGCGCTGCCTCTCTGGTAAGGAATGGTCGTATCCTTCTGATGTTGTAGAGGAAGAATCTGCAGGAGCGAGCCGTTGCTGCAATGTTCTCCGCACAGGATAGTTGGTTATCCAGGATCACTCCAAGGTTCTTGGCTGTCAGGGAGGGGGTTACAGTAGAGTTCTCCACTGTGATGGAGAAGTCTTGGAGAGGGCAGGCTTTCCCGGGGATGAAGAGGAGCTCGGTCTTGTTAAGATTGATCTTGAGATGGTGGTCAGCCATCCAAGTTGAAATGTCAGCGAGACATGCTGAGATACGGGTTGCCACGTGTACATCAGACGGGGGGAAGGACAGGAAGAGTTGAGTGTCGTCTGCGTAGCTGTGGTAGGAGAGCCCATGTGAAGAGATTACCAAGCCAAGAGACTTGGTGTAGAGGGAGAAGAGTAGGGGCCCTAGGACGGAACCCTGGGGAACTCCAGTGGAGAGGGTTCGTGGAGAAGATAGCGATTCTCTCCAGGTCACCTGGTAGGAGCGGCCCACCAGGTAGGAAGAAAACCAGGAGTGTGCGGTGCCAGAGATGCCCAGGTCTGAGAGGATGGAGAGAAGGATCTGGTGATTGACTGTGTCGAAGGCAGCAGACAGGTCAAGGAGAATGAGAACAGAGGAGAGAATCGCTATTCCTCCTCTCCTCTCCTCTCCTCTCCTCTCCTCTCTCTCTGTGGCCTTTCTGTTCTTCAGCTGTGACACTCTGTATTCGTAGGACTCACTCTGAGCAGCGGACTCTTGTAGCATTGAGCTCCGTCTCTAAGTGGAAGCAGGACTGACTCCACTTTCCCTCCTCAGACAGGTAGCTGTTGATAGTAATACTGTAGGTCATTATTATTTGTCCTTATTCCAAAGTGCTTTACAATGGACATTCATCCATTCACACACACATTCACACACCAATTGCTACCACGCAAGGCCGTTGGGAACAATTTGGGGTTCGGCGTCTCGCCCGAGGACACCTCGACACGTGGACAGGAAGAGCTGGGGATCGAACCGCTGACCGTGCGATCATTCGACGCCGGCTCTACCTCCCGAGCCAGAGCCGCCCCAGATATATGTTCTACTGGAACGTCTCTATGGCAACCAACCCTCGGCGAATGGGCGGAGCTTCCTGCATGGGTGTGTGAGGTCAAGAAAAGGGAGGCTGTAGAAAATGAAATGTCAGGACGTTTTTGGAGAACTTTTACCGTGCGCTCATCCCACATGCAGATAATCACACTTGTTTCTGGAAAATGGTTCACAATTGAACACAAATTAATTGAAAGTTGATGTTTTTTAAACTGTGTTGAGAGTTTGGTAGATACAGAGGTAGGTAGCACTGAACTGAGCCTAGGGGGGTCCACCATACTCTCCTCTCTGCAGCAGGGGGCACCTGCATGGTGCAGTGGGGGGGGGGGTACCCCCACCATGGCGGGAGGCTGAGGGTGGTTGAATGTCCCCACGTATTCTCTCTCTCTCTTTGTCACTCTCTCTCTCTCTTTCTTCTCTCTTTTTGTCTCTCTCTCTCTCTCTCTCTCTCGGTCTCTCTCTCTCTCTCTCTCTCACACACACACACACACACACACACACACACACACACACACACACACACACACACACACACACACACACACACACACACCTCCCACTGACTGAAAGTACCTTATGTTACTGTCTCTAACCCGTATACTGTACTAATGTTATTATGGCCTTCTGTCAGGAAAATATAAAACAGAAAAAACAGAAAATCTTAACATGATCTGAAAATACATTAGACAACATAAGATTAGGTTAGATTTCATTTTTAGAAAAAAACACTTCTGCAACATTTCTCAGTCAATTAGGTTTGTTCTCTCTGCCGGTCTGTTCACGGTCTGTTCTCTCTGTTACTGTCACAGCTTTGAACCGTCCTGGCGCCCCTCTGTTGTCAGGACTGCAGAGTCACTCCTTATCTTATCTTATTGTAGACTGAAGACATCCATCTCTTCAGGCTCCACCTTAACTGACCTCTTCATCCCCTCTACCCCCCTGTACATTTTCTCAAACATTCTAGATTCAAACATTAGAATTCATTTTATTCTCAAGTATATTCGCACATACAGGAAATTGACTGGGTGTGTTTGGTGCATAAGACATGAAGGCACAGACAGCAATATACACATAGACACATAACAGTAATAAAAAGCAACAATGTAATAAACAACACTATATAAGCAAAAATAGGTTAAAAAGACAATGATAGAAATGGGCAGTGGAGCAATAAGACTGTAAATTAGAGTATGTAAAACTAATATAGATTACATTGTCATAGATTACTATATCATAGTCAAATGTAATTGAAAAACCCGGATTGCCATGGTAATGAAATGGAATGTATTCAAATCAACACTGGTGCTTACTTCAAAATGTAAAAATCTAAAATCTAAAATCACACACACACACACACACGCACGCACGCACGCACGCACACACACACACACACACACACACACACACACACACACACACACACACACACACACACACACACACACACACACCACAAACCACTTCCCACTAGCGTTCCCCTTCTTGTTTATTAGGCCCTGCTTTAATATTTTAAAACGTTTCTCATTGATTATATGCCCAGTGTTTTCTATCATGCATAGGGTACTGTACTCTCCCAAGTAGATAGTCTGAAATATACATAATGCATACACATGTATATGAAACCATAGTCGTTTTCAGTCTTCAATGTTGATGAACACCTGATCCCCACCTACCCACTATACCACCCACCCTCTCTCTCTCTCTTTCTCTCTCTCTCTCTCTCTCTTTCTCTCTCTCTCTCTCTCTCTCTCTCTTTCTCTCTCTCTCTCTCACTCTCTCTCTCTCTTTCTCTCTCTCTCTCTCTCACTCTCTCTCTCTCTCTCTCTCTCTCTCTTTCTCTCTCTCACTCTCTCTCTCACTCTCTCTCTCTCTTTCTCTCTCTCTCTCTCTCTCTCTCTCTCACACACACACACACACACACACACACACACACACACACTCACACACACACACACACACACACACACACACACACACACACACACACACACGCACGCACACACACAGACAGGAAATTCCATATGCTGGTGAAAATGAAAAGTCCTCCCCTGACAGAACAGATTAGGGTACGTAGCCAGTAATGCTTGTATACCCAGAGAGCCAGATGTGTTGAATTTGATTTTCTCTGTAGACCGTCCAATCTTCTATCCGCCTGTCTCAGAGAAAGTAGGCAATAGACCGTGTTTGTCAAGTTGAAAGGGCTTTCTCTTTTCCCAGAGTAATGGTGTCAAGAGAATCTGGGATGCACTTCTGAAGTATGCACTTCAGTATCCAGTTACAGTACATCAACCAACAGTTACTGGTCGTGTCTTCAGATTGCATTACTTGTTGAGCTCGGTACCATGTAAGAGTTCCAAGTCAAATAAACAGGCTGGAGTTCGGTAAAGCCAGGTGGATTAAACCTTTGAGTTCAGGATTCATGTACCCAATGTTGAGCAGAATAGGCAGTCCGACCTTATTAAAAGGCATTCTAAAATTAGTTCAAGCTGTTTTTTCGTATAGAGCCTGAATAGGGCTTTTGCAATTATCTCTTCCAAACATACTGCCTGCTGTCATTTTGAATGAACGACGTGAACGTCAAAGGCCGACAGTAGCGCAGCTGTTGTGACATGCGGCAGCACACCATGAACACACCTCACCGTTGCTCATTGTGGCTTCTAGGCTTTGTACAGACAGTGCCTGTCTCCGGAGCAGCTCAGAGATACAGTGATATTATGTGAAACGGCGGCCATGTTTCCCAGCCCCCCCCCCCCCCCCCTCTCTTCTTTGTAAGCGATGAGTCATTGTCAATAAATGAAAATCTATTATTGTGAACGACAACTGGAGTGACTCATCCTACGCCCATGGGAGACAACTGATCTGGGATCTGAAGTGCATCAACAGTTGCAGAGGGGGGGAAAAAACGCCCACACACACACACACACACACACACACACACACACACACACACACACACACACACACACACGCCATATACACCACTTTCCATCGTTGTTGTTTTGGCCCTGCTGTCAAAAGATTTGACAAAAGGATAAATCTCGATGTTTATTTGCTCAGTGTTTTTCTGTCATGCGTGGACTGTGTACTCTTCCTGTGGAGCTCGTCTATCAGCGCGCCACCGTCTGTCTGACTAGTCTGGTAACAGGAGCAACAAGCAGCTATAGGGCAGACTAACTTTACTATATATTGACATCCACAGGCAGGGGGGATGTCAGCCAACCCACCCGCCCACCCACCCACCCACCCACCCAGCCACCCTGGACACTCTGGGGTCTATTTCTGTCGTTCTTCCTCTGCTCCCCGGCCCCTCTCTACTTCTCTAACACCACGCTGAGAATACTCCTCTAATTGGGTTGGCTCCTGCACACACGCACTCTGATCCCATTCCTCCACTCCCTCCTTCCCCCCTCTGTCTCTCTCTCTCTCTCTCTCTCTCTCTCTCTCTCTCTCTGTCTCTCTCTCTCTCTGTGTCTCTTTCTCTCTCTTTCTCTCTCTCTCTGTCTCTCTCTCTGTCTCTCTCTCTGTCTCTCTCTCTGTCTCTCTCCCTCTCTCTTTCTCTCTCTCTCTCTCTCTCTCTCTCTCTCTCTCTCTCTCTCTCTCTCTCTCTCTCTGCACACAGGGAACTGGGGCAGGGCTTGGGCAGGGCACATTACTAACGGCCCCTAATGTCACGCTTCCTCCACGTAGGCTTATTTTACTCCCGACTGGACTGTGGTGTGTTGATGTTGGTAAATAGCAACAGGCTGCCAATTGTGATATAGGCTGCTATGACTGTTGATATTGGAAGATATCTTTTTACTCTTCCTCCTCCTCCTCCTCCTCCTCCTCCTCCTCCTCTTCCTCCTCCTCCTCTGCCTTCAGTACTTTGACTTCGACATACTGTATCTATGGGCTTGTTTATACAACATGCAAATATAGAACGTTTTGACTGATGGGAACAACTGTGGAGATGCATGGAAGACTGAATCAGAGTTTTATTTCGGGAGAGTATTGAGTTTTATAGTGTTATCTAACCGGACAGTTTTGATGCTGTAGATGCCTATGGATGAATTGAATTCTGTACTTACTTCTACTTCTACTACTTACTTCTGCACACACACACACACACACACACACACACACACATGCGCGCGCACACACACGCACACGCACACACACACGCACACACACACACACACACACACACACACACACACACACACACACACACACACACACAGTTAACATTATGCTATTTATCTCTCATGATGTATAAAACATGTTTTTTTAGCAGCCCCAGGTATGCTGCTTTGAGATTGATCCATGGGCCTCACAGATGATGTAGCTGCCGGCCAACTCTCCTGTGCAATGACACCATGTCTGAAATACTGAGATAATACACTACTACTAGGTCGTCCTCGGACGAGCCCTCCATCGGCGCTTCCAGTCATCCCGATCCGCCATACATCTGGCTAGCTCGCCGGTACTTTCCGTTCCTGCATCTTTCTTGAGTATGTCCACGTATGTTAGTGTGGGACGCGGACCTCGTGATTGATGCCCATGTGTTGGCTCCCACAGAACCAGTTTGCTGGCTGGCAGCTCCTGGTATCTCTAGCAGTGACCTTGCAAGCCTCATTCTCCTGACTGAGATAATACAAACAATAATTAAAACATCCAAGGCTCAAAAGTCTCTCTCTCTGTCTCTCTCTGTTCCTATTACTGTAAGATGTTCCTTGGCTGCCAGAAAAGTGAATACATATACGATATCTGTTTCACGGTCTTGTGTTTGCTAAGATACATTGCCAGTGCTGCCTCATTGCAATGTGCTGTTCCAGCAATATAGCTCAATTAAATACTATATTGTGACATAAACAACTATCATATTATTAGTATAATTTAATAATATAATAATATATTAATTATGTCCCTGCTCATAAAGGTTAGCTCATAAACAACAGAGACATTTTTCTAATAGCCTATAGCATATGCTGTATGGAAATGATGCCAGTGTTACTAATTAAACAGGAGAATGTTAACTGTAACATTTGCAGTGTCAGTACGTAATAGTTTCTAAATATCATCATAACATATCTTCACCACAGAGGGGGATAGAGGACATGATGAGTAAAAGTGAATTCCTCCAAACCCTAAATCAGGTTGTCAGGAGGGCATCATCTATTTTTCTGAAAGCCCCTCCATATCTCACTTAACACAAGACAACAAGAACGGTAAAATACTCCGTTACTGGGGAATGACTCGATGTAAACAGGGGTTTCTGACCTTGTTGTAAATGAATCTTCTAGGGAACGTATTCACAGGCCAGGCTCATGAGGGTTATAATCATTAGTATAATAATGTGAGAGCACCTAACCTGCTGACTTTGCACACCTGCCTTCATGAATACATCCATGAACACATCCATGTGTGGTCGGTGGCGCTGAGTTCAACCTCTGTGAAATGTGAGGTTACCGGGGTGGGATCACGTTCACCTCTTTATGAATGAAGGGATGAGGTGGATGTGTGAATACACAACGCTGGGATGACAACATGAACCCTGAGCTCGTGACCGGAGGAGTGTGACAGAGGCCTTTAGAAATGATCAATCAACCTGGAACGACTTTCCGCAGGACAGGACAGTATTCCTTACACTCCTTAAACCCCCAGAGCGAGATAAGGGCTTTCAAAATGATTATTTTATTATTAATACATTGCAGAAGATGATGGGAAAACGAGTGTACTGTACTGCAACTAATTAGATCCATGAAATAAATTACATTTAAATTAACTACTGTAATTAATTCGGGGGGGAAATGTTCTATTACGCTTCTGCTCATTAGCATATCATATAGAGTGGGTTTCTACTTGACTGTAGCTATGATAAATGAGAGTGCTTTTCCTTTTGGAGGTTATAGGGGTTTGACCTGTTAGCTGACATCTACTACCCGCCTATAATGTTTCTCCTGTGACATCTACTACCCGCCTTTAATGTATCTCCTGTGACATCTACAACCCCTCCTGTACTGTTTCTCCTGAGACATCTGGGTGCACATACAGGATGACCTGTCCTGGAAGAACAACACAGCAGCCACCTTCAAGAAGGCACAACAGCGGCTATACTTCCTGAGAGTCCTCAGGAAGGAACACAACAAGCAGGAGATACTGGTGGCCTTCTACCGCGGCGGAGTGGAGAGCATCCTCACCTACTGCATCTGCAACTGGTTCTCCAGCTGCACAACAGCGGAGAGAAATGCGCTTACAGAGAGTCGTGAGAACAGCCCAGAAGATCACCGGCGCCCCCCTCCCCTCTCTGGAAGAGCTGTACAACACACGCTGTCTCAGGAAGGCCTCCAAGATCTCCAGAGACCCAACCCACCCTGGGTACGAACACTTTGCCCGGCTGCCCTCGAAAAGGCGGTACAGGACCATGGCCGCAAGGACAAACAGACTGAAGCACAGCTTCTACCCCAGGGCCATCCAGGCCCTGAACACAGCAAAGACCTAGGTTCTGGGCCCTGGACAGTCTGGACGGATTGATGGCAGCTGCTGGATTGAAAAAATCAGGTGTAGTGCTGAGGCACAAATATGTACATTTCAAGCCTGCAAACTGCGACACTTTAAATGAATGTGCAATAACACTATGTGTAATATGACAACCCTAGTCGTCTATCTGTACAGTATAGTATAGTGGATAGTGTACATAGCCTTTATTTATGTAAACCAGCTCCTTTCCCTTCTTGTTTTTGTTGTTGTTTTTTTTCTTTCCTAGCACCAGGGGAGCCACCCCTCCTAAATTTCGTTGTTTGGTACCTGTACTATAGCAATGACAATAAAGACCATTCATTCATTCATTCATCTACAACCTCCCCTGTACTGTTTCTCCTGAGACATCTACTACCCCCCTGTACTGTTTCTCCTGAGACAAAAACATTCTTTTTCTTGCAAGACGACTGCCAATCGGCCCGAGCATATGCCTGAGCATAGACTACTTTTTCCTGATACGACTAGACTAGAGGATAGATGATTCAATGATTTAGTCAAATGTATTGATTGTAAGTCACTTTGGAATAAGGCGGACCTGCTAAATGCCAAAATGTAAATGTAAATGGTTGAAGTAGGAAGAGGAGTGGGAGAGAGGGAGAGAGGGAGAGTGGTAGAGAGGGAGAGTGGGAGAGTGGGAGAGAGGGAGCGTCCCCACTGCATCACCCTAAGGTGGAAATTCGTGCCACCATGCAAGCCCTGCAGGGCTGACCCAACAGGCCTGTGTGAAATGTGACACAGCCATGGGTTCCCCTTTAAGACATGCTTTTGCTCGGTGTGTGTGTGCGTGCGTGTGTGCGTATGTGTGTGTGTGTGTGTGCGTATGTGTGTGTGTGTGTGTGTGTGCGTATGTGTGTGTTTGTGTGTGTGTGTGTGTGTGTGCGCGTGTGTGTGTATAGGTGTGTGTGTATACGTGCCAGGGCTGGAGGCTAGGTCCCTGTGTCCAGCAGGGCGTCTGTAGCGTGTGTGTGTGTGTGTGTGTGTGTGTGTGTGTGTGTGAGTGTAGCAGCTGTCCGTTGGCATTTCAGACGCGTCGTCACGGCCCTGACAGGGGAGGATCAGCGGGACTGAGGGGGGCCGCCTGCAGTCTGCTCCTCTCTGACAGGGTTCATTCTTGCTCCTCTCTCCTCGGCCCTCAGCCCTCCACACACCAAGCCTCCCCTCTGCCTCTCTGCCCCACCGGAACGGGCCAGCGGCCCCACCATGGCGGACCAGTACCAGTACAACACCTCCATCCCCACCGAGGAGAAGATCGTCAAGCCCGACAGCCGCATCAAGGAGATCGACCTGATCAACAGAGACCCCAAACAGATCAATGAAGATGTCGTCAAGGTATGTGTGTGGACCATGACCCAATGACCACGCTCACCCGTTCACACACACACACACACACACACACACACACACACACACACACACAGGCTTTGTTGATTTAACTGATTTATACTCAGGTATGGAAAGACCCTGTTTCAAACCCTTTCACTTATACAGCCAACATAGTGTAGTAGTATGTTGCTTTGCACTCTGCAGAGTGGATCCCAAAATAGTCCCCAGGCCTGTTCCTCCTGCCCCAGCTTGGCATACGAGGGGTTATTCCTGGAACGGGGGTAAAAGGGTGTGAGACGGAGATATGAGATACGTTTCTTTTCTGAGCTGTATCTGTGTCTTTTCTTGTGTTTGTCACCATGCGTACACGTTACGGCAGAAATATTTGCTCTGAGCTCTAAGGAGGGCACGGAAGGAGATTGTTGATTGAACTGTCCGGCTAAACAGGGGTTATGGAAACATATTCAGAGAGTAGAGTGAGTCATCTGTTAAGTATGGGGCACTCATGTGAGGGCTCTCTAGACTGTGTTTGATTGGGAACACTTTGTTTCGCGCTTTGATGGTTTATGACACTGATTGAGAACAGAATGGTACACTTTTTGAGTCAAAGAGAGTGTGAGGTGCAAAACACTCCCTATGGTGAAATCACTTTTTCTTTCTCAGTATTTCTCTCATCCGTTAAGATCTGTTAAGATAAATTCATCACAGCTACTTATTACTGGCTTATTATAGTTATAGTTTAATTAAATTCAATCGTTCATTCGTCAATCGTTAATTTCCAGCCTAGATTTCACAAAAGATATTCAAAAACAAAAGGAGAAAATAATTGAGAGCATGACTATAATTAATTACCCTAACCCTTATGGAAAATGAGGTTTACATCTGCAAGGCATCTGCCATTGTAACATCCTTCAGTCACGATGACTGGCAAGTTAATTGCCGTTCAGTGCTCAGTTGCAGATGACTATGCACAAGCCAGGTGTCGGCTACTGAACACAACAAGCGCAATCACAAATTGGGCCTCATGAATTTCACATGAAGTTAACTCAGGGTTTCCGGAAACATCCAAATCGTGCTTCCAGAAGAGTTTGGGCCATGCATATTCATCAGGAGCTCAGGACCATAGGACCATAATTATTTCCGAACAACACTAAGGGAAATGTAACAAATCACTATAGTGAGGGTGGAAGTGGACAGGGCTGTCATAACTCATGAATAAAAAGCCCATAGACGTTATGTAAGTAAATACAACAGATGGGAGAAGGTCTTTTTGCATGCCCTTGTTTACCTTATTGAATATGAATCCCAGCCATCTTATAACTCATGATGCCAGTCACAGTGCATAATCATAACACATTTGTGTAATGACTCAGAATCAGAATCTCAATCAAGTTTATTGTTTTCATCCCATTATACAAGTATAAGAGAGTAACATTCTTAAACTTCAGTTCCTCGACATTGCAGCAACAACAGAGAAAAATGGCTATAATATAAAAAGACCAATAAAACAATTGATAATGTATTGACGTAATGGTAATTACATTCATGTCTTTGCACAGAGATTTGCACAGAAACTATGATTTGGTACTTAATAATTGATACCCCCCTCCCCCATCTTTCTCAACTGACATAGCTTGTATGTTAAGAAGTCAAATGAAGTGTATGTGTTTGTGCCTGATGATAGTTTAGTGGATATTGTACAATGGAATGGAGACTCGTAGAGCTTGAACAATATTGCGTGATCTTCTACAGAACAAATAATACATTTTCTCTACTGATTAATTTTTTCGATTAAACATATTCTATTTGAATGATGGATTTTGCTTCACAATTCTTTCACATCATTTCATTATAGCCTATTTGGATTAAATGAATTCTAACTTGGTTCATTTAACTTTTTTAACCCCAGGTGGAGTTTGAGGACATCATCGCCGAGCCTGATGGTACACACAGCCTGGACGGGGTGTGGAGGCTCAGCTACACCACCTTCACCGTGTCCAAGTACTGGTGCTACCGCATCCTGTCGGCCGTCTTCGGCATCCCCGTGGCGATCCTCTGGGGTTTCCTGTTCGCCTGCATCTCCTTCTGCCACATCTGGGCGGTGATGCCGTGCATCAAGAGCTGCCTGATCGAGTCCCAGTGCATCAGCCGCATCTACTCCCTCTGCGTCCAAACCTTCTGCGATCCCTTCTTCGAATCTCTGGGCAAGGTCTTCAGCAGCGTACGTGTGGCCCTCCGCAAAGAGGTCTAAAACGTCCCCCCCCCCCCCACCACCACCGCCCCAAAAAAAAACGCGGCAGTGTTTACAAATGTGATTGGATGAAACAAAAACTCTGCGTCTCTTTTTGTCCACCGGATGACCACTTCCTGGTGGGCTCCTATTTCCCAAGATGCCCTTCTGGACCCCTGCCCTCAACCCACCGCCGAAGCCCAGAGGCCCCGCCCGTTCCAGCCCTCCTGACTCCTCCTGACATGCTCAGTGCAGCCACATCCCTCTAGAGGCTCTGTGACAGCTGCAGCCTGCAAGTACGCTTCTGTGACAGCTCTGGCATGACAGTATTGGAAGGCCCAGTGCTGTTCATTTGAGGGAAGAGAGGGGGGGTGGAGAGGGGGGGTGGGCGCTCCCATGAGCAGGACTTCTGTCTCTCCCCTTCTGAATGTACCATGACAACGCCGCTGACAGAGGTTCCTCTGTCACATGACGTCAACAGCTCAGAGAAATCATGTACGGCATCGTATGCCTCCATGGGACAATACTGCCTATGCAATTCTCTTCTATTCGGCCATTTCTACAACTGACATAAGCTTGTATGTTAAGAAGTCAAATGAAGTGTATGTGTTTGTTGCCTGATGATAGTTTAGTGGATATTGTACAATGGAATGGAGACTTGTAAGAGCTAGAACAATATTGTGTGATCTTCTACAGAACAAATAATACATTTTCTCTACTGATGAATTTTTCGATTAAACATATTCTATTTGAATGATCCGATTTTGCTTCACAATTCTTTCACATCATTTCATAATAGCCTATTTGGATTAAATGAATTCTAACTTGGTTAATTTGACTTTTTGTCTGTTGCACACTGTAAGAATAATTATTAGGATGAGAGGACCATGTGGAGGGTGTTTCAATGTTTGTTTCAACTAACAGAGACAAGTGGAATGTTTTATTTAGGAACACAGAACTCAGCCAAGAATGTGAAAGTTGGGGAGCTTAGGTGGCGTAGCGGGTTAAGCGTTGACCATGTAACCGCAGGGTCCCTGGTTCGATTCCGGCCGGGGACATATCCTCCATGTCATCCCTCCTCTCTCTCTCACCCATCCTGTCTAAATCTCTACTGTACCTGTCAATAAAATGAAAAACATGAGTGGGACTTCCCCACACAGAAAAAATAAAAAGTATGTGAAAGTTCTCTGTTTCAAATACCCAGTCTCATTGAGGTAGTTTATGTTAGATATATCACTAAATACAGTATATCAAATTGTTTCAATTCTGTATTGATTTTGAACAGAGACAGAGACGTCTGTTGTTGACCTATGAGCAGGGCCAAACAGAATCTGTGGGGATTTTTTTTTTTTTTTTACAGCATTTCCACAGCCTCCATCAGCAGACTTGGATAAGGCTAAAATAGGTATACATATTCTGTAGCACTACCACTGTATTGTTTTTTAATAGTCCAGATGTGTATTATTTCAAAACATTTTGAGGGATTTAAGAAATTCTGTGTATCCTTTTGTCCCAATACAAGTCTAGCAATCCCCTATCCCTTTGCAGTCGCTTCTTCTAGTCACTAGGTGCAATACATTTCAAAAGAAAATTCACAGATTTAGAGCCTGACACATGTTGTTTATTGATTGGCATATTGATATTAAGAACCACACCGAGAAAAGAAGCATGTGGTTGAACTGTAGTATTATATATGTATACCTGCGCCTTCTTCTGTCAGCAATCTGTGTGTCAATATCTCACTAGAATAATAACAGTCTCGATCTCTCTCACTGAAATGGAAAGGTCTCTACTATTAATAATGTCGTTGGAGGCCTATTTGACGATGAAAGATCAATCCACAGTCTCACGTGATGAAACACATTTTACAATTTATTTCAAATAAATAAGAGATATATGGGTACTTTTCCCCAAATACAACACTCTAAATGCAAATAAGGCGTTGACGTTTTGTAGGAAATTGTCAGTAGCCTTAAAGACAAGATGAAAACCAAGACGTTTACAGCAAAAGGAGAAGCCAACTTTGTATCCTGTCTTTTAATACTGCCATTTGTTGCTGTTGTTGTTGTTGTTGTTGTTGTTGTTGTTGTTGTTGTTGTTGTTGTTGTTGTTGTTGTGTGTACAAGGAACAGACTTTCCAGTAGATTCAATTCTATGGCAGGTTACCCTCTTACACACTAATTTCTCCAATACATTGTATAACTATGATGAATCAAAGCAGTATTCATGATATTTCTCGCCCACTTCTGTTATATTTTTCTGTCTGCACAGTTTATTCTTCTATATTTCTCCATGAAGAGTTGAATCAAACACTCACATGTTACAGACAGTAATTATGTAGAAAACATTTTACCAAAATACAACATGACTTTTCTTTGAAAAACATTTGACGCTTGTGTTCATCTGTTTCCTGAAGAAAAAATGGTGCCCAGCTATTTGTTTATTTGCGTTTTGTAAAAAACAAGTACAGTAGGTTCACCTTAACAACGACAGACATTGCTGTGGTCATAAAGCTATAACATCCCACACACTGTGCAATAGTCGAAAGATACTGAATGTGACACACAGTAATGCACGGCGCAACAAACATGAGCAATACAGCACAGCAGATATCCTATATGTGCAAAACAATGTAACACGAGAATAGTTTCATCTTCTTGTATGAATCTACACAGTCCCCACGTTCGGTCAATATTCATATATTATGTATAAACATGTATTCATGTATAATATTCATAACTACCATCTCACCTCTGATTAACACCAACCACTCATCTGTGGCATAAGAGGCCTGTGCCTATGACGTTTGAGGCAAGGTAAAAGAGAACACGGCTCCCTCCTCTCCTCCCCCTTCTCTTTTGTTCTCCATTCATGGCCACATCCTTCCTTCCTTCCTTCCTTCCCAGCCAGATCAAATGTGTAAATATGTCCGTCTGAGAGAAGAGACAATCAATTAATGACTTTGGCCTTCCAGAGGGTTTTCGCCTGTGACGTCCTCAATAAATCAGAACAGCAAGTCCCAGAATAAATTGAACAAAATGTTCCCCGATAAATCTTCAGACTTTGTACAACATCCAATCCGTTGAACAGTTCTAACTTGACTATGGACCCACGGATAAGATATAAAAAGCAATTCAATAGTTCTGGGACAATCTTCCCCTGGAGCAAGGGGGAGTTAAGGGGTAGAGATGTCTGGGTAGGGTTGAGGGGGGTTGAGGGGGGTTATTGAATGGGGGTGTTGTTGTTGTATACAGGTAGGTGGTGGTGGTGGTGGTGGTGGTGTAGGTGGTTGGTGGGGGACGGACGGACGGACGGACGGACTCTTATGTGGAGGAGGTTTGTGTGATGCTCCTCTGGCTGCTGGTGCTCTTGATGACGTAGGTGGAGGAGTAGCTTTTGCGGCTGGAGTCGTGGTCACTGCGCTCGCAGTGGCACTGGGACGACTTGATGTAGCGCGCCGAGCAGCACAGCACGTTCTGCCTCAGGTCCTGGAACAGGTGCCCGGCGAAGCACATGTAGATCCATGGGTTGCAGCAGCTGTTGAGGCTAGCGAGCAACATGGAGATGATGAAGGGCATCGCTGGGAACACAGAGAGACAGATGATGATTAGGATCTGACAGTAAAAGGTGATAGATGACATGACGCGCTCTTTGGCGCCAGAATTGGGGATGAATGGATGGGTATGACAGTTCTGTGGTAGACCATCGTTTGTTTCGAGTCATCAGTGAATGGAATGATTCCCCATTGATCTCGTCAGAATCTCATTGAAACAATCTCCATTACAAAGAAAGCTCAAATCGTATTAACAAAAGACATTTTCTATCTTTTCTTCTCTTTTTCATCTCGCTGTTCAGTTGTTATGTGAAATGCCAGCTGGTCTTGCTCTGTGATTATCCTGTGGAACTCATTTCCATTATAATTATCGCTCTGTCTCATCTACCCAACAACGGCTTGGTTAATTCAATTGTCTGTGACAACTGAGAATCTATCATAATGGGTTCTATAACGGATGGAATGCACGAATGCACAAACACACCCTCCCAAACAAATCAAACAGGGAGAAAACCCCAACTCTCACGCGCAACCACATTCAGAACCCAGACATGATAGCCCAGGATGCGACCGCACCGTTTAAAAAGGGAGAGAGACGGGAGAGGGCTACGACCGGTACATGGCGACAGTGGTGACGGTGGTACTGGCGGTGCTGGCGGTGCAACACGGTGAGTGGCCCGCAGTGTTGTGTGTGACATTTACGCTATGTCAATTCCACCGACACAACTGACATTTGGGTGAATGAGTTTCAGATAAATGGAATTGGCTCCATGTCCTGTAGTTAACCTCTCGGAGATGATTGTCTAATCTTTCCCCCTACCGTCTCTAGCCTCGTGTTCCTCTCCCAGGGTCCTTAATGACTTCCCCACAGCTCCGATATGAAGGTCGCTTAAGAAATAACGCACTGAGTACAATCGTCGGAAGGGCGCAGAAGTACAGCACGGTAATCAAGGGGGGTAATTGATCTGCCAGTCATTAAAGTTATGATTAAAGAGAACAAAAATGTGTCCTGATGAGAACACTATGTAATTCACTCACATTTTTTAACGATTAGGCTACAGGGGGGAGGCCACTCACTCATGGGCAAGGATACATGGGTAATGGGCAAGCATACACCACCAAGTGTATTCCACGCCGTAATGGACATGGACAGATATTCAGGTACACAAACGTTTTCAGAGGAATTTACATTATAGATCTAGATCATTGTATTAAATAAATACATAGCCCCATATATGGCTATAGGACTATATTTCTTTGTACATTTGGATGTCATGTGGGTATTCAGCATGTAAATATATATTTATAAATATACATATAATACTAGTCACAGGTGGGGCTAAGAAATGAAAAAACAAAAAGAGAGAAGCAAACTCATCCTTTGAGTTTAAGTTGACAATTTATTCAACATGCCCTGCAGCAAGTTTTACTAAATAAAAGTGGTATATTACAGTCTCACTGCTGTTTTTTTTTTTTTTAGCAATGAAGTTACAGGACTTTAGACAAACAAGGCTGCATAAAGATTAATTCATAACTCAACAGGATTTCACTCTAATATTCATAACCTTGTTCCATCGATGTTGTGTCGAGGATTTTAATTAATGAAGGCAGTTGGATGATTTATCTGTCCACTGAGGCATGGCAAGGACTTATTATCATGTCCCAGCATACACCACAGGGGGCACTATACAGCTATACTAGACACAACACCCACATCATTATCTCAAATGACTGCGGGTAGCTTTGGCAGGTAGTGTAGTGCCTACCAGTAACTACCAGTTGCATTAAACCAGTACCAGTAACTACCAGTTGCATTAGACCGAATCAAAATGTATATTCTTTTGAGAATACATTTTAATATACAGAATTATGCAAAATGTCTTCACAGCCCAATCTGATCACATTATCACAGCTATCAATCATTCTTTAGTGGGCATTCCAAAGGGATGATTTGGTCGATTAGCTCATGGTGTCTTTCACAGATGGGGGGGGGGGGGCGATAAATCAAACTAAAACCCGGCAAATGACAATGCAGAAATCTCTTCTTCTCCCTGGTGAATCAGTCCGACTGTCAGACCTGAGACGGACTAATGGTCCGCAGTCTGACAGGCCCGTCTGACAGGCACCGCGGGCTCTTAAGCCGTTCATTAGAGCAGACATAACGTCCAGCAGATGCTTTTTTCTCTATTAGGAAACACAACTATGTCATACATAATAGAAGAAGATTTATACGGTCCGAAATAATGAGCACAGTTCATCCGAAACGAGTCCGTGGAGGTGCCTCACCTCACTTTTGATTTGAGCTCAGACAACCACTGATCAGAGGTTCCGCACAGCTCCCATGCCTTAACACTAGAACAGCCACGGTGACCCTGTGAGTAAAGCTGTAAGCTGTCCTAGTGTTTAAATGGAAGATTCTTAAGAGTCGATCACACTCTTAAAAGGCAGCTTTGCAATGTACACAGTCATTTGAACCTCGGACGACTGTTAACTGTTTAACGTCTCTGAGTTTGATCGTGTCTCCGGTACGTAGTCTCTTTGGCCAGCATTTTATTTAACTTTACAGAGGCGCCGCCGGCCCCCAAGGGGGTAGGCATGAGCGGTCCTTGGAGACTGGGCAGAGTGCCAGGCCTTAGACAGTGCCAGTCAGCAGCACAGGGAAGGTGAGTCAGCTGGAGGAGACTCAGGGTGACACGTCTCGTGTCTCTCGTGTCACGTCTGAGGGGGAAGGACACGGCTTAAGAAAGGGCAGGACGAGTCACGGTCAATCATGGGTACAGAGCAGAGGTGCGTGACAAGACTGCTGTCGTCAGCAGCGGTAAAGAGGCGAGCTTCTGGATCTGGAGTGTATTGAGCCAGACATCAACAGACCACCAGACCAGTTTTCTCTACATAGAATATTCGCTCTGCCTGGTGATACATGACATGTGTTAAAACCCACAGAGACAATTCAAGTGCAAGTTTGTGTCTGTGTGTGTGCGTGTGTGCGTGTGTGTGTGTGTGTGTGTGTGTGTGCATGTGTGTGCGTGTGTGTGTGGGTGTGTGCGTGTATGTGTGTGCGTGTGTGTGTATGTGTGTGTGTGCGTGCGTGCGTGTGCGTGTGTGTGTGTGTGTGCGTGTGTGTGTGTGTGTGTTAAAACCCACAGAGACAATTCAAGTGCAAGTTTGTGTCTGTGTGTGTGTGCATGTGTGCGTGTGTGTGTGTGTGTGTGTGTGCACGCGCGCGTGTGTGTGTGTGTGCCTGTGTGTGTGCGTGCATGTGTGTGTGTGTGCGTATGTGTGTGTGTGTGTGTGTGCGTGTGTGTGTGTGCATGTGTGTGTGCGTGCATGTGTGTGTGTGCGTATGTGTGTGTGCGTGTGTGTGTGTGTGTGTGTGTGCGTGCGTGCGTGTGTGCGTGCGTGCAGTGTGGTGTGCGGTGGGTGTTTCCGTGCGTGCTTGTCTTGACCTTATTCATTTCATTACGTATACCACATTTGTGTGTGGTTCTGTATGTATTCCATAAATGCTAAGGGACCGTTGTGTACCAAGAGGGAGGAAACTCATAATCCACATGGACCCTCAATCAGGGATATTGCTGTGGGTTGCTGTTTGGGCATCCTGTTTCTGCTGACTTAACCCTTCTTCAGGGGAAAACAGCAGGAAGCAAGGAAGTTAAGCTTTTTAGATCTGTAATTTGATTTATGGTGAGAGTGGAAAAAGTCCCCCTTTTTATTGAGATTCATCTCTGGGGAACTTGTAATGCCTTCGGACAGTATTCAGACCCCCTTCAATTTTTTGCCACATTTTGTTGTGTTATAGACTCAACAAATGGATTAAATTAAAATCAATTGCAGTCAATCCCCACACAATACCCCTGAATGACAAAGTGAAAACACGTTTTCTTTTAAATTTCAGTCAATTTATTCTAATTGAAAAACAGAAATACCACATGTACATCAGTATTCAGACCCTTGGCTTTGACACTCTTAAAATGAGATCAAATGCTAAAATGTCATCAACAAATCATTCAATAACTTGAATTGAGTCCATCTTAATGCAAGGATAATAGGTCACGTCATTTTGGAATTCATATTTTTGTTTTTATACAGTCTCTGATTTGCATGTATAATGGTCTTGTAGAGTGTAAACATCCAGTGACAAACATTGTAAGCCAACTGACATTTTCAATTTACCATAGTATAGTTCCCTATGGGCCAAAAGTAAATAATTCATACTGTATCCATAAGTCCAAACTCCATATTAGTTTTCTACAACAGGCTAAGTGAAGTCCTCTATAACACTTAGGTGGCCTTATATACAACAATTATAATATTATATACATCATCAAAAACAACTACAAACAACTTGTCTTGATCAGTTATGGCAGAATCTGAACGTCCATCTGTCTGTCTCTGCCTGGGCTCGCTCTGTTAGCCATAACACTAACAGACTATCTCCACACAGCTGCAGGTGACACATACAGACACACAGCCCTATCTACTGTACACACACACACACTCTCACTCTGGTCGTTCATCACTGACCACTACTCAAGTAGACAGACCGCTATGTCAAACCACTGGCCTTGTTATGATGCTCGGCTGCACTGAAGCTGCTTATCCAGAGTGGATTTTTTTCTGAATCTTTGTGTATTTTTGCTTCAGTCTAAATCCAATTCGTTTTGTTTTTTTCATTTGAAATGATTCCCTTCCCCTAGAACCTACAGTGGAACAAAATTCAATAACAATTTGCATCACTGAAATGGACTTATGGGTAATGGAGTTTTTACTTGGCAAATTCAACAACGAATTGTTGTCCTTCGAAAGGGTTAAAGGTCATCAGCGACCGCCATACTCCCCAGAGGTGTTCCTGAGATGATGACATGCTGTTTGTTGCTGCACTAGGGTGATAAGAACAGCACCCCAAATAAACACCATTTATCTAACAGGAAAAACCAGTCTGGAAATGACTGTAAATAGACAAAGGCCTCAGAGACTACAGTACAGTTAGGCCTACGTATTCTTTATCTGGGTGAGATAACATTTAATTTTAATGAGAATTTGCTTTTAATTACTATTCCAGACACTATCAAAGCAAAGTTGTTTGGGGAATTGTATCAGTGTTTACCAACTTTTGGGTTTTCCAGTGTTTGTGTTTTATCTGGGATTATCTGAGAGGTTTGAGAACATGCATAATTTCACAGGCTGCTGCTGCTGCTGGGAGGATCAAGAGAGAGCAGCCGTCCTACTGAATCCATATCCCATATCTGTGATGTCTTTCCAAAGGAAGGTCAAACATTGATTTACCATTATAGTCCTTGGCTGTTTACACTCTAAGTAATATATTATATGATATATCACTTTTCAATAGACAATAAATGATATGGCAAATCTAACCTCTATTCAACAGTATTTACTTTTGCAGATATTAGCCACACTTTACCTCAATGCCAATGTTATGTAATAGACCTTGCTGGGGTGATAAGGGGGTGATAAAGGTTCCATAATATTTGTGATCCAATTCTCTAATGTTAATGGACCTTAAGATACACATAATCAAACAACATACACTTTTACATAGCCATTATATTCACATAATGGTATTAATGTGAGTTTGTGACACGGAAATGTGGTTACCGTGCATCCTCCTGTCATTACTTTTGAATGTTTGAATGAGCAAAATATTGGGCTTCTAAAACCAAAACTGAAATAGATGTATTAGACGTAAACAGGCTCAAGTCAGGAGTTTAAAATAATCCGAATAATACCTTATTCAATGGCGTGATCATGGTGGTGAGGAGAGAGGGCGGGTCTGTGCATAATTATAATTGCATTTTAGGGGTGGCTTGCAAATGACATTTATTTTCGATAGAATAGCTTCAGGGTCGTGCGGCTTTGTGTGCGCAAAGGCACGCGCGGTCCCATATTAAAGCCACCCGTGGGGTCCCATATTAAAGCCCCCCGTGCCCCCCAGGTTACAGCCACACTGTTGGCGTCTGTCGATGCGTATAATGGGACTAATTATTAACTCTGGGCATGTCCAGATGGCTGGGCCTACGTTACACCACAATAGGGGGATATACTCCGCAAATACTGCTTCCAATGTTGCATGGAGATGAACAGAGTGTTCTATTCAGATCTCAAACCTCTTCTACTTTAATCTATTCACAATTTATTCTAAAATTCTGTAGGTATGGAAACGTTTTTAAAAATATTGTGTAGCCTAATAGGTAATCAGTCACGTCAAGTCAAGTATTTGTATTTGGTTTGACAGTCTGCTTGTTGATATAAAACAACCTCTGCCTAAACTGACAACATGTTTGGCCATAATATTATATAGATTGGCAAGACAAGGCACAGTAACACTGGATTCTACTCATACGCACATCCCATAATGAGTTAACTCCGTCACTCGTTCATTCAGACACTGCATGACGCCAAACACCTGCATAAGTTCCTCAGGTGGCCAAATTCCGTGCGTAAAAGTGCAGTGTGCGAATTTCAAGTGTATGTTATCAACTTTAAACTCTGTGGATGTTTATTAAACATGAAATTGGTGCACATTTCGGTGCTCTTTTTCTTTTCAACATTATATATATATATTTTTAAATAATCTCTGCAAGTCTCGCCGCACAGTTCCTGGGCGTAATGCGCACACAAAACAACACCACCCATTCGGTAACCGGCATACTCAGATCTTTTTGTGTGCACTCTTAATTATCTATGGATGTTCTTACGATCTTAAGATAATTCTTACGATCTTAAGATAATAGGCCTATGTTAGTCTTATCAAAACATTGCGAAATGTATTATTGCGCACAGAGGCGCATCGTGAGCTTAGAATGATAAGGTTCTATCTCCGTTTAGGGTAGTTCAGAGATATTGAGCGTCAAAGTTTTTACATTCCATTATGTTTTGTGAGATGGAACCTTTGTATTTTATGAATTACTAACTCAAACATGTCAACATTTTAAAAAATAACACCACACAGGCATGAATAAACACCTAATGGATCAGATTATGTAAAAAAAAAACTCAATTTTGACAAAAATTGGAGATAGAACCTTATAATTCTAACCTCACGATGTGACAAAAAAAAGAAGAAAAAAAAAGAAAAGAAATGTAACCTACCTTCACGGGGGGCGTCGGGGTCCCACGCCGACCACATCTGCACGGAGAAAAAAGGCGTCCAGCAAAGAATATAAGCCAACACGATCACGAAGGTCATTTTAACTGTGGTGATCTTCGCCTTGGAGATGAGCTTTACGCTGCTCACCCGGGCCAGCGCATTGCCTTTGGAAGTCTTCGGTGTCAGGCTAATAGACTGGTGATCCTTCTTGGTTTTCAGCCTAAAGTTTTGCCATATTTTAAAGCTAATTAATCCGTAGCAAATGCTCAGTATGGCCACTGGTATAATGTATATAGTAAGGCTCATCCAAGTGATGTACGCTTTGGCTCCCCAGGGTTGCACGAAGTCGCCCCAGCAGTCGTACACCCCGGATCCCATATCCTGCAGGTAGAATATGAACATCTGCGGGATGCTGAACAGCAGACTGAGGACCCAGGAGAAGATCACATAGAAACGGTCTTTTCGCTTGTGCAGGGAGCGCAGGGGCTGACAGATCGCCAAGCACCTATCTATGGACATCAGAACCAGCATGTAGGTAGAGGCGAACATCCCGACCACCTGGAAGTATTTCACCAACCTACACAATATATCAGGTCCATAGAAACGGAAAGTAATGTCCCAGATGAGTTGTGGCAGGACCTGGAATATGGCCACCACCAGATCCGCGATGCTGAGGTGCTTCATGAAGTAGTACATGCGGGACTGGCTGTGCTTGGTCGTGTGGATGGCCACCAAGACGCACAGGTTCCCGGCCAGCGCCAGGAACAAGATCAGGGCCAGCACGGTCACCTCCACTTTGGCCACCTCTTCATTGCGCTTCAGCGGGTTCGTCTGGTTGTTGACCAGCACCACCTCGGTCCTGTCGGTAAAGCTGCTGAAATTCCCCAAGGATTCGTTGAATGGCCAAAATAGGGTTTCATTTAATATACGTTCCATTATGTCGGCCGTATTCTCAATGGATCCTTCAGCGATGCGCAAAATGTCTCAAAATTCAAAAGCTACAAAATGTTCAACCACCCTCAAACATCGGGCTGTTTTAAACGACGATGTCTTCTTTGGGGCTTCATCTAACAGGTGTCAAAGGCAGAGCGTCAGAGTTGAGCGCGTTTCCATCATTTGCGCACAATACCAAAACTATCCCACGTTTGGGGCTGAAGGCTTATTTCCCATGCATAGCCAAATAGTAACAGCCACTGAGGAGACAAAACAGAGAAATTGATAAACGCCTGGTTCGAATTTAAAAACAATGACATTATTTGTCACAAAGAATGAAAACCTCCACACATTTTTTGTTTAAAGAACTATGCAACATACAGTGTAAAGATATTTAAAAGACAGAAGAAGAAAATAAAAGAAGAAAGGAAATGTAAAAAGAAAAAAAAGGCTATTTTTCAGAGACCCAAATCACATTTCAGCCAAATCATATAAAAAGATTGCATCGGTACTCGTTTTGTACTAAGTCTACTCACACATCTGCTTTTCTTTTAAATAGAGTGCTGAAACTCAAGATGTTTTCCCAAACGACTAGGTCCTGAAAGTGAAGCCTCCAGCCACCCTCACTGGTTGCGCTCGGAATGGCCAGCGTCATCATATTTATACCACTTGCATATCTCTTTCCAACATTACGCACGAGAAATGGATTTACGCATTACTACCACTGGGTGTCCCTGTGCGCCACTCTAATGGACTGTGGCCTATGATGCAGTAAACTTCCATATGTTTATGTTCATTTCAAATGAAAACAGTTCGTGTGACTACTGTTGCTTTTTCAGAAATGTACTCGTCATCGTCACCATCCTCATCATCATCAACAACAACAACATTTCAGTTGTCATACAGTAGGTACACCGTTGACCCACACTTGACCCATCTAGGCTCTAAACAGCATCGAACATACCCACTGCAGTAGGCTTATCAGGCAAGCTGTGGTGAGCCAGGTCTCTGCAGGGAATTTTTCCCTGTTGAAAGAATTGCCACGTGGGATACAAATCCACATTCCTTGACACAAAGAAGCATATATAGATAAAAGGCCGACCACTGAGTTTGACTGAAAACCGAGAAAGACCGAGAAAAAACACAAATATTTGTCATGCAACAAGGTAGGAATGAATGTATGGAGGAAGATGGCATCTCTGCCTGGCGCCTTTGCTTTGCTGCACCTGTGTGATTCACCAAGTACAGTAAGTCAAGTATATTGTAGTAGATCCTTTCACCAAAGACCACCTCCTCCTATCTGTCTATTAAAGGGATGTATAACTCTAACGCATAATCTTTTCTCTCGTTTTTTTCTACCTCTCTCTCCCAGAAATGTTTACAGTGCACTGTGGTTTGTTTGGTTTATTTAGTTGTTATATTGCTGCTTTGGTAGTAGTAGCAGCAATGATCGTATGATGGATTATCCTCTGCCGCTGCGAGGTGTAAGCACATAAACACTGTGCTTAGCTCTCCCCTCACACCCCTCTGCAGAATCCTCAGCGAGTCTCCAGGTGTCACAAGGTCTACTTCAAGAACACTCGACTATGTGACATAAATCACTCCCAGCAGCCACTGAACATCCCACATCCCATTCGCGAACGGCCCTCTTCCTCAACCCACTCTCTCTCTCCCACAGCCACAGATCAGAGTGACCCTGGAATTCCTACGTTCATTTTACATTGACATTTACATTCCTATTCGGCTACTGTAAAGCTCTTATTAGAAACTTCTCACATCCAAAACCCCTGGTGATATCAGAGAGACAGAAATAATCTGTAGGCCTACACTAATAAGGGTTATATAATCATATAAGAGCTCTCTCTCTCTCTCATCTCGAAGCAGCTGGGGTAATCTCAGGCACATGGCCAAGTAGACCTACTGTAGATCGCAGTTTCTGGAAGAAATTCAATGGTGTGATTCCACTGCTTTAACCCTAACCCTGTTCTTCCTCCTCCTTATACATGCATGTATCTGTGGCACGATATCAGGCCATTTGCTCAAAGTAAGGAATGGTGTCAGTGTCTCTGACTATGGGTGTCAAAAGGTGTATGATTTAGTAGATGGTTAGCAAGTGGAGTAATGTAATAGATCACACCAGCCCGGGACATATCCCACCAAGGCCTCAAAAGAGCTGTAAATTACAAATGTCAAGGACCGGTCAGTGGAACCGGTCAGTGGAACAACAGCATCCAGTCTACCTACAAAGCAGTAAGCAAGCGCCATGGCTTAGTGGCCTCCCAGTTCCTCCGGAGGTCTCTCACTGTTCTTATTAGGAGAGTGCCCTGAGTACCCTGTTTCACCAGCATCCTGAGTGACTCCTCTGCCTGTTGGGAAAGGCATGGAGTCAGGACCCGAGCCGTCTCTTTCTTTCCCACGCAATAGCAGGACAAGCAGCTGTATTTGTAGAGGACTAAATATTGGAAACAGTGCTTCGTGACGTGTTAGTATGAACCACTTAAGCTTTATACGTTTTCATTACGAGTCAAACGTCAGGCAAGGATTTACATTTTACATCTTCGACGTTGAGCAGACGCCTTTCTCCGAAGCGACTTACAAGTACAAGTAACGAGTACATTTGTCTGAGTGAGTGAATCATCTCTCCATCAGTCATCAGAAGTCAAACAGGTCTACAGTATGTGAGGACCAGGGGCCATTGGCAGTCAATCCCTCATTACCTCTTCACATGTCACAGTCCTGCGCTGCGTGCCACCAGACCTTTTAAACACGTCAAGCGCTGCCAGGCTGTTAACTATGTTAATTCAAGCGAAGACAGGGACTCGTTCTGTTTATCAAGGCGGGTTGGTGCTTGGAGGTCCACGTACACCATGTGTTGATATAGGCAAAACATTGAGGGCTAGGAAATAAATAAATATCACGGTCTCTACTCTAAATTCAACTCAAGGCCGGCACGTTGAGGAAAGCATGAAACCTATTTACCTAGAGACATACTGTTTCTAGCTCACGACAAATCTGAGCAACCGTCTTGTGAACAGCAATGTTTGTTAAGTGTGTCAATCAATAATCCTTTCTAAATGAATTCAGACAACACTGCAGAGCACAGATACATAGAACTCATAGGTGAAGACTGATAATCAGTATGTTTGACATCAGGCAGCTAATTTAGGTCATGAACAGGTAATGAACATTCACAAAAGAAATGGGGGAAACAACTTGTGACCAGAGAACACAAGAAAAGGAGTCTAAACGGATTCTTTCTTCAAGAAATATTTGCCAAGAAACAACCATTGTCTGCTTGTGATTCAGTCGCTGAGCTGTCTGTGTTGTATTATGGTTGCTATCTTTGGCACAGTAGTGACATACGTATACGCATGATCTTTTCCTCTGTAAATGCGCTTTATTTATGTGTGGGGTTTTCTTTGTGGATTTTGTGAATCCTCATGGCACAATACCATACCATAAGTGTAACAAGGACATGATGACTTGATATCCCTCTTGAAAACAAATCTTGCGTAAAGAATGAGTCATCTTGTCTTAAATCTGACAATTGAAACACGCTTCATGCCTCGTAGAGATGAAAGAACATGATCTGCAGTCTCTGTTCCACTCTGCTTATTTAAACATCCTGTTTTATTGTCCTAATGATATTTATCTACACAAGAGGGAAACACTACTGTCTAGTTACACCTGAGCCCAAAGTCAACCAACAGCCCTCTGGAAACCAGGTTACAGCTGATGCCACTTCTGCCCCACTGGTTATTACTGCAGTCGATATTACTGCACATGTTCCAGCCTCTGGTCCTCCTGCACTAGGATCACCATTAGGGTTAAGGGAACACACAATCGCACCTCTTAATGTTGTTTGCCATTATCCACAACTGCACATATCTCTGATTGTCTGCTTCCTTCCACACACTCTTTCAGCTTAATCCTTTCCTGTGTCGCCACTATGAGCTTATACCTTCTCTTTCTTCTTTCTTTCTTTCTTTTTTCTTGAATCAATGATTTCAGTTAAAGAGATGCTCTCCCTGAACTACTCGTACTTTACTGCTAGACATTGGTTGCTTTTGTTCTTTGGTCTTTTGTCCTGTAATGGACGAGCATAGGCTCAAAAGTTAAAATCCATCCAGTGCAATAAAAATTTAAAAATCAATGAAGTGCAGGTTAACCTTCAGAGCACCGCCATTCAGAGCCGGACTCTCCTCTGTCTGTAAAAGCAGCCCTGTCCCTTGAAGCCAACGCTAATGCAAGAACATGCAGGGAGTCGTGAAAGCTGTGGACGGCTGTGATCCTGGCTAATGGACAGAGCGTGGAGGGAGGGTTGGGGGGGACAGGGAGGCGGCACCGGTCCAATGCCAAGGGCACCCCAACCTGATGGGGGGGGGGGGGGCACTCCTCTGAACACACACGTATGGGCATCGGACTCTGCCACTCTGGGCAGTCAAACTCAGCAAACATACAGACATAGAGACTGACAGACAGACAGACAGACAGACAGGCAGGCAGGCAGGCAGACAGAGAGACAGACAGATAGACAGACAGAGAGACTGACTGACAGACAGACAGACAGACAGACAGGCAAGCAGACAGACAGACAGACAGATTGACAGACAGAGAGACAGACAGATAGACAGACAGAGAGACAGAGAGACAGACAGACAGACAGACAGTCAGACAGGCAGGCAGGACAGACACAGACAGACAGGCAGGCAGGCAGGCAGGCAGACAGACAGGCAGGCAGACAGAGAGACAGACGGAGAGACAGGAGGGAGGAAAAGAGGCAATGGGAACAACTGATGAAGTACCGTTCTGGAGCAAAAATAATCACAGGAAATCACGGTTTGAAGTTAATCGTCATGAAAATTGCCGCAATTTGCCGAACGAAACATTAAACCAGTAATTGTTTTTGTATCATTCACTGACGTGGAAGGACACAGAATGAGTTATTATTCGTACTGAACGATGTTTCTAATTTGCTGCCTGATTTAGAGAGTTCCCTGACTGACCTCTCACCTCTTCTGAGCTAAGAACGTGGCCAGTTGGATGCTGTCAGGTATCAACGTGAATAAGAAACTAATATGAAGACATGATTTTTAGTGCTATGGACATGTCCAGATGAGAACCATGCCTGTGTACGCCTCCGGGTGACGAGGTTGATAGAGGTCTATCCCTTTGTTTTGGTTGTTGTTTAAAGCTACTGTAGGCTCTAAAGGTATCATCTACCCCAGCCTCTCACTGGCACCTTCCTACTCCAAACAGCGTTCTGGTGAAGGAATGAGGATGATAAGGGATGCTGAGTTATCGGACGCCAATGTTATCTGAGAAAACAGAGCCTGCAGATGTTTGTCTGTGTGTGAGGCAGGATAATTAGCGCTTCTCTGAAATAGCAGCTGCTCTGTGGTTATGTGTGTGAAGAGGTTTAGGTTCACACCACGGGGCCCCCATCCAAGCCTCAGATATTTGCCGTAAGGTTTGAGCTTCTGGCTCTCATTTCTAGGTTTAATTCAGGACAGACCCACCTCTGCTATCAGTCACAACGTCACGGTGAGTTAGCAGAAAACAAGGAAGATCACGGTCAGGAGAATAGCTCAACTCATGTTACCCCTGGGAAATATGTGTGTACTGTCCATGTAGATGTCCAAGGTAGATGTCAAGTCATGGTTGGCTTGTCAAAGACAATATATTGTTGAAAGATTGGAATTGGTGGCTAATAAAAGAAAGAAAACACACTGCGATGGTGTTGTTGTGTGGCTTGGATGGAGCACTGAACACCTGAGGTCTGAATAATCATGCCTCAACCTCATCTTACCTCTCCACAAGGTCACTGCGCTCTATTTTGACAGCCCTCTGAGATAGGACAGCTCATAAATGTCTGTAGGCTCGAGACAGCTCTTTAAATGTCTGATAAGAACAACCTATGATTTATAACAGCATATTTTACCAGATTGTAAAGGTTATGGGTGAGTATGATTAAAGTGTATCCAAAAAACCTCTTGAGGATAATCCATGGATCTCATAGACAGATGATGTCTACTAAATGTGGGTGCAACAGAGGAATGCGGGTTGGTGTGTGGGATTTGTGGAGTTTTTTAATTTTGGTCTCATACCAGTTCAGAAAGTCATAGCGTGTCGTTGAGACGGCAAGCTGCTTTTTTACTACAGAAGCTTTACTATCTAGTTCTCAACTTCACCTAATTATGTGAAGTGAACTTTTGCTCCAGCTCCCTTAAATCAACACCAAAGAGTCAGTAATCACTGTCTGCTAAATCTCATTTACCTGAAACATAACATAATCCCATAATACCTCATGAAATGTAGTTCATGAGTTAGACAGGGCTGAAGGGTTAATCTTACGCTGCTATTTTGTTCAGTCTACCATTCAGCTCAAGAACCCTTTATCTTGGTTAATAGTTTGACCCTTTAAATCCTTCGCTCTTTCATATGAGAGAAATTAGATAATTAAAATTGTAATGAATACTGCCAGATTTCTGTCTTGGCCTCTGAAATGGCTTTGACAGAATGAATGGGTTTAAAGGAGCTGTGCACAACCATACTTTTAACCCGTTTTATGTTGCGATAGCATAACTTGAGAAATAGTGTACATAGAAGTACTGTATAATATCAAACTTCCAATTGAATCGAATGGTGCAGAAATGTATTGTGGTTACCTGAAGGAAGTTGACGTCACTTAACATATGTAACACAGTCTGGTAAAAAGAGCCCCATGTCGGCAATCCTCAGGTCACGCAAATGAGAAAAAACGTTATTTTTTGGGAAAAAAGGGTTTTCCATTTTTTTTCATATTACAAAAGTTTAAGTGTTGAAGAGCCTACTCGACATAACAAGCAACATATAGTTATAATTTGTGAATTGGATTCACTGTCTCATCTGCCGTAGGCTATTGGGTAATACATGGCTTGTAAACAAACTTTCGTTTTAGGATGTGTTCAAAAGCAGGGTTCGAGTTATGTGGGAGCCAATGGGAGCTGAGCTCCCATAGAGATGGTCTGAGACTCTCTGAGCTCCCATGAAGGCAGTAAAATCAAAAATCTGTGGGGGTCGCTAATAATACATTATCACAACTATTATTTGATCAAAATGTCAATGTAATGAATATTATTTAATTTATATTATAAATACTGTAAAATAAACACGTTTTCCAAAAGAGCTACGCGCACCATTAATCTCCTGTGAATGACAGTAGGCCTTTGACTGCCTGCACTTCACCACCAAGACACCATGGGGCGCAGTAGAATATTGTGCAACAGCAAAAGGTTGATTAATCAGCTGTGCGGTAAACCGTTGGAACACACAGTGCACAGCTGATTAATCAATTAAACCAATAGAGTGAGACAGGATATGTTCATATACCAGTTGCCTTTCAGGAAGTAGTGAGATCGTGCACCTAGCCTATTATTGAGAAGCAAACATTCATTCATTAGCTATACAGGAGTATATACATACAGTAGCTACCATGCCGCCCAAAAAAAGGCCATTTTTTGACCCTCTCCCGTTCATCCAATCTTGGATAAAGAAAGGACTTCGGACGTCAGCATCATGGGTTCCAGGACCGCGACCGCAGCCTACTGAAAACAGACCA
Source organism: Nansenia antarctica (assembly GCF_963989245.1). Taxonomy (NCBI): domain Eukaryota; kingdom Metazoa; phylum Chordata; class Actinopteri; order Argentiniformes; family Microstomatidae; genus Nansenia; species Nansenia antarctica. The sequence goes on along the minus strand of NC_137691.1, from coordinate 12,311,990 downwards.
CTTTGGTCTATCTTGTCTCCGTAAAGGTAAGGTGGCTTTTACTTTTTACTAACCTAGTGTACATGTATTTTTCGCTCCTTCTGTATAGCAAAAATAACACAATTATTGGCCGAGATACATGTGTGACTATCGCTTTTATAGCTGTTGTTTCATGTGGGGCTGTTGATGTGGTGAAATGAGTAGCCTGCAGCTGTAGCGTCAGGATATGTTGGTATTTGAGGAGGAGGATGAGGATGAGGATGATGTTTCGGTACCGGTACCGTTTTTAAAGTATCGATTTGTCACCGGTATCGAATAAAACCCAAACTGTACCCAACCCTAACTATATGTTTACATGCCAACTAATTAGCTAATTAATTTCTGTCATTTAGAGCTGAGGGGAGCAACAGAGAGACGGACAACAGGACAGTAACAGAGAGACAACGGGAGAGGAGAGCAATAGAGACAGAACTGAATGCACTGAACCTTTTTTTTATTCTTTGCATTATTAACACTGTTGTGTTATTGTGTTATTAAAGTGTTTAAGTGTTTTATGGTAAAGCATTATGAGTGGTGTGTGTGTGCAGGGTGCTCGTGAGTTGTATATTTTGTGGAGGGGGGAGGCTTGTGTATGGGGGCGGGGGTCCTCACACAAAGGAGTAGCCTAGGGCCACTGACCACCTTAATCCGCTACTGCCTATAGCTAATTAAAACTTGTAAGTCCCATCGCTGTGTGGGCATGATTCGCGCGTGCATGAGAACATTTCGCACTGTTATTTTGGAGACCCCCACAGAGATCAGCTTATAACTCGAACCCTGTTCAAAAGCATCAAAGGACTGTGTGATCATCTAATTATGTGTAGTTGTGTGTTTTTAGCATGTTGATGTTCTATCAGCATGTTGTGATGTGCTAAACATACAGTTAGATGTTCGTAGCGATGTTCCTTTTTAACGCCAGCTATTTGTAGCTGTTACGTGTGTGTTTTGATTCAGAGCGCCTTTCTCTGCTTCACATTTCAATGTATGACACATCATCTCAAAGCTTACAATCTACACAATCTGGAGAAAAAAATAAAACCGTGACCATGAGGACTTGAGTACTTTTTAACCAGACCCTGTGGCCAGATTTACATAGATGCATTTAGATTAACTGTATTGTAGGGTTACTAGCTCGGTAGGCCTATTAGCTAACTGAAAACATGTCGTTTATTAGTCAAAAAGGGATAAGGGTTCATCTTGTGCTGCTCTTATGTTCAGTCTACCATTCAGCCCAAGAACTTTTGTCTTGGTTAATAGTTTGGCTATTGCAATCCTTTGCTCTTTCATATCAGAGACATTTCATAATAAAAATAGTAATGAAAATAAATAAGTAATAAAAATGCACACAGGGGCTGTGCACTCTGAAAACGCCTACTAGCGACAGTAGGTGGCCCTACTCTCTAAATTAGCTAGTTGGCTAATTTAACTATGAAACAAGCCACGCCCCGGATTTCTGGCATTAGTAGGCTGCTATTTAAAATATTTCAAAAACAAATCACACATTTGACAAGGATATACTGTATTTGTTGGGTGAAATGGAAGCAATGCAATAGACATTGGCAGTTCTGCAATGTTCCAACTCAGTCAGAGAAGATGACTCATGTGTGTCCAACCAACCTCTCTCTTTTTGCTCTCCTTGAAAATGTTCATGATGGAAGTTTATCCTAGAGAACTTATGGGAGGACTTTTTTTTTTTTAAGGTGAAGATAGTCGGAGGTTTGGCAGGTAGTCACAGCCAAGGTGATGCTTTGAAGCCGTCTGCATTAATCTTTCCCATCTTCCTCCCTTCATCTTCAATTTCACACCACATTCTTGACGGGTTTAATCCCATCTCAGTTCCCCTTCTTTGTATTTGATGTCTGTCTCGTGCGTTTGTTCCTACACTCTCTTTATGCCGGGTCCCTCAACAGATGCTGTGTGTGTTATCACACTAACTTGGTTGCTTGGTCTTGGTTGCTATGCTGGTCGCCATAGAAATACACACCCTTGATCCCCTGTCCAATTACTAGGCCGGTGTGGAATGTAGCAGGACGTGTTATCAGTTCAATGAATAGGTTCCCAATAGCATAAAAAAAATGCAATAAAGTTCATTCACTGATGTTCGACATTAAATAATGAACTTTCTGTGTAATATCCTGCTTGAACGAGATACGACGAGTCAAGAGAACATATGAAACGCAGCAATGTTGTTACTCAATAATCCAGCCTTCTATGTATCCCTGAATTGAATGAATCAAATTGTATTTAAAGTCAACTTCAGACAGAAATTACAATAAGAGGACATTGGAAACCACAACACCATATGTAATATTTCACTCCATACAACCGTTGATATTAATCAATCTGAGTATAGTGAATTGTCTGTGTTGAAACCTACAGTATCACAATTCACAACAAGACCCACTGACACCAGTTATAGGTGTAATTCAATTCTCAGCAGGCATTATGTGGGGAAATGGAAAGTGGATTTGAGTGTAATGATTTTATTAGTTTATTAGTATTTATAAGTATTTGATCCATTATCTGATTTGGGGTTTTCCAGATCATTTTAATTCACTGTAAAAATCTATAAAATATAGGTAAAATAAGATTATACTAGATTAGATTACTTGGATTAGATCATTAATTCCAGACAAACATGTTGAGAGTCCTCGGTGCTGATGAAACTGTACTTGAAATACAAGTTGATATAAATACAAATTCATTACATTTCGTGACGTTAGAATTATAAGAAGAAGGTTCTATCTCAATTTTTGTCAACATTTAGTTTTTTACATAATCTGATCCATTAGGTGTTTATTAATGCCTGTGTGGTGTTATTTTAAAAATATTGACATTTTTAAGTTAGTAATTAATAAAATACAAAGGTTCCATCTCACAAAACATAATGGAATGTAAAAACGTTGATGCTCAATATCTCTGAACTACCCTAAACGGAGATAGAACCTTATCATTCTAAGCTCACGATTTGTAGAATGCAGCCACGTGAGCTTTGCGTGCTCATACACTCACCGTACACTTTATTAGGAACACCCGTACACCTGCCAACAGGCCAAGCTGGTGGAGGTGATGTAATGGTGTGGGGAATGTTTTCTTGGCACCCTTTGGGCCTGTTAATACCAATCAATCATTGCTTGAATGCCACAGCCTATTTGAGTATTGTTGCTGACCGTGTGCATCCCTTCATAGCCACAATGTACCCATATTCTAATGGCTACTTTCAGCATGTTAATGCACCGTGTCACAAAGCAGAAGTCGTCTCAAA
>NC_137691.1:12298707-12303707 GCF_963989245.1 Nansenia antarctica | reverse complement strand
TCATGGTAGTAGTGATTTGCAGGTGGAAAAAACACTTCTTTGACACATGCATCATCTGTCAGCAGAAGCGACTCCGGCTATTCAATCTTCAAACTCATCTCATGGCATCTTAGCGTGATGAAGTGGTGACACCGTGTCCAGCAAATAACCCTGAATAAATAACCCGCAAGTTCACAGACGACACCTAGTCACATAAGGCCTGATGAGCAGCCACGACGAGTCGGCCTGCAGGGAGGAGGTTCAACACTTGGCGGTGTGGCGCGCTGACAACAACCTGGCCCTCAACACCAGTAATACCAAGGAGATCACTGTGGACGCTGTGAACACTCCCCCATCTACATCAGTGTTTCTCAAACCTCTCCTCGGGGACCACCAGCCATTCCACATATTTGATCTGTTCCACCACCAGCACACCTGATTCAACTAATCAAGTGCAAAGCAATTATTATTTGTACTTGATTAGTTGCATTTTGTTGTATAGTACTTAGTAAGTAAGTAAGTAAGTAAGTAAGTAAGTAAGTAAGTAACGTTTATTTATATAGCACAGAATTTACAACGACAAGAGCCGCCCAAAGTGCTTAACAGATAAAATATAAAGAGAAAAACAAGATAAAAGGGATACAGATTAAAGAAAAAACTGACAAAATAGAAAAATACACTAAAAGCAATTAAGGTGCAGTACAAATAAAAGTGCAAAGAGTGCAGTGTCGGGAAGGCAGGCTCACCTCACCTACTTGTACTCGACAACTGCGATAACAATAAAATCTAATCTAAAAAGTGAAGAGGCGTTTGTGAACAATTACAGAGTGACAAGACACATTGTTATATGTAGTTGGACTCTGTAGTGGAACAGCCTCTGGAGGTTCAGTAGCTTGTGAACATGATGTGCCATCGCCAGGGAACTATTTCATATTGCAGCTAGTTATTACAGACACAGAATCCCCTAAGTATTCTGTAACTTTTATTCCCCTTTCTCTTCTTCTCATTTCTCCATTTAACATGCTGTCATAGAACTTTCTGAGGCTCCTATCAGCGTGACAGAAAGTTAGGTGGAGTTATGGTGATGGGTGAGAATTAGGTCTATTTAATCACTATGCATCACTATGCAAATCTCATCTTGGCTATTTGAAATAGCAATTACATGTTCATGCATTCAGTCTTTCACAGCACAGATGTGTGTTTATCCTGTTATTGTAGGAGGCCTCTGATGCAGAAATTAAAGTGTTTACAAAATGTTAACATTTTAGTAAAAACAACCAAAAGATTACAGATATATTTTTTGGGATAGCTAAATGTGATGTATTCTTGAACGTAAATAAGTCATTGGAATAAAATAGTGCTGGACTTGCTGATCCCAGCCTACCTAAAAGTATTTGGAATATTAACAGTTGTATTACTGATGCAAGCCCACTATTAAAAATGTATATCACATTCTGTATGGTCTGTTCTTGCCCTCTCTAACCTCTGGGAGGCCGTTTACGTGTTTTTTGCTGCATTTGGATTCTGCATCCAGGGCCGGTCCTAGGCATAGGCGAACTAGGTGGTCGCCTAGGGTGACATTTAAATAATTTTGTCTATATGAATTTAATGTCTCTATGAAAATATGTCTCAGCCTACTGTCTATTTTTGTCTTGAAACCATTGTTTTCAAACCATATTGTTACTGTTGAATGTGTGGGTGGTGATGAGGCAGTACTGGTGGCTTAATGTGGTGGTGGTGGTGGTGGTGGCGCCCCTAAAATTTGGGGGGAGGGGGGGCATCAAATCATACTCTCGTCTAGGGCACCTAAATGCCTAGGACCGGCCCGGTCTGCATCTGGCGTGGGAGAGAAGAAGAAACTGTCAACTCATGTCACTGGAAATGGCATATGGCTCTCTAATCAGGTGGTTGAGTCCTCCTCTCACATATTAACATGTAGCACAACCCTAGCCTCCCTCTCACAGGTAGAGGAAGGTTAAGTCATGTGTCTTATCATGCTGTCAGTTGATGTACTTGTATATTGCCACATTTTCACTTTTCCTGGGAAACACTGAAAGGAAGTTATAAAAAACAGCTGCGTCTAAACAGATCCCCAGTGACTATCACTTTCTGAACAGTGTTTTAAATTAATGTGTTTTGCTTGTGCTCCGTTACTGAGCGCTGTGGCGGGATAATTTACTTTTGTAACCGAATTCACAAGAGTCACTGAGTCAGACTGTCTTGGGGCAGACTCAACATATTGACGACCCAGTCCAGTAGACAATGAAATGTGTTTTCCCTCTGCTCAGGGCTTGACATTGGCTAGACAACAGACACATTTATTAAATGATCACAAACACCAAATTGCTCTCTTTTCTCTTAACCTACACCTAGAGAGACTGAGCCATCTAGAGCAGTTCTGGGCCTTTTGTGACTCCCCAGGCCCATTACTCCAGATACATACAAACCAGACCAGACCAGTTTGTCCCTCTTCCACCTTTGTGTCTCTAGGAGAAAATGGCGGTCAATCCCTCCCTAACCTCTTCTAAATTGACATCACAGCTAGCGCCTCCTCATCACAGATGCAGACAGGAAATGCCTGTGATTGGCTTGGACCTTACCTGAGGGCGTGACTGTTACCTATGTATAAATATCCCTGTCTTCCCTGTGTCTAGACTTTTCGGAGGACGTTTGACTGTCAGACCTTGTCTGTCATGCTTGTAAACTGTTCTCATTTTGCAAAAGAGAATTAAATACCTTTTCTATACAATCTAAAGAAAACAGTTTACCTTTTGTTATGTTATATTTAGATACTTAAATATTTTCTATAACAGCGCTAACTCACAGCATTCTACAACCCAAAAAACATTGCAAGTCCATAAATTACCATAAATTAGCATGTTTGAAATGTCACGCCAAAATCATCCCAAATTACTAAAACTCAATTGACTTGATTTAAATTAATGAATTAATTTGAATAAATTATTCAATCATGAAATTCCACGACGATCAAGGGTTTATTGACTTTCATTGACTGTCAATAAGCAGTTATCTATAGACTCCTTTCAGGGTAAAGAACCAGATGTTATTTTTTTAACTTGGATGAACTCTCCCTTTAACGTGTCTGCTACAGCGTCTGCAAAGCCCAACTTCTGCAAATTCTGCAAAGCCAAATAGATTGCTTTAGATTGACCTTTGCATTAAACGCAGCATTTCAGCTGAACGGAGACCATAGAGGAAATGCAGGGTACGCTTATGATGTGACTGTGAACACCCACAGAACCATGGTGAACATCCATCATCCACTGAGCTAGCTGCAGACATGCCGACACTGGACCTTTTGTCCTGGCATTTGCAGCAAGATGTTTGCTCACACATGATTGAACATGTGTTGTACACTGTAATTTCTCACACACTGTGATGGATCATGAGCTTTCAAATACTTGATGAGAGTTTGATGAAAGAGCAACACATTGAGTGTCATCTAAATGGTAAATGGATTGACTTATATAGCCTTATTCCAAAGCGCTTTACAATGGCCTCTCATTCACCCATACATTCACACACCAAGGGCGGCAAGCTACCATGCAAGGTGCCGGCCCGCTCATTGGGAGCAATTTGGGGTTCAGTGTCTTGCCCAAGGACACCTCGACATGGGTTTGAAGTGCTAATACGCCGACCTTGCGATCATTGGATGCCGGCTCTGCCTCCTGTGCCACAGCCTCCCTCATCTACTATACCACATGTTATGTTCTAATCTGCTGCAATATCTCTTACAGTAAAAGGGCATTGTACTTCAACTTGTTTAATGATTGGTTGATTGACTGAATCAATTAAAAACATATACAGTGCCCTGTGTTAGTAATGGGACAATGAAGCATGTTTTTCTTTTGACTCTATACAAAAGAATTACTATGAGGTTAAAGTAGAGATGCTCAACTTTTATTTGAGAGTAATTGTGTACATATTGGTTTCACCGTTTAGAACTGATAACACTTTTTATTCACAGTCCCCCTATTTCAGAGCACCAAAGGAATGGGACAATTGGCTTGACAGATGTTTCTGGTAAGTCAGGTATGTCTGGTAATGTGACGGTATAATAGAGCTGTTCATGTCTAGTATTGATTCTAGGATTTGCATTTGCATTTGGAGTCAGTCTGTCTGTCAACATGAAGACCAAAGAGGTGTGAATGAAAGAGTCAAAGATGCCTTTATAAGTCTTCTAGACAATCTGACAAGAAAAGGAAAAAAGAGAAAAAATCTGAGGCTTCCCAAAAGTTGGAACATCATTAAAAGTAAACAAAGGCACTGAGCTCAGCAATTGCAAACGGGCTGGTAGGCCAAGAAAGACTTCTACAGTGGATGACAGAAGGATTCTCACCCCATGCTAATTAAGAAAACAGTACAGGCCTGGCAGAGCGTCACCAGAGAATATACCCAGCGTCTGGTGGGATGAATGGGTCGCAGACTTCAGGAAGTTATCGCATGCAAAGGATTCTCGACCAAATGCTAAACATGGTTAATTTTGACATTATATGAATCTGTCCCATTAATTGTGCTGCCCTGAAATAGTGGGACTATGTGAAATCAATATGTAGACACATTTTTTTAAACTTTTGGAGCATAGAGCGAAAAGAAGAAAATAAATCTTCCATTACTTATGCAGGGCACTGTAAAGCACCAAGCGCTGGCAGTATGCAGTGCGGTTATTATATAAACCGTGTATGGTGCATTTTACAAATTAAATGCATACAGTGCCTACAGTACAAATGCAGAATGAATAAAGAAGATGACACTACCACCTGGTAGTCCATCTGATTGAGCTCCCATTACTCTTTACTCATTCACTTTCCTCAAAAGTGGAAATTCTTACCTGAGTTGATTTGATTTGTTTGGTTGTGTTAGTATATTTAACTCCAGTATACAATGGTGTTTTCACATTAACATAATCCACACATAGTTACCGACAACACAAATTGCTATGTGACACAGTCTGACCATTTGGTCCGCATGTCGGCAACAATCAAAATCTAAATGTTCAG
>NC_137691.1:12278707-12288707 GCF_963989245.1 Nansenia antarctica | reverse complement strand
CCTGAGAAAGCTTCGGGGTGATTTATTTTCTCATTATTATTATTTTTAAAAAGTATTCACCCATTGAGAATATCCGAGCATTCAAACCAAAACAAATAAGAAAATATGTGAACAAATATCAAGTTGAATTACTGTTGTATGTGTTTTATCCTCTGAACAACGGAACTGATTTCCGACTACTGTGTTTGCCGAATCTGGTGTGGACTTTTACCGCTCGAAAGCCAACTTGATGTAGGCTACTGTACTTGATCAACTGTAAATCAATGCGTGCGGGGTTAGGGATGTCCTCTGATATACTTTGCTTTGGAAACGTGTTTGATGGATGCAAACAAAAGTAGGACCATGAATATGAACTGAAACATTATAAAAATAAAAAGAAGCTGGCCCACCCTATTTTATACAGGCCCGCCCTAAAGTACATTTCTGCCTACGCTACTGACTGGACCTGCCACAGAAGTTACTTATTAATGTGTTGTGGATGATTATTGGATAGTTTCAATTAATGCAGTGGTTTTTCACAAGAGTGAGAATGGCACACACTGACACACACACACACACACACACACACACACACACACACACACACACACACACACACACAAACACATTTCCTCTGTGTACCACATGTACAAAAGAAGAGATTTGGTGAGGCTGCATTCACATTTTATGCACCCAAATTGTGGAATGCACTGCCAGTTTACATTAGGGATGCAACCTCAGCACATATGTTCAAGTCAAGACTAAAAACCCTTTCTTTTTAATATTGCCTTTAAATGACTAAATAATTAAATTATGATTATATAATGATTAAAGCACATTGAGCTGCAACGTTTGCAGGAAAAGTGCTATACAAATAAAAGTTATTATTATTATTATACACACACACACTCCATAGTTTTTGAATAAGCATTCAGTGGAGTGCCGTGACAGTGCTCTGTGGGCAAAACATCAATACCACGCTGTCTGGTAGCTGTGCACTGCAGCTCATGTGGTTTGGACCATTTGCACCTCAAAGTGCATAAATATGAAGCCAATCTGATTAGGAAAATTAAAACCAGAGAGATTTGGGCAAATCCAGGATGAACCAGGCCAACTGTAGAACAGACTTAGAGTAAACCCCTTACAGGTTAGCTAATGTGCCCTAAAATGTCTGACTGATGTCCAATTGAATACACATACCATCAATTTGATAATAGTGAGACAAACATTAAATACAGAACACATTTCTGGCACTATATAATGTAAATGTAAATATATGTTAAGTTGGTCCGTGACTACAGTCTAAGCATCTGAAAACATTAAAAACGTCAAAGCCCTTTTGTCTAAAATACTGCCACTGGGGGCATATAGTGATGACATACTATCTCATCAAAGGTTCCATGCTGACCCGGATAATCTGAAACTACAGATAAGAAGCGGTTAGCACTCTTTAAACAACTTGCACATTTGTCTTTCTCTTTCAGTCTCAAAATCTTGGTCCCATGAGGGAAAGGCATCAAATGAATTTCTATGGTAAGCCTTTCTTCAAAGCCACTGTAAGGGTTGTTAAGCCACGGTCCTCCCCAAGGCAGAGCGGCTCTGTGTTCACATTAACCGGAGCTTATGGCTTCATAATGAGGCACACGACCTTGCACAGGGACTTAACATGCAAAACCTCTTCTGTTTGTTATTATTATATGTGAATACTTACGCACGCAAGTTAATCTGTTTCACTGGTAGATGCCATTATCCCCCTATTCTAAAGTGGCGATTTCGAAGTGTGGGAGATTATTGGGAGAGATTTTCAGAAGAGGTCGGCTTTTTTCGTTGGCCAAAAGAGTTTTATTGACAATAATACACAAATAAACAAATAACAGTTGCTCAAATCTACTTCATCCCTCAGGCTTCCCTCCTCCTCTCCATCCCTCCTCTTCATCCCTCAGGTTGACCTCCTCCTCTTCATCCCTCTTCAGGTTTTGCGGGCTCGTTTTGACCGGGTGTGAGACGGCGCTGAGTCGTCCTCAGCGGAGCAGGAAAACCTCTTCCTACTCTTCGCGTTCTCCGTATTTCTGGGGGGAAAAAACAGAATTCTCAGAAGTGAGTCTGGGCCTTTGGTCTTTTATCAAACCTCAGATGAACGGATCACAAAGGCGATGATGATAAGAGACAAATCACATTATTAGGCAAAAGCACCTGCTCAACATTGGGCTCAAGCTAACACCATGTGACGGCCAGATAACTCCAAAGGGGGGGTCTGGCTTCTGGCAGGGGGCTTATTTCATAGAAATAACACAGTCAAACCAGGTGTGGTTTATCCCGGTCCTTCAGATCTCATCATAGACTTGTTTCCCTGATCACATCCACTTTTCCACAGATGGCTACTTTACTGCAGACACGCAACGTCTGTCAGCAGACAGGACTAGCCAAAGGGGAACTAATACGGCGGTAGTATCAACCACTGATGATGGCTTAACCAAGAGCTCAAGACTAAATGAGAATACAGTGTTTCCAGGGAGTTACGAGTGGAGGGTGTTAGTTACGCTGGGATGAGTTGATTGATACCAGAACCTGGCTTCAAAAAGTATTTGGAAAATCATTATCTGTGCTTGACTCTGTTTGCCTGATTGCAGTTGAATCAATGAAATAGTCCTTTAAGAGCTTAGCCTGCCTATTTGGCACACTTGGTACCGTCAGCACGGGCGGACTCGAGGGGGGGGGCAGGGGGGGCGACCGCCCCTCCTGGTGCCCCCACGGTTGAAAAACGTCTCGGTTAAGTGCCCTTTTGAGTGGCGAAAATGAGAGGACGTGCCCTATTGGTGCCCCTCCAATGGACTAAACTTGACCATGTGCCCCCACCGTTGAAAAACGTTGCACTAAAGTGCCCTTTTGAGTGGCAAAATGAGAGGATTTGCCCTATTGGCTGCCCTTCCAATGGTCTAAACTTGACCATGTGCACTGATGGGGTCCCATGTTGTGCAGTAGGTGCCCTTTTTTTCTTTTCGCCCCCCCTGCCCTTCAAACAGCCTGAGTCCGCCACTGACCGTCAGGGTTGGTGATGGTGGACTGGGTGCAGTGCAGCGCCCCCGGTGGTCAACGGCTGAAACTCTGCGACAAAACCCTATAACCTCTCTCTCTGCTCTTTCTGCTCTTTCTATTCACCCTTTCTCCCCTTTGGCCTCGTACGGTCCCAGGAGGTCGACTGTCTGACACAATAATGACCCTCTTAACATGCAGGACACACTTAAAACTGTGGTGTCGGAGTGTGTGCACATAACGAGTTCCCCTGTGTTTTTGGAACCTCAGCCTTGCGAGATGAAGGTCATAGTGCATAGTATCAACAGCTGTCAGGCCTGCAGGGTGCCCTCTCACCTAGCCCAGTGAACCCTATAGTGGTGACCTTCATCTCGCAACCCTATATGTGTGTGTGTGTGGGGGGGTGGGGGGGAGAAAGATTTACTGGACAAGGGGGACAAAGAAAAGAAATAGAATTACTGAAAAAGGTGGTGTGTGGATATCAGCCTAAGACATAGCCTCTTTCCAAATACACACTTGTCAAAAAACGGGCAAGGGGTGAATTAGAGTATACTCTAATATCGTGAAATCTTGATGACTCAACACAGATTTTTGTTGGCCCACCATCTCTTGCTCTGAACTCTTCCGCCTCTGTTCTGCTGCTCATCGACAGCGAAGCACAGAGAGTCATAATAGCGGTCACATGGACCCCCCCCCCGCCCCGCCCCAACACCCAAAAAACTAACAAACTTTAAAACATTTACTAACATCAAGGGTAAAGGATGTTTTTTTGGGGGTCGATCAAATCATGCCAAAATCATTTTCCACCGTTACCATTTCACATGGAATAACTCAACCAGACTGGATAAGTAGCCCCGTGACATGGGAGAATGAAGGGGGAGAGCAGAAAAGCATGCTCGTTCACCCTGCGGTCTCACTCTACATACTGGAGCCTCCGAGAGTCACACAGCCAATTATCCTGCAGAGCTCTTTCTGGCTGGCGTCCTCAAGCAGCCCGATGTGTCCCTCCAACGCAGTGGCTCCAGACACCACCAACTCCTCAGACTGCAGTAACCTCTAAAAGGAACGGTTAATATGCAGCTCAGAGCTCCATGTACCTGTTTCTCCCCGTCTCGCTCCCTCTCTCTCACTTACTTACTCTCTCTCCCTCTCTCACTTACTCTCTCTCCCTCTTTCTCCCTCTCTCACTTACTCTCTCTCTCTCTCTCTCCCCCTCGAGTAACTGTGTTAGGCTGACAGGAGAGGACACATGCCAGAGGGGAATCCAATTAATGGTTTATTTGAATTCTGCTGGTTTATCATATTTTACAAGCCGTCCTGTCCTCATCATTATGTTAAGTTTTTACTTTTTAAATAATTTTAAACAAACATTTGCCCACACACACACACACACACACACACACACACACACGTGCAAATGTGGCTCATTAAGACAATCAGTGGGGGGTCTAATGAATAAAGCAATCACTGTAGTGTTCAATTGCAAACCGCACCACATGTACCCTAAAACCATAGAGGATTGCCACAGATACTTAGCTCACAATCCATCAAAAGCCCTCCTGAAATCGAATCCGCTGTGCCTGTTAGAGCATCACACCACCCCAATTTCGTTGTGGAAAATGTGACGTCAATACAGATACACATACACCCACTCTAAAAGGACACATAAAAGTGAAAAGCTTTTCAATATACCAAGAAATGTGTAACTACAATGGCACCTTTGCCTTTAAGTGGATGCGGATAAAATTGTACAACTCCCAGAGGAGAGTTTCCCCAAAACTTGATGAAGGGCAAACAAAAAGTAGCTAAAGTATAAGTGTACTGATACCAAGCGGATGATTGTCTGCGCCACGCTGCCTTTCAGCAGTTGATTAGCAACCATACATGTATGTCTCAAGGAGCACTTGATGCTAATTAGCCTGTTGAAAGCAGGGCAGATTCATCAATTATTATATATATATATATATATATATATATATATATATATATATATATCATCGTCTGCTCAGTGGGGATTCTTTTGGTATAAATGATGTCTTCTCAAGAGCTCAATCAGCGCTCTGCTTGCTTCTTCCTGGTGTCAAGTGGTTCAGTGAGCGTGATTCCACCACTTAGCAAAATAAAATCAGTTTTAATAAGTGTGATGAGTGTTTATGAGGTGCTGTTTTTTTTTAATACGGTGTCATTTTGGGTGACTTGTAAACTTCTAACTTAGTTAGACCAACATAACTGACTGGAGGGGAAGGGAGCGGGGGGGGGGGGGGGGGGGGGCGGTTCACTCAAGTTGCTCCGATCCAACAGACACACCAGAAAAGAGCAGAGTAAACCGTTCTTCTAAAAGGTGACACACTTCCACACCACTCCCTTGGTTTCAAGGGTTCCCTATGAATCAGAGGGTGGGACAATAAGTAGCATTAGCAAACCCTCAAATATAGACACGGCAAAACCATCTCCATTTCTGGCCGTTCAACTAATTGATATACATCAGTAGAACTAGCATCCGACCGAGGCCTGCCCTACTGTACACCGACAGCACAGACACAGACAGACAGACAGACAGAGGACTAAAACAAGGGATACCAGCATTGACTATAGCTGATGTCTGGAAGCCTTCCGGAACCGTTAACTGGGACCGTGAACCAAAAAAACCTACTTGGAATTTCCTAGAAATCATCGGGGGACCTAGTCTCCACATACATAAATCAGGTTCTGCTCAAAACAGCCCCCTAAGAGACATGGGAAAGAAAATAAACTAACAAGATGTTCACAACAAATCTTGACTCCTTAACCAGGGCCCAGTGGGAGGCGGCGGTGGGACACAAGAGCTCAGCGTGAGGCTGATGGAGCTGGTTAAGCCTCCCAACTACTGTAGAAGGGGACAGCTCCGTGATTTAATCACCTCTCACATGAACCCTCAACCCAGGACAGGGGGATAGGGGGATGGGGACCGGGGGATTTGCGCTCGGACCCATTGCACGAGGCTCTCACGGGGAGAGAGAGGGAATGAGTGAGGCGGAGGTGAATGGGAGGAAAGGAGGGATGGAATTACTCTGGCCTGTTCTTCCTCCCGAGGAAATGCTCAGATAACATACCCTAACCCCCCCCCCTCTCCCCCACACACCCTACCACCACCCCCCCCCCCCCCCCCCCCCCCCCGGCCTTTACACCCCTGTACACCCCACATGTGGAACCACTTATGGCTTCACATGAAGGGCTTTCTACAACTGTTTACATTATAGACATGTCCCCCCCCGCCCCCTCCAGTCAATGACAATGGCATGAGCCTCTCCAGTCTAATAATGGACTAAGAGGCAAAAAACAAAATTCCAACGCTGGAATTTGGGTCACAAATCCACACGTGTAGCCACTTGGAGGAACGGCCTTGTCAAACTTGAAGTTTTATTACTGGGCTACTAACCTTAGAATTTCACAATATTATTGGCTCAGATCTGATACATTCCACCCCCCCTCCTGCCCGGTTGGCTACAGAGTCGTTTTCCTGTAAACCTGTGTCGCTGACAGCTCTTGAACACTCCCCCATCAACACATCATCAAGAGCCCCTTCTCCCCCTGTGTTAAAATGTAATTGTTAAAAGCTCCTTAAGGATTTGGAACCAGTTTAAACGTCAACTTTGGCTCGCAGCCCTTTCTACCTCTGCTCCACTAGTTGCAAATCACGCTTTCCCTCCCTCTATATCAGCTGGCGCACTTTCCAACCTTGGACTTAAGGATGGATTTAAGGATTTATATGTTGATGCTAATATTTGCATCTTTTCAACAGATCTCAGAATTGTTCTATATTCCTAATTCCTAATAAACAAATTCTCAGCTTTGTTTGTGGTAAAATGCCCAGTTCCCTGACGACACGCCTCTAGATGCTTTTCTCCCTCAGCTCCCTGTGATGAAAGGGTTGATTTCATAGATTTACAGTCAGATCCAAACCTTATCTTCAACCTCTCTGAATCCGGTGAACTCTTCTTTTCAACAGATCTCAGAATTGTTCTATATTCCTAATTCCTAATAAACAAATTCTCAGCTTTGTTTGTGGTAAAATGCCCAGTTCCCTGACCTGCCTGACGACACGCCTCTAGATGCTTTTCTCCCTCAGCTCCCTGTGATGAAAGGGTTGATTTCATAGATTTACAGTCAGATCCAAACCTTATCTTCAACCTCTCTGAATCCGGTGAACTCTTTGGGAGGTTTGCGGGAGGGGATCTCTGAGGAACTTTGGGGGGATATTCTCAAACGAGTGCATACCTTCATCTGCCTGCACCAGACACGGGTTGATACAATGTTACGTTGTTCACCGCACTCATTGGACCAAAGTTAGGCTTTCCAAAATGTATGACAGTATTGACCCCTTGTGTAAGAAATGTCATCAAACACCTGCAAACCATGTACATGTGTTTTGGTCGTGAAAATCTCTGAGCAATTATTAGACTAAGATTTTCAAAACTCTGTCAGAGGTAACTGGGACACTTAATGACAATCACAAACCTAATGTCATTACTGCTTTGTTCAGCATCCCTCAGTTGCCTTTGCCAAGGCCCCAAGCGGATCTGACAGATTTTCTAACATTATTGGCTAGACGTCTAATACTAACACTCCTCCTCACACTCTGTTGATAAAAGAAATGTTCAATAATTTACAGCTTGGAAAAAAAACTGATATACACCGAAAGGCTCATCCAAGAAATCTGAAAAGATGTGGGGGCCTTTCTTAGCCTCCGCAAAGACATTTTACCTTCCCATTTATCCCCAAATAAGACTATTTTATTTTGTTGACTTCCTTTTAGGGTTAGGGTTATTATCTATTTATTTTATTCGGACCACGGTGAGGATATTACGTTTACTGTATCATGTGAAATATGACCAAGCGATATGTCCATGTTGTTTGTCTTGTAGTCGTTTTGTTTTTTATGCTGCTGCTGTCGTTGTTGTTTTTTCTGTAATATGGCACTGTCATTCACAAGTGTTATACACAGTTATGTGTCATTTTGTGTATAACAATGCAATGGAAAGTTTACCCGAATTCCATTTTCATATGTATTTCTGGTCGATCCATGATGCATACAGTCTCAAACTATCATCAATTCACATGCAAGGGCATCTTAGCTATCGAAACGCAAGGTGTGCATTTACTTCTTAGAAAAGTCTCCAAATCGTTTAAATACGTCAAAATACTTTCCCCCCACTTTAAACCTGCTCTACCATGCCCGTAATGCGCAGAGAGCAGCATGCGCTAGCTCTTGGCTGTTCAACATGATAAGGATCTTGTGTGAGACAGGGGCATCCTGGGAGTTGTAGGATCTGATTCAAACAGACAATATGGAGCTTCAGGACTGATCAGGGCATTCACAGCCATCTTGACCCAGAGATCGCTTTGAAACACATTATTAAAAAAATATACAATACCAGTCAAAAGTTTCATTTCATTCAATGAGAAAGTGTGTCCAAACTTTTGACTGGTACTGTATATATATATAAAATATATTTCTACTATTGACTAAAAAGAAAACAACAACAACAGCGGATTACACAGTCAAATTCAGCTTTAACTGTGGCCGTAGACGATTTGCGCGTGAGAATCGGGGCCTCCTCTCACGCGCAGTATGATACCACCTCGACCCGCTGTGTAGCACTAACAACTACCATCTGTGCCGCGGGCTTTTATGACAGAAGAGAGACATGGCCTTGTTGTTGCGCATTCGGTGGGAAAAAGAAGCTGCCCGAAATCTCCCTTTTTTTCTTTTTTTTCCCCCTTTTCACATATTACAATAAAAGCTTGGCTTCCTGCTCGTAAGCTGACAAGCCGCTCCAGGCTGCAGCCCTCCTGGGTTATGAATGGCTAGGTAGAGCAGAGATATGGGCCCCGCATTAAACCTCACCCAGAGGAGGGAGAGAGATGAGGGAGGGATGACATCAGGACAGTAACACCGGCAGCCATAGACATCCCTAAAAAGGTCGTTCAGGACAGAGATGAACAGCAGAGACCTTGATTATTCACCGACACCATGACAAGAGATAAAACACACAGTCAAACCAGGTCGTATGGCTTCTAATTCATGTTGGATGTTCCCCCATCGCCTCTCCGTAAAAGGTTAGTGTAATGTGAAATGACCTTTTGAGTTGTCGTCACCCTTTGTGAGGGTTTAGGGAACAGCAGCACGATCGCTTCGATTTCGGTTTCAACGTTTCTTTAGACCAACGATGCCTTTTTATTTTATTTTTTTAAGTAACGCTGTCTGTTGCTCATCCGAAGGATTAGCAGGATGGAGTATATTGTCTGCGAAATCGCCCCTGGGACAAACTCCAGTGCTTCTCACAGTGGAAAGAAAGGCAAAGGGAAAGGCAAAATCGCTGGTTTAGACAGATACAGCGGGGGGGGGGGGGGGGGTTGAGGGCGACCACAGTTCTTGGAAACTCCTCTGTGTAATGTCTGCGGAATAAAATAGCAAATTGGTTTTGTGGCCACCAACCTGTGTGTTACGTAAAGACAGACACGATCCAGGCCATGGGGTTATGGGGTTATCAGATCCCCTGTCAGGTGACAGATGTGACAGGCGGGGAGGGGAGGGGAGGGGGCGGGGAGGGGGAGGGGGCGGGGGAGGGGGGGCGGGCAGCCATGACCTGCTGCTGTAGATCCAGCTGTGGCCTCCTGATGAAGACAGGGCTGCACCTATAGATAACACCCAGTCTGGGCTTCAAACACACGGCCTGTGGGGGTCCTGCTGAAGTGAAAGTGGAGGCAGCGCTGGAATGTGTGTGTGTGTGTGTGTGTTTGCACACGTGTTTAAAGTATGTGCATGTGGTACATGCATGCCTTTGTGCATAGGTCTGTATGTGTGTGTGTGTGTGTGTGTGTGTGTGTGTACTAGGGTTGACATTTCTTTTAAATACTGTCATAAAACCTTAAAATACAAATCTGAAGCCTGACACCCCCCCCCCCCCCCCCCCCCCCACCCCCACAGCGTTCTATAACGACATCT
>NC_137691.1:12196207-12276207 GCF_963989245.1 Nansenia antarctica | reverse complement strand
GACATCACACAGATGTCCTTAATGGCGAGAGAGAGAGAGAGAGAGAGAGAGAGAGAGAGAGAGAGAGAGAGAGAGAGAGAGAGAGAGAGAGAGAGAGAGAGAGAGAGAGAGAGAGAGAGAGAGAGGGAGAGGATGAAATCTGCAGGAATTAATGCAAAGCAGGCTTCACAGGGCTGGCTGCATCAGGATTCATACATTCATTCATACATTCATTCATTAATTCATACAACACCAACAAAAAGGTGCACCCAATAAAAAATAAAATGAACAACTTGTATTTGGAATAGTTTGCGATGCCCTTTTCAAGAGAATCGATTTTTTTTTAAATTCAATTAAATTGCCTACTGATGAGAAGTGACGGAAGTAAAACACACATATACTAAAACAACAACAGCATCATTCACTAATCCACCCTTCCTTTCTAGCGCTGCCTACGACCTGAGGGTAACTTCACTTCCACTTGTCCAACACGGCCACTTCAGATTTCATCAAGAAGCCCGGTTCTTGGAATTTCCCGAAAAAAAGGAGAAGGGAGAGAGAAAAAAAAGAGAGAAAAACAAAATCGAAAGAAAATGAAAAAGACTCCGTTATAAAGCTCCAAAGTAGTTTTCACCCTGGGTGGTTTTCACCTCCTTTTTTGGACAGCAAGAGAGTAGGATGGAGAAAGAGAGGGATGGGGGGGGGGGGGGGGGGGCGGATAGAGTGGAAATCTGCCCCCCGTGGTGCTGGTCCCTGCCCGCTGGAACAAGAGCCCTGGTGGTTGTCAGGCATGAGTAAGTCGAGAGCCGGGGGCAGTAAATCACGTCGTCTGGACTGCGGACTCCGATACATGTTGTGGCTCCGATGCGTTCTATACTACCGCTCTCATAATACATCACCCACCCATCCTCAACTTGTTCTGTGCAGAGGGAGAGAGAGAGAGAGAGAGAGAGAGAGAGAGAGAGAGAGAGAGAGAGAGAGAGAGAGAGAGAGAGAGAGAGAGAGAGAGAGAGAGAGAGAGAGAGAGAGAGAGAGAGAGAGAGAGAGAGAGAGAGAGAGAGAGAGAGGAGTGGACATGGGGATAAGGCCCCCCAGAGTCTAATTACAGCATGAGCTACACCCTCTGGACTCTAAACTGGACTCTAAAGTTTCTCCAGTACTTTATGGGCTATATGACACAGGGAAGATGAATGAGAGTCGTTTTTGGGGGGGGGAACGGGGGATCACCAAGACAGACTCAAGACTTAGAGATAGTTCTCTTCTTTCAACTTAAAGTCGGATGGTTCCAGGAGGAACTGTAATCCGTGGTTCAGATGCGTTTTAAATATCCACTACTGACTTCAGCCAACTGTAGCCAGCGCTAACGTAACAATAATAGGTGCGAATAGGAGCATTAGACAAAGTTCGACATTTGAGGCCAAATCTTCTTCTAGTCTACTGGCTAGTGACTGTCACTTTGTCTCCTGCTCTGCCCCCGTTGATCTTAGCGGTGGCGGAAGTGTGGCGGCTGTGGTTCAGGAGGTAGAGCCGGCGTCTAACGATCGCAAGGTTGGCAGATCGGTGGTTCAAACCCCCGGCTGGCCACATGTCAAGGTGTCTTTGGGCAAGACACTGAACCCCCAAATTGCTCCCAATGAGCGGGCCAGAACCTTGCATGGTAGCTTGCCGCCATTGGTGTGTGAATGTGTGGGTGAATGGGTGAATGAGAGGCCATTGTAAAGGGCTTTGGAATAAGGAGCTATATAAGTCAGTCCATTTACCATCTAAAGTCAGCTGACGTACGTTGATAGTAGCTATTCAAATGAAGCATGGATTACAGCTTCTCCTCGCCCATGGACTACTTTCAGGGTAAGGACCCATCTGACTGTAAGGGTCGAGAATCTAAAATATTCCTTTAAGGCTCCCAAACATTTACCGGAGGGGGTGATATGGATGACAACATCCCCAAACATCAACACAGCAAGGGCCAGGGACGCATCGATAATCGCATGCGACGTGCTGTATTAACAAATTCATAGGCCGTCCTCAAAACGAACACAGTGACAATGTGGGACATCACTTTTCGGAGAGGCTGTCTCTCGAGTCCATTATATGGCTCTCGTGCATACTGCAAGGGCCTCATCTGACCTCAGATAGTAGTCATACATACTAGTTAGTCAATAATAGACACAGAGCAATCAAACATCAATCTGATTTGACATAACGCAAACTAGGCAATTTGCACTCTAACGATCAATGGGGAAGTTGGCATTCGTTTACCCTCCAGATAAATTATCGCCAATTGACGGCGGGCCACTCTCCACGCAAGGCCAGGGGGGCTTTTTAGCTTTATTGGAGGGCCTCGCGTCTGCTGATCAGATATTACATTACAGAGTCGAGGAGGACACTTAAATAAACCATCTGCCTGCAGACTGACCTTGGGACGGGGATGGGGGGGATAGGGGACGGGGGGACGTTTATTTTTCTTCGCAAGATTGACGATTGGCTCGGGGGGTCGACGGGTTGTAAATAGAAATGTCTAAAGGAAATACAGAGCTAAATAGTTTTAGAAACGCCATGGCTACTTTCACAGATGTCTGCCTTTGTGCTGCTACACGTGTCCTAGGATGAATTAGGGTGGGGGGACTAGAGGAGACTTATTAAAGTTGTTAAGTTGTCAAAGCCAGGCCAGCAGTGCATACAGACAAGACAGATGCTGTTCCCTCGACTCAGACACAGAGTTGTTTATCTCTGAGGGGTGTGAATACTGAACGTACGGCCCCCCTCTATACGTACGAGCCCCCCTCAAAGAGACGGAACGACAGGAGAGATGAAATGACTAACTGTTCTGAACAGGCCCTGCCGCCGCCTCACCAGGTCCCGGGAGAGCATACAGAACATACCAGTACTGTTTAGGCCCTCTCTCAGTCAGTACTGGGTCAAACTCAGTGCAACCTCTGGTGAAATAAGATCTTTCGGGGGGCTGTTTCTCACCACTCAACCAAAATAACCTCAACCAAGATTGAAAAAAAACGCCCCCGTGTTCGACATGGTGAAACAAAACCGCAAATGAGTTACGCGCGTGGGGGGGGGGGGCCTGTGTTTAGGGAGGGGAAAGAGATACCGTGCAAAACATATTGAAGTGATGTATTGAGACGAAAAAAGAAAACGAAAAAAGCCTTTCGAATTGAATGACCTCCGGCAACATGACTTAATAAGGGATGGGTAAGGGAGAATGTGATATCTGATCATAGTGTGCATGCAAACAAGTGTTTGGGGGATTTTTTTCGAGGCAAAGGAGACCGCTTCAGTCGACTTGGCAGACCATGATAAGAATAAACATGAGAGAATCAAGCCGCAACCTTAGGAGACGAATATCAAACGTGTTTAGCGCTGTGGATCGCATTGGGATTTAAACCCCTGACTTGGCGCATCCGCGCTCACCATATCAAGTAGGTCATTTACACCTAGAGGGAGGGATGACTGGAAGGAGGGATGAAGGAGGGATGACTAGAAGGAGGGATGATTAGAAGGAGGGATGACTGGAAGGAGGGATGAAGGAGGGATGACTAGAAGGAGGGATGACTAGAAGGAGGGATGACTAGGAGGGATGAGTAGAAGGAGGGATGAGTAGAAGGACGGATGATTAGAAGGAGGGATGACTAGGAGGAGGGATGATTAGAAGGAGGGATGATTAGAAGGAGGGATGACTAGGAGGAGGGATGATTAGAAGGAGGGATGGCTCCTCCTCACAAACCAACAGCAGAAAAAAGAGGGAGGGGTTGAGGAGGGGTGAACGCAGGCCAGCGGAACAGTGTGAGTCTTAAGGCCATGATCAAATATGACCCCTGATCCCTCTTACATCAGGTGAGATCAGTGTCTGTGGCCTTCAGAGGCTCGGGTTCGGTTGAGCCGGCAGGGATTAAGACCTCTTTGAAGCCGGTCCCAGTGTCACTGGGAACGTGGTTCATAATATAAACCTCTAGACAAAAGTGTGGGGGGGGGGGGGGGGGCTTTCCAAGGAAAACACAAACACCTTTTAGGGAATCTAAAGATTAGAAAACTCGTTTCAGGGCACGGATTAACACAGGCTCCTTAAAAACTGCCCCCAAAAATACACAGCAACTCCGCAACCATTACATTAATTTAAACATTACATTAATTAACGAGACGTTTTACTGTTAATGAAGTTAAGCTTTCCTGTCTGTTGATATGTGACACATTCTAATGCTTTGGTCCTCATGTCGGGATCTGATGTAATGATCTGACTCTTCTTTAAAAAAATGTGAATACATTTCCGTGTTGTTGAAAATCAACGACACGTCGCTAGTCAACTAACACAGCTTGTTCTGTGAGCCTGCTAACAATGTAAAGTAGTGTTATAGTTAACTAAGTAGCAGTGGGGATTACTCACCCAATCCATTTCGTTGCAGTAGTTCCGTGTTTCCAAAGAAATGTCCGAACATTTTGATTGATTGCCGACATGCGGACCAAATGATAAAGACTGTGTCACATATTTCAAATAGGCCTTCACCCTGGACATGGACTTGGTGTCTCATCTTTGCACATTTCCTGTGAGAACAACTGATCCCCACCCCCCAAAAAATCAGTGTGTAGGGTTAGCATGACAGTAGCCCAGGTGGGAGACCCCCGACACTGAAAGGGCTCTGCAGCAGGAAGCAGGTGTGTTAGCTACTGTCTGACAGAGGAGGGGTCCAGCCCTGGCGCTGGAGAGAGTTTAGGGTTCAATCTGAGAGCAAAGAGAGGAGCGGTGAGGAGCAGCCGTGTGTCAGTGCGCCAGTCACAGCTTTGGCTGCGTAGTAGTGATTTAGATTTAGAGGAGTCAGTAGGCGTGGTGTAGATGTCTGGGAACAGAAACTCTTGAACACTTAATATTTGCATGTGGCTTGTGATGGATGTCTGTTCATTGTTTGTTTATTGAAAATACAAAAAAATATTCATAATAATAAAAACATTTTTTGCATGTGGCTGATACCATGACAGCGCTGTTTGGTCTCCTATTGCGAACGGTCCAAAATGGCCGCCTCTCCCAGTCCTGGCCTCCCACCCACAGGAGCCTGACAACACTGATTATAATAATGTCTTGCTGTTGTTACGCATTGTTCGCCAAAAGACTTCCCCCATTTGATACAGGTCTTTGATTGCTTGTTGGGAAAGTATATCAGCAGGCGACAGAGATGCGTTGGTTTAGTTTGTCTTAGCTTACACCTTAGTGTGCCCCTGACACACATAGCCTAAGACTTCCCACAACTCCTGGCAACTCTAGATTCTCGTCTGTCAGCTGTCTCGGGTACTACTGTATGTCATTACCAATCATATTATAATTTAGTAGGAGTAGGCTATAAATAGTTTTTTTTTTAGTTGTGCTTAGGTCTTAGTTTTTTTTAAATTCCATTTGCCCTATCTCGACATGAAATGACAATATCCGTCTTCAGGTCCAAGAAAAAAGTGTGCAGGGCACAAATCCAAGATGACCGCCCTTTCCCCTTGGCTGAAAATGTTCTCATCTCATGTTGAGATACTGTAGGTCAAATGGAATACAAAAAAACGGAGACCTAATAAATATTTTTTTGACCTCTGTATAGCCCACTCATACTTTTGGTTATTTAGAGTTATGGCGATTCATAGTTCTCACGTGACGTCAAATTCTTATAGGAACGCCCACCTAACCCTAACCCTAACCAGCTAACGGCAGCATTATTGACCCATCCAGATCTAAAAAACAGATAACTGTCTGTACTTTTGTAAGCTTTCATCCTCGCGGCAGTGTAAAGGGAAGGATTCTCCACAAGATATATAAACATCACCGAATTGAAGCTCTGGCAGTGACTTCGTTGTTTTTAATGATTGAAATACTGCGGCGGGTGCTGTATATGGATCGCAAGTGCCGAAAATTTGTAGTTTGTTCACATATCTTTGTTTTTCTTCTTTTGAGAGGTGATCTAAATAATCGTTGCTTGAATGACAGGTCATTGCTGCAGTTCTACAGAGTTTCCACAATGTTCTGCCCTCCAGGGCTCTGTGCCAGTCACGTGACTAAAAACTATGAATAATACCATAATAATAATGTAAGTCCGGACTAATAGTTTGGATTTGCTTGAGAACAGTTTTCATTTTGTTAAACCTCTAATTGTTCCTGTGTGTAACGGTGAAGAATGCTTTGGTTCTGCTTGTTTTGCTGTTTTTGTTTTCCTTTTATAAAACCCAAACAGATCTTTTAATTAATCTGTAATTACACTACCCTGGAATAATTACGGTGTTGTTACAGAGACCAACAATGCATAAAATGCGAAGATAACTTGCCATGCCTACCAAGTATCACCACCATAAGATGCATATTCAGTGTCATTGAATGCTGATATCCAATGGAGAAATGTCTGCTACTGCGTCATACAACTGCAAACCATTAACTCTAACTTGACCCTAACCAAACCCCAAACCACACTTGAAATCAATTCAGAAATGTAACATCGGGTTGCAGGCTCACTTTAATCTTTCTTCCCCCTTTAAGGCAGACCCATGCATCATCGACAACGACACGACCAGGCGTGTGTGTAGGTTCGTGAAGGTCACGCGACTGTCGCAGAGGAGTTTGCAAGAGGCAGTCTCGCACCTCTCTTGATTTCTCGACGAGCAAGAATGTGGGAAACGGCAAGATACAGAATACACGCTGTGAAAGAGCAACAACAGATACAGTGGCGAGGGGGGGGCGGAGCAAACAATGACACCTTATAGGTTTCCTTTTCACAAGTGAGACAGAACACCTATCCGTGCTTCCTCATGACGACACACATCCTGCTGGTGCGTTCTGAACTAATGTGCCTGCTGCTTTTTTGCTCTTACAGTAATCAGTACTCTCTCGGAGTGAGTTATTCTCTGTCCCGGTAGTGGGGGCGGTAATTCAATGCATGCCCAGGAGGGCGACTCATAATAAAATCAATCGCCCCCAAATAAAGGCGAAAAAGAAGCACTGTTGTGGCCTGGAGGGCCGGAGGAACCAGACAGACAAACACATTGGGTCAATCTATCCTGAGCAGCTGCTCTGAGCAGCCTCTCCGTCGTCCATCCCATAATGAGGAAAAGGCTGGGGGTAATGCGTCTTGCCTCGACATTAAACATTACATCAAAACCAAAACAAGCCTCTGCTTTTAGTGCTCAGCGTGCGTCTTTTTCCGCCGCCGTCCTTCCACTTACGTCAGATTAGAAGTGAGAGTATTAAATGTTCCCTCCGCCGCTTTCTATAATCACCCGACACCTGCGGAGAGTGCTACTTTAACAACACCTTCCCGCTCACCCAGAATGAGGTGAATTTAAAAAAGGAGGTTTTTCCCGTAACGACAAATGTGAAACAAAAGTAGTTGCAATTTAGCTAATGTACGACTGGACGACTGGGAATAACAGCGGAGGACAGAATGAGTGTTCCTCGTTTGGTTCCGGGCATTACGACGAGCCTGTCCTCGATTTTGACCTCCACCAGGCTCCGCTAGACTTAACGTATTGGTAATCTTCATGCCAGCCCAGGCGTGGGATTCATAGTTAGCCGGTAGTAGACTAGCTAAATTGCAACGCAATTGTGTTTGCCATTTATCTTTAAACCCCGTTTTTTTGGTCATCTTGCGTCCGGTGGTTTAGGACATAGGCTTAGTAGCTCCTCTGCCAAAAAAAACAGGTTCTGTGCAGCTCATGAAAGGTGCAGATTGTGGATTCGCGGAAAAAAACGATTGACTCCTACACCTGACTACACACACAGCATTTTTGTGACTAATGGTGCAGTGCTGTCGGGGTTTAGGGCTGCTGACAGCTGGTTAATGGTACGGGACAGAAGAGATGCAGCAAACCTTCATCTCCTCGACTGACTTTTAGACACAAGCAGGGATGTGACCCCCCCCGCCCACCCCCTGCAGAGCCTCAATGACAGGTGGCATATAGAGTGGCAGTCTGAATGGTTCAATCTAGCACACACACTCAGCATTAACGTATGAATGGGAGGAGTACACTAGAAAAGATTGCACCATTACACCACCTGGTGTGAAAAGACATTCAGCGGGTGAGAAATGCTTTTCAGAATCAAAAGCCTGTGTGTGTGGGTAGTGGTGGTGTTTCTCCCAGAAGGCCCTGCCCCTCACTGTGAAGGCAGAATCAAACCCCTTTGTGAGGACAGGAGGAGGGAGCCGGTACTCTCCGGTGTGCACAGCTCTGGTGTCGACAGTTACTCCACATCGCCCCGGGGGGGAGTCCTCCTGGGACACTCTCAGCCTCTCAGGCACATTGACGTGCCTTAAATGTGTGTGGGTAAACAGAGCCGAGGGACCCCCTTGGTAGCTCTTACCCTCCTCCTCCTCCTCCTAGCACTCCGAGCGAGGAGGAGGCACCTTGAGGGGTGTCTGGCTATTAGAGCTTGCTGCTGGAGCATAGAGTTTCTCCCCCCCCCCCCAACCACCCACCCACCCGCATCTCTCTGACTGACTGACTAGCTAGCTGGCACGTCACGCCCTGGGGGGGGAGTGGGTGGGTGGTCTGACCCCATGCTGATCTGATGATAGCCCTGCCGAGAGGCCTGTCAATACGGGTTTAAGTGGCGCGCTAAAGGGGCCTCATCAGGTGCCCCGGTCCCAGGCAGCACAGCTCCTACCTGGAGGCAGACGCTCGGGTCCGTTATCGGGGGTGACGCACGCAGTAGGGATGGGACCGTAATTAAATCAGATAGCTTGGTTCGTGTGTGTGTGTGTGTCTCTCTCTCTCTCTCTCTCTCTCTCTCTCTCTCTCACACCCACGCACTTCCAGTTAAACACAGGCAGAACTGCAGGGGCGATAGGAGAGCATATTTACACAGAGCATGGAGGCCTCAGATATGAATAGGAGGCCAATGGTACACTGCACCTCACAACAGGGGTGTCTGCATTGTTATGAGAAGGTGGACAACTCACAATGATTATCTGATAAGGCCCCAGGTAATACGCACATGCCTGTTGACACTCTAAACAAGGCAAAATCTGATTCATTACAGTTTTGTAAACGTTGGACGTATTGCAGAAAACAAACATATGAGCACCATTAACATAATATACCATGGCCTGCTGCCAACTGCCTTGGATGAATACACTCTCACTGAATACTTTATTAGGAACACTCTACTAGTATTGGGTATGGCCTCGCTTAGCTTTCAAAACAGCCTCAATTCTTCGTGGCGTTGATTCCACAAGATGTTGGAAACATTCCTTTGAGATTCTGGTCCGTGATGACATGATTGCATCACGCAATGTGCACTTTCTTCAGATCCCGGGAACCCCACTGAAGAACACTAAAACTCATTGTCATGTTCATGACACGATGATTGATTGGTATTAACAGGCCCTAAGTGTGCCAAGAAAACATTCCCCCACACCATTACACCACAAACACACCGTATATCAACCTCTGTGTCAATGCAAAAAGCTGGGCCGATGAAGGCTTGCCACCAAAAACGCGTCCACAGTGACTGCTACAGTCATACGTACTGTGTTAAAGATCTTTTATCTCAGAGCGCTTGCTTTGAAAAAAAACCCTGCAAAGAACCAGTTTTTTTTCTTCTTTTCTAAACCAAAGATGACGCTCTATCCGTCCCCCTGCCTGTTGATACGTTGGTCCCATTGATTATCCACACGCTGAGCTTTAGTGCCTCGTGGCGTCATTATGAAGTCCACGTCAATTCTCGACTACCCTGGGCTGAGCGGCTGGCGGTGGGAGTATGAATGCCAATAGACCCGTCTCTCCAGGGCCCCTGTGGTGTGAACGCACAGCTCGATACTCCCTCAGAGTCGTCCTATTTTAAAGTTATTTTTTCTGAGTGGGGCAGTCCCATTCATATTTTTCATTTTTATTGACAGTTACAGTGAAGATTTAGACAGGAAGGATGGGTGAGAGAGAGGGGAGGGATGACATGCAGGATATATCCCCGGCCGGGAATCGAACCGGGGACCCTGCGGGTACATGGTCAACGCTTAACCCGCTACGCCACCTAAGCGGCCCCCAGAGTCGTCCTATTTTGCGGGTTCGAGTGGATTCACGAAGTCCAACACTATCCAGCGGCTCTCCTGTTTTCACGTGACGTCATAACCGTTAAAGGGACAGTTCACCCAAAATGCTATCGTCAAGTGGCCGATCAGTGATGGCACCACAAACCAACACGTGACAAAACCACGTAGAGTGAAGTCTGTGCTTGTCCGTGTGCATAGACTCCTTTTCGTAAAGGACACAAAATTATGTGATTTTTCTAATTTGGGTGAACTATGCCTTAAAATAAAAGGTTAGTAGGAAAAGTCAAGGAACACATGCTCACCTGCTGATGGACACCACGCTGACGCAGGGGCTGGGTGACCGCGAGACGTCCCTCAACGCCGGAGCCTGCTCCTCGGACGCCCCCTCGACTGCTGTCGATAACACACGGGACGCTGAACCACCTGGGTCCTGCTGCCCTGCATCTTCACCTGGCGCTGAAAAAAAGGACAGAAGTATCGTGTCAGGCAACTGGTGGACATCAATCAAAAAGGTGTACATTAAGGGCAGATCCCAATTCACCCCTACGGCTCTGTTTTGACCCTACGGCTTCGTTTTGCGCATTCACGTTTAAGGTAGGGGTGTCCCAATTAATTTTTCATCGAGGGCTAGGGGGAAGGGGGAGGGCTATCCACGGCTCCGTTTGGAGATTTTCGGGTACCATGCTCGATTCGGAGCCATACTGTGAATGTGAATCATCTACAGAAATCTGATTTCGCTCTAGGCGAGTTTAATGTAATTTCAATGCATTATAGACCTTTTCTTTATAACAAGCATAACAAAAAAAAATATTATATCGATGTGCTGTGTCTAACGTTACAGGCTGATTTGTGTATGACAGTCGTGCATATTGACATGTCTGATGACATGCTGTGCCTATGCTTACAAACGCGGAAGTATGAGCGCCCAGGCGTCCCAGTCCAATGGAAGCGTCAAGCACAGCCTTCCCATAGAAATACAAAACGACTTGTTTGATCGATTGATAGCGTAAAACTTAAGTTGTGAATGAATCGCGAGCGTCAATGCTTTTCTATGACACTACTGATGACGTATCAGGGTCTTGAAGGGTTGTCCCATTTCATCGGGAAAGATTTCAACCACTACGGCTTGTGGCTCTGTTCGGAGGCCTAAGCTCCAAAGCGAGTGGCACTCCAAAACGAGCCGCAGGGGTAGAAAAGGGAATTGGAATCGGGCCTAACACTAGAACAGCCGTGGGTAATTTGGGGTAATTTGGGGTAATTTGACCCTGTGAGTATTTTTTTTTATTATATCTTTGCACTCGATCAAATTTCAGGACCCTCCTTTCATGACTTTTCCTAGATATGTGCGTTCTACCACCCAGTATCCTTACATTTTCTAAATCACATCAGGATAAGCTAGTATAAAGCTCTTTTGCATTTTTTTTCTGTGTATGAGGCAATTTTAATTTAAAGTCAGCCAACTAGTGGTCGTTCTGTGTAAATAGCAGCTTTCCATTGAAAAGATAACGGTCATTTGACCCCCGAGGCGGCTCTTATATTAGGTAAAAAAAAAAAAAGGCACGGCTGTTCTAGTGTTAACTTGCTTAGGAAGCGCCCTTGACCCCCCGTGTGAAGGTCTTTCATCCGGACCTGTCCTGTCCTGCAGCCTGTGTCAGCCCTCCGTGTACCTGAACCGCCCGTGTGATTAACTGTCATACGTGTCAAAGTCTCTCGAAGCGGCATCACACTCTGGATATTGCCCCCAAAGCATCTATCAGAATACTACTAAGCACTTAACACTCCACTGCATCTTTCTAGCCGGTGAACCGAGGCTATGAAGAACACGTTAATGGTATTCTGTAGCTTGCCGACTAACACCCACATCTTTCATCTGGATCCGTCCTGTCCAGCACATGTACCTATGTGAATTATGTCATACTTGTCATACTTGTCAAAGTCTCTCGAAATGGCATCACACTCTGGATATTGCTCTGAAGCACCTACGAAGAACAGTTAACGGTCTTCTATAGCTCGCAGACTAACACCCACATCTTTGCACTAAGACAATGCAATAATGGAATACGTCGTTGTATCTGAGCTCATACGCGAGCGCTGGTGGCAGGGGAGACGAGGGGTGAAAATAAGCTGCCTCACACAACATGAAGCAGATGCAAAGGATAAGAAATCAATTTCAGCAAACAGCCTTTTGCCCCCGTGTGATGCCCCCCCCCCCCCCCCCCGCCCTCGCGCACACTCGCGCACACGCACACGCACACACACACACACACACACACACACACACACACACACACACGGTTATCACTACCCTCAATTCGAGCGTGACCACCCGGGGAAGCAATCAGAGTGGAAGGGTGGGATTTGGCGAGCCAGAGGAGGGGAGGAGGACGATGAAACGCTGAGAAAACAAATCCTCCTGATCTGGGATACAGGCAAGGGGGGGGGGGGTGGGTCCGGGGGGGGGGGGGTCACACGGGAACTCAAACCACATCTCTCCTTCGCAAATTGGTTATTGACTGTGGAGGACTGCTGAAGAGGGTTCAGGCGGTGTCCCGTGGTTAAGGGAGCTGCCTGCCATGTTTGATTCCTCTCAGGATGCTAACAGGGCTAGCGGTGGTCCAGTACCTGCAGATTGCTCTCCCTGAGCCGCCTCTCCTCCTCCTCCTCCCTCGGCGACTTCCTGTTTGATCTGGGCCCTCCCGGCGGGCTCCAGGCGACCCCTGACTTGGGCGATAAGGCGGGAAAATTCACTGCTGTGCTGCTTCCCTGTGAGGCAGACGAGACATTGGGTTGAAACGCCAGGACAAGACATGCAGAGAACGTGCTGTACACGTGCAGACAAGACAGACAGACAGACAAGACAGACAGACAGAGAGGAGGGCAGCACGCTGTTATAATCCCCACTTTCACACTTGAAGAAGAACGTTACGGTCACAACCACATATCCAAACCGCACAGAGAAACCTGTCCACAGTTCAAGGGCTTTAATCACCACTAGAGGCTATGGGAGAGAAGCAATGTGCATAGTTGAGAACTCGTTTGAGACCAAATTGACCAATTATGGGAGGTTTTGAGGTTTGTTTTGAATAGCGAGAGACAGAGACACTTTGGGGGTGTACTAACATCATATTATGACTTGAGCGAAAGAGTACCATAAAAGGGCTTGTGTCATTATCTTAGGGGAGAACCATAAACGATAACAACTTTATGATTAAATTCAACCACCGAGTTACTGACGTAACAGACGAAGAAGAAGAAAAAAATGAAAAAATACAATCAAAACAAATGAGTGAGACCCATAATGGAAACCACACTAATCGGTTTATGCGGACAACGCTTGTATATCAAGTTAGCGTAAGGGCACCATAACATGGACCGAAGCCTGGGCCAAACACAGATGGGTTTCACTTCCACAGAAAGGAAAAAACACAAAAACATCAACATTTTTATTAAGATTAAGAAAAAGAGCTGAGGCAAGCCCTGGAGGATGTCGTAACACACTGTAAAACCAAGAGTATGGAATTACGATTAGCCTACAACAAGACTGTAACAACTAAACAATGGATCTGAGAGAAAAAACAAAAAGCACACGCAATCATTATTTACTTATTTTTCATATTTTTTAGCTCAAACCACCTCCCGGTTTAACTGAGATCAGTTAAGGTCAACAGTGTTTTTGTTCTTTTGTAAATTCAAATCCTAATACCATACGTGTCCTGTCAATACAATTTAGGCTTAAAGCAGACCAGACCGCAAACATGACCGGCCTCAATTGCATTACAACAGCCTCTGCTGCTGGGCAACGATTTCATCATGAGATTCCTTCTCTCCGTAACGCCTGCTTAAAGCCTCTGTTCCGTGGTACATCGTGTACTCTCGGCCAAAGCTAACCTCCGCTCACCTCTGGTGACCTCTCCGACAACAAGATCCTGTGCCGTCGTTATCCTCTCTCAGATCATGTACTCCAATACCTACAATCTGTTTAATGAATCACATCTACAATCAGATAATAAAATCGGCACAAACACAAGACAAGTCGGGAGATAAAGACTTGTTTTTCTAGTGGTATGGGTGGTAAGAGTCATGGTGGTGGGGGGGGGGGGACTTCCTAACGGGGGAGAACGTGGAGTAGATACTCATCTTCCAATAGCACTGAAAAAGGCAGATGCTACGAGTTATTTTCCTAGAAGGTGGTATAGGCCGGCCTTGCGGCACGAAACATTCCTGCTGGTCCTGTGTTCAGAGTAAGTTGAGTTTGAGGTGTGCCTGCGGGGGTCCGCGTTAGCCTAGCATTTCACGCCTCTTTGTTCCCCAGCTCTGAACCCTGACTCGGCAATACCATTTCCACATGTAAACTAAGAAAAAAAAGGGGGGGGAAAGGTAAAAGGTAAACCTGAGATATTTCGCTGCAAGAACACAAATATATTTACCCGTGGCTTCCTCGCTTCAAGAATTGACAAGAGACAAAAAGGAGGGGCTGGCGTCGAGTTTGAGATGCAAAAATATTCAAAACAGAGGCTCTGACTCATTTTTTATTTTTACAGGACAACAAGATCTGTGTCTGAATCTGGCTTTTTTTAGGACTGTTTTGACTAGGAAATGACAGGCCTCAACAACCTTGGAACACTATTCTCGTCTGCATTGCATTTCTTCAAGGAAGGTCACTGATGGAGTGTGTTATTGGAAGTGTTGCTGTGTGCCGAAAAAAACTTTCTTAAAGAGATTTTCTTTCCCCCTCATCTGTGGGAAGGGGAGGGAGATGTTTATACAAGCAGATGGACTCCTTGACTTCAGCCTTTTTCCCCCAGTGGACTACAACGAAGTACTACATCACCCAGATTGAGTAGCACTCTATGAGCCAAAATGAATAGCCACAATCCATGGTCCATTGGTTGGGTCATGGTCATGGCTATAAGCTAGGTTCAATATCAAGATAAGACATATCATTACAATTAGTTCTGCAAATCATGTGAAAGCCTAATTAATTCAATTAAATTAATTCCATTACTTCTTTTGTTTCTTTGACAAGGACATCGTACAGTATATCTACAGAATGTTCAGTATGCTAATGCGTGCGAGGCTCTGCTACCACAGTTCATTGGGGATAATCAGTTTCACGTGAAGCCCCAGAGCAACCACCATAGGGGAGCTGTTACTGTGTCCATATCTCTATACGGAGTCCTAGCTGTAATGAAAAAGTCATAGGTGCGAGTGAAAATATTGATCATTATCAGACCGGCAATTTACATCTAAATGAGCTTGATGCCTGATGTCAAAAGACTTCCTATGAGGTCCTGTCAGTATGGAAGACGCACAGCGTTGTTTGAGACTGTAACTCGAAGCAGGGTGAAAGTTTCTCGACATCAAAGGAACAGGGGGCCGTTTCCGCGGCATTGCCTGGCAGCTCTGTCTTCAGGAAGACGCCATGCTGGAAATAGGCACCGTCGATGAGTCACTTTGTTGCTAGGGACTACCGTAGTCGGGGACCACTCAGCATATGACGTACGCAAATATCACCGACCGGGACTGTTAAAATGTCACAACTCACATCTAAACACGCGATCAGCTACATGCAGAGAAAGAGAGAGAAACAGACAGAGAGAGAGAGAGAGAGAGAGAGACAGAGAGAAAGAGACAGAGAGAGAAAGAGAGAGAGAGACAGAGAGAGAGAGACAGAGAGAGAGAGACAGAGAGAGTCAGACACAGAGAGAGAGAGACAGAGACAGAGAAAGAGAGACAGAGAGATCATCATCCCCTACTCTAGCCTTATTGTCTCAGGCTTTGTTCCAACTCAGATGGGCCGTTGTCATGGATGACATCACACAGATGTCCTTAATGGCAGGAGTACTTGATGGAAGGCAAATAGTCATTAAGACGGAATTATGGGCATGCATGCACGGAGGTAGGCGAGAGAGGTATAGGTTAATTGCTGGCAATTCCAAAATAGATGACGGATTTAAATCACAGAGGAAAATCACAGCATCTGGAAAAAGACGTTCTGAGCGAACAGCGAAAAGCAATTTGTCTTTTTTACTCTCCGACTGAATGCAGCATTAAACTGTTAACTCCCCAGCAGCAGCAAAAATCAAAACTGCCTTTAGAATTCGCAATGTTTCTGTCTCGCTTACCATTAGACAAGAGGGTATTCGCAGCTGCTTTTTAACTAGCATTTGCACCACCATCACCACAGCATGGCAACACAGTAACACATGTAGTTAAAGGGCTGTCATTGAATACAGAGACATCTGAGACCATGTTCAGTTACTAAACATCCCCTACCGTCGATAGCGGGCCTTGCCAGGGCTCACATACAATGTGTTATGCATATGAATTAGATATGCAACACAGATGCTGTGATGGTGGATGGTAAGGGTAGATATTCTGGTCGATGGTTATTCTGGTCGATGGTTAGGGTAGATGGTGGATGGTTAGGGTAGATATTCTGGTGGATGGTTAGGGTAGATATACTTGAGCTATAAGCCCTTTTCACACATAGTTCCCTGTAAATTACATGGAATCCCAACCCGGGACCGCCAGTGATTTTCGCCGTTCACACATGAGCTAAATGCCCTACGATTACCGTGTTGTGCCTTTTCACACATGTCAATGGCAATCCCGGGTTTGCACGAGCTACTTGAACCACGCATTCAACTGGATGCAGAACTGGAACGTAGTAGACATGAATTCGAACGAGACAGGCGCGTGAGACTGCCATATACTATATATATATACTGTAAATCTGCTTTAACAGTTTGTTTGGAGGGATTTGTTTCTGACAATATGGCCGCTCGTAACGCTGCTTCTGTCTTGAAATGTCCTCAGGTCTCCACAGCGCCGTGCGACCCTATGAGCTTTGAATTACCGTAATAACCCTATACAGGTAGAAAGCGCAGCTTCTCTGCCTTCAGGAACCGTTGGAATTGTTTAGATAGTCCATCAGTACGGTAATGAGATCGCATGTAACATGCTGTCAGAATGTCTAGAGATCTCAGCTTCTGTCTGAGAATGTAGAATCCATTTCAAGCTAGAAACAAAGGCAAAGCCTTAGTGTGTTTATTTGTAATATTCATAATTTATTCATTTGATGTTCGAGATTTGTTTTAAAATTATTTTTTTCTTTTCGTTAAGAAAAGGAAATATGCATTCATGGCATAGTTTGTGTTTTGCAGTTAGGCCTATACCCTTCCTTTAGAAATAAAAAGGGATTCTTTAAGAAAATACAGTATCTTGTAGTTTTTGTCTGAGAAATTAATAAAATAATATTGTTCTGTCATAATTTGTCTGTATCTCATTTTGTTAAAAGAAATCGTGAGAAGATTGTATCGTGAACCCGGTATCGTGAATCGCATCGAATCGTGAGTTGAGTGTATCGTTACATCCCTATTTGTCTGGCATTGCTTGTTTTGGAGGTAATGGCCGCACCCCTCTGCTATTCAATTATACAACAATAACAGGCTAGGCGCTAGGCGCTTGAGAAACTCACTCGTTAAGAGGGCTTCTCACACTGATGCATCTGGAAGGCTGCTTCCACCTGCTGCACAGAGCCAGCACTTCAGTGTGTGTGTGTGTGTGTGTGTGTGTGTGTGTGTGTGCGTGTGTGTGCGTGTGTGTGTTCAGTGTGTGTCCCTCTCTCACCTCCCCCTCATGTCTGGCCATTCGCTGATCACACAGCCTGAGAAGTGAGTCATCCTTTGATTAATCAAGCGCACCAGCTATTTATAGAACCCCCCCCCAGCGTGAGCCACATCAATAACTCAATATCCCTCCCTTTTCACAAAGTTAGCATTGCTGAGATATTTCCACCAAGCATCCCCTTCTTCCTCTACTTCGTCAACAAAACAGCTCCTACTGCTCCTGCTGCTTTTTCATGCAACCTCTCCCGCCCCCCAGGCCCCCGAAAGGCAAAAGCAAAACGATCCGGCCCAAATTCCTCTGCATATATGATCTATGCCCCTGGGTAGGGGCCATCTGAGGTCATATCGCTAATGACCGAAGCGTTTCTTTCCCCTCAGAGACACATCAATTGCCCCCGGGGTACAGCTGAACGTTTCCCTGCTTCTGGCAGCGTGTGTAATGCCCGCTGCTAAGGAGAGTCCCTGAAGGACTTCATCACTTTCACAAGTGTTCCTGTCCTCCTCCTGAACAGCCACTCACTGGGTTAACGCCGGAGTAGAGTAACACGAGCACCGTGGGGGGGCTTATAGTCTTTCCTGGCATTTCTGTGTTGGAAGGCAGCTGTGTGGGTCTCGATTATGTGAAACCTCAACGTGTTTCAGATTGTTTCGCGTCTGCACCGTGTTCCGCTCGTGTTCTCTATGAACATCAACCCAATCAGAGAAAACATTGTTTGGCTGAAACAAAAGGGGTTGGTTTTCCTCCTCGAGGGGTCGTTCTACTCTCCTGCTCCTGTTTTGATACGTCTTATTTAAAGTTCTCGCGTGACCATTCGTGACGTTAGAATTATAAGGTTCTATCTCAATTTTGGGTCAAAATTGAGTTTTTTTTACATAATCTGATCCATTAGGTGTTTATTAATGCCTGTGTGGTGTTATTTTTAAAATGTTGAACTTTTTTAGTTAGCAATTAATAAAATACAAAGGTTCCATCTCACAAAACATAATGGAATGTAAAAACTTTGACGCTCAATATCTCTGAACTACCCTAAACGGAGATAGAACCTTATAAGCTCACGCATTGTTAACTTGTCTCCAGGCCTGCATTCCGCACGAGCGATCAGCAGAACCTCTGTTCTCTACAGTAGATCAGGTGGGCTCAATACAATAGTGATACCTGTTGCACTCCCGTAGCAGGGCTCTCTCCCCGCTCTGTGAACTCGCCTGCCAACATTTCAAGACAAATGCAACTACGTATATATTTAGTAATGATAGATACTCTATCATTGACCGCCAACAACTATCATTACTAAAAAAAGACGAAAGCGTTATGTTGTTCCTCAGTGAATTCAAACGTTATTTCTCACACATTTTGACAGATAAACGAGTGGGGTTTTGATAATGCAATCCAGCGCCACGCTGTTCAAAAATCCTGAGGCGGCCTGATTCACTCCAAGGCACTCGGTGGGTGATGTCTTTGTAAAAGGCCTCCTACAGCCTCGGAAACACCGACATTCCACAACTACAGTGAGTGCACTACTCCGGTGGAACAGGAAAAAATTAAATAAAGCATCTTGCCATGTCACAGAGTCTGTATACTGCAGGACGCAAAAGGTCAAGATTTCAGCCTTGTCACCGGTGCAATGAAGGCTGGGGTTATTTTCAGAAGGAACTGAACAAAGGTATGAGTGGAAAGCAAATAAAAGGTCATGACTGTAGATTTACAGTTGAACACACATCCAATTACATTAAATTCCCTTTCAAAAATGACATGTGCGAACTACAGTACACACACTCTGAGTGAGAGCATGTACTGAGCATAATGAAGATGGAAGACAAGTCCATTACTGAGGAAACATCCACACTGATTCATGAGCACCCATTAATTCAATTATCATAAACAGCTTTCGCTCCACAGAGGACGAATTCATAGTGAACTTGATCAAGATCAAAAACAGCCAATGTAGACAGCCAAACACACAACATAGCACTATGATAACAAAAAATGTCATCCTCTTTGAGGAAAAAGCTAACAACCCCCCGCGGACAACAAATCAATGATGCGAGTCCTGTGAACACGACTTACTGTAATTTGAATGCACTTTGTCGATGTCATCTGCAGATTGATCCTTGGAGAAGACCATTTCCTGCAAAACAAGCGCAAAAAAAATAAACAGAAGAAAAGGATCAAGCCAACAACCGCACAAAGGTTTGTTTACAAGTGGCAGCTCCTTTTTATTAAAACAGGCAACCAAAATATACAAGCATCCTGTTGCTCCTGTTTCAAAGGCCAGTCGGAGAGGTCTCGTTTGGACTACATACACGTTTGTTTCCCCCCTGCAGTTGATCCCGTGTCTTCTCGCTGGCCTCCACTTCTTTAGCGATGTCTTCGCCTGTTGACCGAGGATGAAAAAGAGACCTTGGTGACCCTCGCTTGATCACAGACATAGCTTGTTTAGATGAACTGTGCTGTTTCACCACAGAGAAACGCTCTTTGCCCCTGAGACCACTGCTAAGGAAATGAAACCCTCCAGAGGGGCGCATTAACTGAAAACAGGAAACTGATGATGCATTTCAACATTTTCAAAAACCCAGTTTGAAGATTCCTGCATTCCTGATTCCTGCCTTCCAAACACACACATAAATACTGTATACACACACTTCCAAACACACACATAAATATACACAAGTGGTCTCGAGTGTCCTTCAAGTGGAATAGTCTCAGCAAGGTGCTGCCAAACTGGAGGCCTTGCAGAGTTCAAAGAGATCTCACATCCAATAATTGACTAAACAGTAGATAGATAGTTATTTAAGGCAGGTAAGAACGGTCACTCACTGACATAGCTGCTCGTCCAACACAGCACTTGATTTTTCAAATAATACAGACAACCAAGGCATGACATCACTGTGGCTAGGCCAGCTTCAGCAGAGGGAAAACAACTCATTTCACTTCAATCTTTGAAATTACCAAAAAAAAAGAGCAGAACGGTTAACCTTCAAATCAAGGAGGTGCTCAGCTCAACCAGGGGCCTCATTAACACCTCCCACCCCCTGTGAGCGTTCTGTGGAGGTCGATGAGCTGGTGAATGGGTCAGCATGGGGAGAAGAGTAACTCTGAATGGACTTGGCAGGGCTGTGACATGGCTGTCAGTGTGCAATGCCCCACACACCACACACACAGTAAATTAACATAACGCACACCTACACACACCCCTACACACACATACACACAAAGCCTGGACAGTGTGAAAATAACACGTCAGAATCGCAATTGTTACCAGGGACATTAACAGTCCTTGCGTAACACCCACATCCTTTCCACTGGGTATTAAGCAGGTGTGATTTCACGGCTTTCACGGGACACAGAAACAGCTGTTTTATCAATGTTCCTAGCGATCTCTCTCGCTCCCGAGTAAATCTCTCATGTCAGTCTAAAGCACTGTGTTTCTGTGTGAAACAAAAACGTGCGTGTACTTTTTAAACTTTCTTTAAATCGATCGCAATCATCGAGGAAGGATGGTTTGACGTTAGTAACGGCCACAAACATTTCTGACCTCTCTGTGTCGTGATGGAGGAAACAGAGAGGTGTTTTCGGAATTCGGGGGGTGGTCAAAGAGAAATCACACTTAAGACTATTCTTTAGGCATTTTTCCATCACTGTGGAAAACACAGTTTGAAAACGTTCTACCGTTGTCATGTCCCCCCCCCCCCACACACACACCTCCAGTAACCCCCCCCCCCCCCCCGACACACACACACACACACCTCCAGCCACCCCCCCCACCATCATAATAATTTTAATTTTAATTGAATTAAATAATTTAAATAAATAATTTTGCCATTTAGCAGACGCTTTTATCCAAAGCGACTTACAATTACGAATTACAGGGACATTCCCCCTGGAGTAACTGAGGGCTAAGTGCCTTACCCAAGGGCACACTAGTAGTGGTGTGGCTTCAGGCGGGATTTGAACTCACAACCTTCCGATCACAAGTCCAACTCACTATCCACTAGACCACCACTACCCCCATCATCATACGGTGACCCCTGACCCCTGATGCTAAGCCTCGTACCTGACTTGGGGTGGAGGGAGTCGCACTGGGCGTTGTAAATGTGCACAAACTCCTTGTGCCTCCGGGTCATCTGCTCTCTGGTGCCCCTGGTGGAGAGGTCGCAGGCCCTCATCTTCCTCTTCAGCTCCAGCAAGGTGAGCAGGGGGTAGACCAGCTTACCCATCGGCCTCCTCCTCCCAGGCCCACCTGCAGGCCCGTATAACGAGCTGGGGGGGAGAAGCATAAGAGGGGGTCAAACGACCAGTCATTACAACTGGAAAGCTGCTATTTACACACAAAGACCACTAGTTGGCCGTCTTGTAAATTAGCCTGCCTCCTACACAGAAAAACTAGCAAAATAGCTTTATACTAGCTTATCCTGATGTGATTTATGTGAAAATATAAGGATACTGGGTGGTAAAGACAGAATACTAATAATTAACAATACATTTTATTTGTAACATACTTTGTAATAATCTAAAAAAATAAGTGCCCAAACTGTCAGTGAGTTAGACGTGACGGTTATTGCCCAGCGGGGGCCAGACATTTGTAGTTACTGCACCGTTCAATGACGGAACTGCTGTGACTGTCCTGGACGTACTCAGTCATGTGACTGTCCTGGACGTACTCAGTCATGTGACTGTACTGGACGTACTCAGTCAAGCTTTTCTGCCCCCAATGCTTTCATCAAAGGATACCACAAAGGAAGTGTAAGACACATGAGAGTAATAATAGATATGTCCATTATCCACCTGAGGCCTGATAATGAGGGGCCCTTGTCTGTTCAATAAAGAAATGATATCAGGGGTGAGGAGTCGCTCCACGACCACTTGTCAGCCTAGGAGACATATATTTGGAGTCAGGCAGTTTTTTGGCAGCTATATGAGAAATATATACGAGGCTCTCTCCTTTATCGCGGACCACCCCGTAAGACCAATACATCTGTGGGTTTTTCGTGGCCTTTTTCTCAACGTTCTGTTTTGGATCACGCCTGTTGGGTCCTCCGTACCTCAGCGTAGTATGGAGTTATACGATATCTGTTTTTTCGGCTAGAGAGCGCAAAGGGGATTCGGGGGGTGTATCAAGGAGGAGGATGTTAACATCGCTGAAACATTTAAACACTGAAAATTAATCTATACTAGTAAAAGATGTTTAAGAGAACAGCCTGTGTAATCCATCACTATGACATCAAGGGCCTCCGTGTTTACCGATGCAAACATTGTTTCTGACAAGAAGAATCTTAACTTGCCGCAAGCTACATTACTCATTACTCGAGGTACATTGCAACCTATCAACTATCGTCAAAGTACAATGTTTTCAGCTTAACTGCAAATTAAAAAGGACTGTAGATCGTAATTTCAGCCGGCAGAAACAATATGACCTTTTTCCTGAACATCAATCTAGAGGATATGAAATGCATACACATCAAAGATATGTCATATACCCTTTGCCTGGAGCTAGCTTTATGTTGAGGTTCGTGAAAAATGTTACAAGAGTTCTTCAACACACTTGACCCCTCCAATGCTCTACATATCTTAGTCCTAGCCGAGCAATAACACACCTGATTGAACAAACCAAAGGCTTGATTATTACATGCTAGATGTTAGATGTTAGC
Source organism: Nansenia antarctica (assembly GCF_963989245.1). Classification (NCBI taxonomy): domain Eukaryota; kingdom Metazoa; phylum Chordata; class Actinopteri; order Argentiniformes; family Microstomatidae; genus Nansenia; species Nansenia antarctica. The sequence continues at coordinate 12,252,935 of NC_137691.1, read as the reverse complement.
CTTGATTAGTTGAACCAGGTGCGTTAGTGCCAGACCTGGGTCAAATATAATTTCAAATCGTTTCAAAAATGTTCAGCGTTGGCTTTAGCCTGCCTGCAGTGTCAAATGGGCAGGGTTCGCACTGTTTGAGACTATTCCCTCGATTCAACACAATCAAGCACAGGTAAGTGTTTGAAACTATATTTGAACCCAGGTCTTGTTATGGCTAGGCTAGAACAACAATGTGCACCGCCTCGTGGGGCTCCAGTCCCCAGGACCAGGACGGTAGAAACATCTCAGAGACGTGTCCCTCTCGTACCTCCTCAGGCTCTCTTTCTTCTCTCCTCTAGAAAGACAGGTGTCCAGGTGCTTGTTGATGAACTGCCCAGAGATGCCCACAGAACACACAGGACACTCCACTGCAAGAGACGAGAGAGGCAGGCAGACAGAGAGAGAGAGAGGCAGGCAGAGAGAGAGAGAGGCAGGCAGAGAGTGAGAGAGGCAGAGAGAGAGAGAGGCAGGCAGAGAGAGGCAGGCAGAAACCCATTAGGACAAGGGAGAGAGAACAAACATTTCCAAGCAACACGGTGAACTGGCCAATTGGCCATCGTTGTATATAGTTGTATATAGCGTTAAAGGCACGGATCATGTTCACGGGCACAAATATTCCACACAACTGAGATAAAAATGTAAAATAAAAATATACATATATATATATACTGTATATACAGCGGTGCACATAACTTTTTGGGGCCAGTGCTCAGAGGAGCACCTAGGGATGCTGCTTGGTGCTCCCCGAGCTCGCGAGTCACGACCCGTCCCACAGGATGGATAAAAAGGGATACATGGATATATTATTAGCAAAACGACATTTATTCATAAATAAAGATGAACGACCAAATTATTGTGTGCAAAACAAAAGAAACAAATGCAAAATCAAATGACTGCTCTTTAAGAATGAAAGTCTGTCCGACTCCTTTAAACACAATGAAATCAACTGACATCTCTTTAAGCACTAACTGAATGTCTGTTCTTTAAACACACTGAAATAAACTGACATCTCTTTAAGCACTAACTGAATGTCTGTTCTTTAAACACACTGATATAAACGGACATCTCTTTAAGCACTGCTCTGTTTTGTAAACACTGAAATCAACTTTTCCCAACAAAAAAAAAAAAAAAAAAAAAAGCTGTTGGTGCGCAAGAGCGCCTTCATGCGGCTGATCTGCCGCGCAGCATGCATTTTGGCGACGCATGCGCACTGGCGCACCAGTTATGTGCACCCCTGTGTATATATATATAAACTCCACAAAAAAGTTTGGAAACGTTATTTCGGTCGATTATTCCTCCCCTTTAATAATACCAATTGGTATTGTGTTTTATAGCGTTGGAAAGCCTGATTAGTAGGGGTGTAACGGATCACCTAACTCACGGATCGGATCGTGTCACGGTTTTTGAGTCACGGATCGGATCATTTTTCGGATCAACACAAAACATTTTTGTTTTTATAAAAACTGCTTTTTCCTTGAATTCTGCAAAAACACCACTTTTACTATGTGACAAAAACCAACAACATTCAAGATGTCAAAACTGGTAATATATATATATATATATATATATATACATACATATATATACATATATATAATATATATAACATATTCTACACTCAAACATTACATAATTATACTGAAATACACTCAATTTAAATGATAGGAGAGAGGGAGGAGGCGCCTGGTTGCAGCAGTGAATCACTGGGCTCTTTAAAGCAGATGAATAAACATGTTTTATGCCACTTTTAACTAAATAATAAAGTGAACCCTTATTTTGAACATGGTATGAAAAAAATGCCTACATTATCAGAAGTTGTCGAGCTACCTTTTTCGTGCCTCCCGTCATAGTTGACAGAGAAGCCCAAGTGCTCCAGTACATGGGATTTAAATGACGAGGGAGGCAATTCGAGTTCTTCTCCGCCGAACAACGTAACATGACACACTTGGGCCGCGTTCGTAAATTCGCTTTGAGAGCGCCGGAGCGCACACTGGGTCCGACGTCATAAAGGGACCAAGTAATTTGATTGGACAAGAGCGCTCAGCGCTCAGATTCCAGAGCGGATTTACGAACGCGGATTTACGAACGCAGCCTTGTTGTTGTGGATTCCCAGCTTCGCGGGTAGTGAGCAAACAACGGATTCTTTTTCTTTCGCATTATCAACCTATCATTGCGCTTTAGAGTAAAACAAACCCGCAACTGTCGCGTCTATCTTTTCATGGAAACTCGACATTGTGCTTTACAAGAGATATTAAGTAAGATATTAAGTAATATTATTACTTGTTAACATTTTGCAATTGATCCGCGGTACACATGCGTTCCGAACCGTGGAGGGCGATCCGAACGGATCACGGAATTTCCGTGATCCGTTACACCCCTACTGATTAGTCACCTTTACAACGAGTTACAACTTGTAAGGATCATGCATTTGTGGAATGAGCAGCACAGCTAAACGTGTGGGTAGCGGCCCAAATAAAATTGCCAAAATTATTCTGTTGGTATTCACTCTCGTTTTGAGTTGCTTGGTGGATTGGATAATTGCACTCTCCCACAGTAATAAGGAAAAAACAACACATATTGACAATTTTTATACTTGCCTGGTCACACGCTGCTGTGGGTTGGCATCCCATTCCTTTACAAAAAAAATTTTTTGGGCAGCTACCCACACGGTAAGCTGTGTTGCTCATTCCCAATACCAAATGGTATTATTAAAGGGAGGAATAATCGACCGAAATAACGTTTCCAAACGTTTTTTAAGGAGTTTATATATAAAATTGTTACAATAAACCTTTAATCTCCCCCACCCTAAAGGAAAACCTCTAATCTCCCCCACCCTAATTTAAAACCCTATTGCATTATAGCAATATACTTTGGCAGCCAACTCCTTCTCATATCCCATAATGTTCCAGTGGAAAAATGACATTAGTTAGGAGGAGATGTACTCCAGGCACAGAGGGGCGGGGCCTCACCTTTGACCACAGGCATGTCCTGGGATGTGGACGGAGAGCCGGCCATCTTGAACGCCTCTGACACAGAGACGTCGTCCATCTTCTCCGACTTCACAGAGACCGACACCTGAGCCTGAGGGATGTCCTCCTCTACGGGCTCTTCCTTCACAGAGACGGGGACGTGTGTGTAGGTGTGTGTAGGCCGAGGCCGCGTTTGACCCCACGGAGCAGGAGGCTGCTCTCTCCGGGCCTCTGTAGAGGGACACGTAGGTGGCGCCGTCTGGAAGAAGTGACTAAGGATGGAGCCGCCCTTCACCGGGCCCCTCTGCCTGGGGGTTTTACACTTGACAGCCGAGGCGGCGGCGGGGGTCTCCGGGGAGATGGGCGGCGAGTCGAAATTATTTTTTGACAACTGCTGTCTGGGATAAGACGAGAGAAAGAGAGAGAAAAAAAGTAATAATCTGAAACATCGGAGCGTTTGTGTGTGACTGAGGAATTAAGAGTCACACCAGAGGAACAAGAGGATAGAGCGAGCGGACACACTCACACAGACACACACACACACACACACACACTCACACTCACACTCACACTCACACTCACACTCACACACTCACACACACAGACACACAGACACACACACACACAGACACAGACACACACAGACACACACACACACACAGACACAGACACACACACACACACACACAGACACAGACAGACACACACACACACACACAGACACAGACAGACACACACACACACAGACACAGACAGACACACACAGGCACCAAACAAAAACAAAAACAGCCACACACCGAAACCCATCGTGGCCCAGGTACAGCCCCCCCCCCCTTGGGAAGCCGTTACGGCCGGAGTGGAAAAGACAGAGGATTATCTGCCAATGAATGCTGCTGACAGTAATGTGAGCTCCTTGACGTAAACTGCACATGTCCAATTATCTCACACTTTCCTGCTGTGCGAGAAAGACGACTGGGCCAGTTGGCCACAATCTTGGAAATGTGCAAAGCAAACAAATAGAGCTGGTAGCTGCAGAGCCATTACGGGGCCATAAAGTGGAATCAATGAGGCGCGCAGGCCGGGCTCTGCTTTCATATTGAAATCCGTTTTATTTGTCTTTGGTCGAGGCATTAGAGCAGGTCCCCACGTAAACACTGTGCTCTGCTCGCAAGCAACTCTCACCCCCCTGACCTGTGATAGACAAATACATATAAATAGCCAATAAATACATCTAAATGTAGAAATAAATATAGGAAGAGAGTTGTTTGTGTGTGTGTGTGTGTGTGTGTGTGTGTGTGTGTGGAGCCGGGGGGGGGGTCCTGTTTGGCCTACAAAGAAAGTTGGGATATCAGGGGTGCTTTGAGAACCAGAGGGGTCCATCTAAAACAAACATCTATGAATGTAAAAGTGTTATATATATATATATATATATATATATATATATATATATATATACACACACAATAGTGTGACTGGGTCACAGACAGATTGGAAGGCCTTTCATCTAAGAAGAAAGGGAGAGAGCGGACATTCGCTGTGATATGCGTTCCCTCGTGCTATGCCTTCCGCTTCCTTCCCGTCTCAAAAGCAGAGGGTAAAAAATAAACCCAACGTAAACAACATGCTTGACTGACCCGTACCGAGACAATGCTCCGACCAAACACGTCAACTCAAAAGACTTAAGAGTCAACAAACTGTAGGGGGGACTTGACATAACAGAGCCTTTAAAGTACCAAGTAGGGTCAAGGTCAAGGGTCAAGCCTATACATAGAGCTGAAGTTGGCTCCGCCCCTTTCATTTTTGTTGGTACCAGAAGTGCATTTATAATAAAAGTGAATGATTTCACCAAATGATCAAGTTGTGATCAGCTGCATACATCTAGTGATCAGCTGCATACATACAGGAAGTAACTTATATAGACTGACTTATATAGCGCCTTTTTCCAAAGTGCATAATTCATGCTTCCATGCAAGGCGCTGGCCCGCTCTTGGGAGCAATTTGGGGTTAAGTGTCTTGCCCAAGGACACCTCGACATGTGGCCAGCCTGGGTTCGAACCGCTGATCTGCCAACCTTGCGATCATTAGACACCGGCTCTACCTCCTGAGACACAGCCGCCCACGGTTCCTATATGGCTTCACAGGAAGTGAAGGCTTCACAAAATTTCAGTAACCTCCTTTAATGAGACCCTCACACTAAGTACAACACGCACTACTGAGGTGACACCAACGAAAAAACCCAACAAAGCACCACTGGCTCCCACCATAGACGATGATGCCACAGTGTACAAGGGTGAAGTGAATGGTGCAAACATAAGCTTTGAACATACCTGCCCACAGAATCACACACTAAAAGAGATCAACACTGCAGTAGCAATGACATCATGCACATCGTGCAAATTTATAAGACTTTGAAACTTGTACAGCAGTGGAGAGGTGCCCTCAGTTTGGAGGTAATGGATGGCAAGACCCAAACGTTTCAGATGAATACACGTGTGATTACCAGCATTATACCACCAGACATCCTCTCCACCAACAACGAGACTGCAATTCACATATCTTCTCCCTTGACATGGTGAGCATCACAGCAAACACATCCTATTATATATATATATATATATCTATGACTCCTCTAAAAACACCTTCATTGGGCGCTTAGGTGGCGTAGCGGGTTAAGCGTTGACCATGTAACCGCAGGGTCCCCGGTTCGATTGCGGCCGGGGACATATCCTGCATGTCATCCCTCCTCTCTCTCTCACCCATCCTTCCTGTCATATCTCTACTATCCCTATCACAATAAAAATATGAGTGGGACTGCCCCACTCAGAATAAAAAAAACAAAAAAAAACACCTTCATCAAGCTCAGCAACGACGATGATTGAAGATGAGCTGTTACTCCATAATAATCCCTAATAATCTCTGCCTGTACTTTCACAAATGTATCGATGTAGATAGCCATTTGAACTTAAGCTTTGCAACTATTTATTTGCTTTTTTACTCTGTGTGTTTACTTTATACTTTATACTACTTAGAAATGTGCAAACCACAGTTTTGGGATTCTGTTGCAAGTGGTTGCCAGTTGCAACTCGTCTCGTTGCTAATCTTTGATCTGAACTGGCCTGTACACACCCCCTGCTGGTACCAAACTAATGTTTTGCGGGAGTGAGAGTTCTCCTGTATATTATGTATTCTCTGGGCAACTTGGTATTGGACCAAAGTCAGAAACGACATCATTGCCCAGCCCTATTCAATACTCTAGAAATGCCTTTCCACAGAGAGCAAAATGCTCACTGCATCCGATCTTTATAGAGTTCATCAAAATGCCAATAGGGGGATTATGCGAGTCGATATAACAACAGGAGACGCATCAGGGGTAAGGAGCACGGAAACAAAATGCTCAATTTTTTTTTACTACTTCTCATTCTCATTCCAGTTCTGGCAGGGTGTCGGTATTCAAACTTTTATAAAACGCTGACTGGGGGAGACGCAGACTGATAAAATACTGCATATTACAAGTGTCTCCCATTTCAGTTCCACTGAGTTACAGTCATCCTCTAACCACAGGATAAACCCCCTAGAAACCACCCTGCCTCTTAGGGAGACAGGCTCCTTTCACTGCCTGCTTTCAAGATTACAACGGCATCCCTCTGGTGCAGCAGATTCAATACGATGACATCACCATTTGAACATTGTGAACATTGGGACAATTACACTGAACAAAACATATAACTCATACAACACTTTGGTTTTTGCTCCAGTTGCTCCAGAAATCATGAAATCAAAGACCTAAGACTTTATGTACTCTATGTACACAAAAGGCCTATTTCTCTCAAATTGGGTTCACATTTGTTTAAATCTGTGTTAGTGAGCACTTCTTAGAAGAAGGTGATAGGAGACGGTTTTTCCTTCTATCAATGGCCCCGGGCCCGAGCTAGATTACTCTTCCTGCTACGAATGGTGGACTGATGATTCACATGCTTAGTATTCAAATGTATTGATTGTAAGTCGCTTTGGAATAAGGCGTCTGCTAAATGCCAAAAAATGTAAATGTGATGTAAATGTACTTCTCCCGTGCCAAGATCATCCATCCACCTGACAGGTGTGGCATATCCGGATGCTGATTAGACAGCATGATTATTGCATAGATGGTCACAATAAAAGGCCACTCTAAAATGTGCAGTTTTATCACACAGCACAATGTATATTACATTTTCACTCAGAGGCAAATGGTAAAAGATAACATGTGGAGGGAGAATAGTGTGGCTAATTAAACATTTAATCTCTGCCCCTCTCTGCCTAGAATATCATTCGTAAATTCTAAATGAACTAAAACACAGGATATCTAAGTTAGATATTGCGAGAGCTTACACTTATTAATGGGTACACTTTTCTCATTAATGCAGTATGCTACTCTCACAGGCGCAGCCGGTTGTCCAAACTAACCCTGCCACCCCCCCTCCCCCCCCTGACATGCATACAGCCTCTCCTACCCCTAACCATCTCCCCTGTCCCTACCACTCCACCCCTCCCCGTTCGCGAACTCTGTGTTCCATGTGCCCATGTTATCTGTTGCTTGTTGTTTCTGTGTTTTCTGTTTCTCCCATATTGTCAGCGTCTTTGAGCCTCGGAAAAGCGTTATATAAATGTAATGAATTATTATTATTATTATTATTATTATTATTATTATTAATAAACTCTCACACAAGCACATGCACCCCAACGTATGGGCTCTGGAGGAGAGTGAAGAAGCAGAGGACAGGATGCTAAATAAATCGCCGTCCCCCACGTGAGGTGTGCACAGGCGTGGGCCGAGCCCAGGTGGAGGAGGGTGGGATGAGCTAGGCTGATCTAAGGTCTTACATGACAGGTTGATCTGATTGCCTCCCTGATTTACTATTCAGGTGCGGGGAGCCCAGGCCCCTTTCTATATGATGGCTGAGCATGCTGGGAATTTTGGGAGCCATGAATCAGAGATTTCCCAGAGGAACGGCCATCTTAGTGTTGCTAGGAATCCAGTAGACATTAGAACAGTAGCTCAGCATGCTATCACTATAAAGAGCATACAGTATTCAGAATAGCATGCCTTCAGAATAACGTCCATATAAGGGATGCAGATACACATTACCCTAAGGCCTAATGCAAGTATCCTATGCTGATGGTGGTGGTCATTTTGGTGGTCATCAACGCTATGCAAATGTCCACACACACTGGGGCAGAAAACGAGAATGGTGCAGATTTGGGGGGGGTGGGGGGGGGTGCAGGGTTGTGGAGGCTTCTGTTTGAGAGCCCATTGATCATCCAGGATCCCACCAGCAGTCCAGAGAGAGAGAGAGAGTTCTAAAAGCACACAATCTAGTTGTCCAAGCATATTTATTTATACGTTTCCAGACTGGTCTAAAAGCCTCAAAAGATAAGTATGACTCACAGTCACATACAGTGTAATGTCATGGTTGGATAGCTTTACCTACCTTTAAGGGATAGTAACTATGGTGCTAATATATAACAACTAGTTTAGTAACTACATGGCCAAAAGTACTAAAAAAAAGACAACAAGAAAGAAATAACGGCAATCATAACTACAGTAGCCTGGCACAGTGCCTCCATGTCACATCAAAAGCCAAAAGACTCAGAGTGTTGAAATGGTTTCTGTAGAAAAAAAAGCGTAACTGCATCATTACCGTATTTTGTAGAAATATAGTTTCATCCCTAAGCTACAGTGGAGTGCAAAAATGTGGATGACACCTTTTTGCACATTTTAAAGCAAGGTTTCTTTTTATTTACATTTTTCCAGACCAAGGTGATTCACTCGTTAGGGCTTCAATGAGTCAGGTGAATATAATTCCAGGGTTGAGCTATATATTCTGAAGTAACTCCATGCCTTCTAAAGTATCCTACTGCAGTGACTGTTGTGTCTGGTGTTAAAAACCATGGGTTGTCCCATGTTGTCAAAGGATGTCAGAATCAAGATAGTTCACTTCCACCATCAAGGAGAAGGCTACAAAAAACTATTGCTATGCAATTATCATTCTGGGGTATTGTATGTGGGTTGATGGCAAATTATTTTAAGTCAATACATTTTAAATTGAGGCTATACCACAACAAAATGTGGATAAAGTGAAGGGGTCTGAATACTTTCCGAATGCACTGTATCTGTCAGGCTCTAGTCTTCAGTCGGAGGGGTTGGCGGGTTCAAGGGTGACTTTTGACCATTATCAGGTACGACTTTGTCCAAATCGGAGTGGGGGTTTGAATTCTATTGAATATTATATGAATCCCAATCAATGAAAATGGGCCAATTTGGGTACAATCAATTATCTTATTTCTCAGGGATGAAACTAACTATTATTCCTACAAAAATAACGATGCAGAATCTTATCTGTCGATGGGATGCTGGGTGTCAAGGTTACCCAGTAGGGAAATGAACGAGTCCACCACGCGTTAAACAACCACCCGACCGTGTGAGAGGTCAACTATTGTAGTGTACCCCTCTTTTCACATGCTCGCTACTAGACAACAGGAAATGAAAGGACAGAGGGGAGACCAGCCCCATAAGCCATTCTCTCTCTCAGCCCAATGGCCGTCTGACATTTCTCTGCTCTACAGGACCCCTTTCAGAGTAATGACGCCACTGTCACGTGTGTGTAAGAGTAGCGGTCACGGCTTTAACGCTGATAACGACAGCGCAGTGCAAGATCAAATCTGCAGCCGCATCAAATCATCCTGTTCGCGAAAGCAGACATCTTTATGCTCACTCATAAAACGGAATTTACAGGGCACAGTCCATTCAGGGAATTGCTGCACATATTTGTTTTATGTGGTTCCCTCAATATCAGGCAAGGGTCCTGCTTCCACGAAAGAGACTGCCCTTTTCTCTTTCGTGGAATTAATGCAAATGGTAAAAGAAAATTAGAACAGTATGGGGCCTAGCTTGTGATGCAGGTGCACTAGATAGAGAGACATATATGAATGGCCTTGGGTTTATGAAAAATAAATCCCCATTTGATTGTAAAAGGAAATCCTTGATTCAGGGGAGGATTAGTGGAAGGTAAGTGGGAGTACCAAAAAATAAAAACAATCCAGAGGATAAATAATAATCTAGACAATAACAATAGCATCCCCTCAATTAAAACACCGGCTGTCTTTTATTTGTTTCCTAATCTTCAGTCCCCTGGAATTCTCATAGCCGTGATGACGACGATGTACAGCGAGGTCATATGCTGTAGCTCACGCTATATATTTATAGTGGAGGATTGTCTTTGATGAACACTGTACAGTAGTCAATTTCCTGTCTGTCATTTCCACCACAAGGCCAAAAGCAGACACAACATCTGAATGGACTTCTATGGTGTCCAAAGCTCCTGTGTGGAGGGTGAACAGTGAAAAGGCGCAACAACATCTGTAGCAATTCTGACCCTTCACATCCAGCTCACAGCTTGTTTGCATTACTCCCTTCTGGACAGCGGTACAGGGCCACCAGGACAAAAACATCACGCCACTTGAACAGTTTCTTTCCCAAAGCCACAGCTCTTCTCAATAACTGCTGATCATTGCACCTTGCACTTTACATGTTCTTGCACTTTTCTTAATAATATCCACTCATATTGATACTGTATATTTTGTCTTGAGTATTGTCGTGTTGTCGTCTTGTTGTTTAGTATGGTAGAATACCAAATCATGTTCCTAATGCACTGCACATGGCGAATAAAGTTAAATTGAATTGAGCAACCTAAACGTGGCCCTCTGTGAGTGTACTGTAAGTCATCATAGTCCGTGCGAACACAGCAACACTCAACTTCAGTCCGAGTACTGCAAATGTCCTGCACTGTGTTTTCAAAACAAGACAATCATACTTTATGGTCTACTACTGCAAAACGTATCAACTAAAACCTGCCATTTGATATGATGGGATGGAAGGACTAGCCTAAGCACACAGCATTACTGAGGCTTGCATCATCACTGAATCTGCACCAATAACTAGCCTACAGTCAATAGTTCCAATGAGGAGATAGGGTAGTGTTTTGATTACAGTTTTAATTTGTTCTCCATCGAGGGTATAGCAGGTCATCTATAGACATGTTATCAATTAATGGCACTACATGAAGTCTCTGCCATACCATATTAGTGCATAGATTTCACAGCGAGGTTTTAATGCTCAGCAACGCTCTGTCTAAGACACTGCCTGGTTCTCTATTGTTTCCCGAGGCCATAGGTTTCATCAAGCATGTCCCACTCATTTCTTTTAAATGGCATTTTGTAAGATATAGGCTAGAACTCATACCGTTAATGTCTGCTGTCAATTATTATAGGCTATATGCTGCCCTCTAAATTACCTGATAAAGGTGCCATGGGTGCCATTGTTAAATTGAGAGTCACTCCCCATCTTCCGTCACAGACTGAAGACCCATCTCTTCAGGCTACACCTTAACTGCTCCTCCTGAGTCATCTACTACCCACCAGCACTGTGTCTCCTGAGACGCCTGCTTCCCCCTATACTGTGTCTCCTAAGACGTCTACTACCCCCCTGCACTGTGTCTCCTAAGACGTCTACTACCCACCAGCACTGTGTCTCCTAAGACGTCTACTACCCCCCTGCACTGTGTCTCCTGAGACGCCTGCTTCCCCCTATACTGTGTCTCCTAAGACGTCTACTACCCCCCTGCACTGTGTCCCCAGAAACACCTGGTCCCCCCCTATACTGTTTCTCCTGAGATGTCTACTACCCCCCTATACTGTTTCTCCATTGTCTACAAAAAAATATATACCGGTATATATAATAAAAATTATATATATATATACATTTTTTTAAAGACATTTTCTATCACGACGACTGCCAATGGCCTCTGACCTGAGCTAGATGGCTTTTCCTGCTATGACTGGTGGATTGATGATTCACTTACTTAGTCAAATGTATCGATTGTAAGTCGCTTTGGAATAAGGCTGTTAAATGCCAAAAATGTACATTGTATAGAACCTACACCCACGGTGTTCCCATTGCCATTACACTTGGATTAGACAGTCAGTGGCTTTTCCCCCAGAAGGTGTTAGTTTAGTTAAAGTTATCATGTATGATGTAGGTACCTTGCAGCTTGAAAATTTGTGACCAGGTCATCTAGTATCCGGTTATTTCTCAGGTCCATTTCTGTTGTTGGCTTAAAAAAAGAGGAAAAAAATGCATAAGTCTTTTTGGTTTTGACATAGAAAGCACACATGAAATTCATAGGTCTTACTCTGATATTAATGAAAATGCAAGTCAAGGATCTCATCTTGTGGTTCCTACATGAAGCACCATTAAGATGAGTACAGGAGATGAATGTGGTTGGTCACATGTCCATCAGTCACATGACACATGTGATGGTACGCTACAGTAACATTATGTCATAACAGCAATGGCAGGGGTGGGCAGTGCACCTTCATACTTACTGAGTTACAAACAGGACACTGCAACTTGTAAGAGAGGAATTTCCTCATACACAAGGAGCAAACTGTAAAAGACAATGCACCGAATGAAAACGCAATTAGTTAATTAATAACACCTTTTATTTGATTGGCGCCTTTCTGGACAACCAAGGTCACCTTACAGTAGACTGAAAATACATTACAAGGGCAATAAAGTCATTCTGTAAGTAAGTGCTAGCTAAGTACATTATAAGCGCAATAAAAGTACAATGAAATTCAAGGAGATAAAAAAAGACCTGCAACATCATGTTAATAATACAGTTATATTAACAGTAATAAGACAAGCATACAAAGTGTGAGTGTCAGTTTACAGTAGGGGCGTGTCAGCTGTACAGGTGAACAGCTGTGCTTTGAGCAATTTTTTTTGTTTAAATGAATGCAATGTTTTTATCCTTTTTTGCTTTTGTTTGAACTTTTTAAAAGCTGACCCACACTGGCTGGTGATGACAGCTATCTATCTATCTATCTAACTATCTATCTATCTACCTGTCTATCTATCTATCTACCTGTCAGTCTATCTACCTGTCTGTCTGTCTGTCTGTCTGTCTGTCTATCTATCTATCCAGGTATATTGACTTACAGTTGTGAGAGCATTTGGTCATCATTGCGATATCCAGGAACTCGAAACAGATCGGACATCGGAGCAGGGCATCAACATTCTGCAAAGAAAGTTCAAATAAATCAACTGTCATAATAAACCAGACTAGTGTTAGACAGGCTAGATGTCTACAGCTAATACAACGTAGCTTTGTCCTCTTATTAAAGCACTTACTTTGAGACCTGTCATATTTGACGGTGAACCCGCTTCATTGAGAGCCATGACAGGTTTATAGAAGCACCGGATAACTTCTTAAAATTGTTCTTGTTTAAGTTGTGTCTTTGTGAGCAGATGTGCTTGCTAGCTTAAAAGACAACATCACTGATTTATCCCGCGAAATCTGTTTTCATAATGGCTGCGTTCGTGAAATCGCTCTGAGAGCGCCGGAGCGCTCACTGGGTTCACAGTCATAAAGCGACCGAGTCACTTGATTGGACAAGAGGCGTCCCCTGAGTGCTGGTGCAGATTCCAGAGCGAATTTACGAACGCAGCCAATACCAGACGCGCGAGTGCGTCCGACGATGTCGTCACTTCCTGTGTTAAATGGGTGCGCTCGATTTAGGTCGTTGCTCTTTTTGGGACTTTGAGCACGCCGCACCCCACTGATGTCCTATGATGTAACCACTGCTGCCTTCCTTAAAGCCTCCTAATGTTTCTTTTAATTAAGTGTTAATAATTTCTCTACATGTTCCTCAGATAATAGACTAAGGATCACAGTGTGTGTGTGTGTGTGTGTGTGTGTGTGTGTGTGTGTGTGTGTGTGTGTGTGTGTGTGTGTGTGTGTGTGTGTGTGTGTGTGTGTGTGTGTGTGTGTGTGTGTGTGTGTGTGTGTGATTGATTGATTGATTGATTGATTGAAAACTTTATTAGAAGATTTGCAGAAGTAGGTACATGAAAGTACATATTACATACAAGGTCAACTAACAGGATAAAAACCCAAGAAAGCCACTGGCTTATTTCAATTGGGGTCCTTGATACTCAATTCATCGTTACATGTAAGACAGATAAAAAACTAGTACTATCTACAAGATAATACAGACAAATAACTAGTACTATCTACAAGATAAACATACATCCAACATGGGAAGATCAATACAACAAAACATAAGGTATGTACAGCGGGTAGGACAGGTGGGGACATACACCACAGGTGGGGGCGGGGGACAAAACACAAAGTATGTACAGTGGGTAGTTCGGGCAGGGGGACAGACATATAATATGTACAATGGGTAGTTCGGGCGGGGGGACAAAACAACAAGTATGTACAGTGTGTGGTCATGGTGGGGGGGGGGGGTACAAAAACACCAGTAGATTTAGGCGGGGGGGAGGGGGGGCGACATAATAACATTGCGTTTGCTCAGAGTGTAGACCAGGTAGGGGGGTGGGACAAAACAACTAGTATGTGCAGAGGGTATTTCAGGTGGGGGGGGGGGGGGGAGAGACATAACAACAAAACCACAAGAATATATAGAGGGTAGTCCAGGTGGGGGTGTAGTCTTTTAATTTGATTTTTGATTTAGAGGGTCCATTTACGGATTGCGTGTGTGTGTGTGTGTGTGTGTGTGTGTGTGTGCGTGCGTGCGTGCGTGCGTGTGTGTGTGTCTGTGTCTGTGTGTGTGTGTGTGTGTGTGTGTGTGTGTGTGCGTGTGTGCGTATGTGTGTGTTTGTGACGAGGGGAAAAAAAGATGGCCAAGCTACCACTCTCAACTAATGTTTCTAAAAATGTTGCATCCCAATGGTTTGTTATTGTTAATTGGCTGTAATTCTGGCAGTTTGACTCATGAAAACCATCCTGCGGCAGGTAATGGAAAAAGAGTGATTAGGACCTGAGGCCCCAGTGGTATATGGACCGTGTTGTGTTAATAACACATTTGCATTTATCATCTTTGGGCACCAGCTGTGTACCCTGAAAACTCTATCCATAAACACAAGATGTCACAGAGCTAACCATAGCAACAACTAAAGCCATACTCATACAATCCAAGAACTACAGAGCACGTAGTTAAGAGGAAAAAAAGTAACACAACATGTTATTCTGATTGAGTGAGTGAATCATTCATCCTTTTATTCATCACTCCATTTATTCATTCATTCATTCATTCATTCATTCATTCATTTCATTCCATTGTACAGTAATATGTACAATATTACAATATGATGTTTAGAATAGACCTCTAGAATGATAACAAGTTACTGTACAGAATGGCTTTCGTTTGACTGTTGTGTGCAAGGCATGGCTTGGTAAAGTCATTAATTGATAACAGTATGTCGTCATCTGTGCAAGGCACAGTACATTGCTTTCTCTGCTTGTGAGCCTGCCAGCTCAATCCATCTCTCGTTCCCAAAGCACATTCATTCTGTAGAACCCCAACAGTTTCTTTACAATACAGCCTGTTCAGGCTCCCATGGCCATAATCCATAATGAATAACATTATTAAGCATGTTGCTCTAGTTCCTCTATTCTTGAAGCTTTGGTGTTTCATTTGACAATGTTTTTTCCAGTAGCAAATTAAATATATTAAATCCAACTAATTAAGTTAGATGGTTCAGAACTCTTTACAAAATGACAGTAAACCATTTTATCTTCATTTTATCTTACCATGACTGGCTTTCTTTCTGGTAAGTTGTTCTTATTTGTTCTTGACAAAATGGTTCCTACTTCTATGCCTCTGGAGTGTGGGGTGCACAGGATTGCATAACCAAATCCAAGATGGTTCACTTGTGATACATATGCCTCTGATTAAACCAACCCAAAACATTTCAAATCCTCTTAATCCTCCTAACCATGATTCCCATCAGGAACTATGAGGATGGAAAAAGAGTATTCCACACACTTACTCACGACTCTCTACCATGACAGCCTTGCCTCTGTCCAACAGTCATATTCAAAATGGATAAGGAGAAAAGTGATGCTGAGCGACAAGTGTTAGTATAAATGAACATGGTCCAAGCAGCTTTTAGTTCCTATATCCTGCCATTGAAACCAGATACAGCCCAGTGGCTGTGGTAAATGCATCGCTTTTCCAGTCTCTTAACCTGTAATTGATGAATAAATCTGAAAGTACATCCCCTCGCTGCCATGTTACTGTCTGAGTGAAAGGCCTTAATTATGAAATAATAACCAATTTTTTTGCTAAATCCTCCAGATGGTTGCTGCAAAATCCTTGAGCTAAAAGATACCAAGCAGGCTTTGGAGGGGACTATCGGGTCTAGACTGAGCACACATTTTCCCCTAAGAACTTTCACACCAGTGTAACCTATAATCTAACATTCTCTCTGGTGGGAAAAGAATGAGAGCCTGTGTTTATACTACATCGCACTTTACAGAACTTTACAGAGCTTTATTTCAAGTATCAAGATAATATGATACTACAAGATAGCATGTCAGCTTGACATCCAAGACATTTTGAGATGGCAGCTGATAGTATTTTGGTTGACATTCTCTTTGAATTAGCTCATGCACTGATGTGGCAGCCAGCCAAAATATGTAAATGTATTTTCACAGTTTAAATGTTTCCTTCCAACCTCACCAAACTAATTCTCCCTTTCTGTATTTGATTTTCCTTTCTGTAATCGAAGGACGAAAGGGCAGAAATTCTGTATTTAGGATGATAACTCTGTCTAACTCTTTATGACAGATCCAAAATTAAAAACAATTAAGATCAAGCCTTGATCTTAGATCTAAGATCATCTTATCTTATCTCAACATTTAGAGAATGACTAACGGGTTATAGTCATCTGAAATAGTCATATTTACAATTAAATCATGCATCCTGTTAAACAGTGTTTATACAACTTGAGGCCAGTTTTTAGGTGTTTTCAAAGAAGTGTATAACGCCTCATTATATCATATTTCTTTTCAAACGCGTTTAACAGTTGTTGATGTTGAGATGGCAGTCGGGATGACTGATGCCTGAAATAATATTGGACACGTGATAACGCAGAGCAACCAGACAGACGCTGGCCTGCCTCAAGATGGATTCTTGGCTCCAGTACAACAGATGTGGAACTAACTCCTCAACCCCAGGTAGAGATCAACACATGTTACATGCTCAGATCTCTCAGTAAGATCTGACCACAATTTAACACCATAAGAACTCCATCATCTCCCGTTCCAGATG
Organism: Nansenia antarctica; assembly: GCF_963989245.1. Taxonomy (NCBI): domain Eukaryota; kingdom Metazoa; phylum Chordata; class Actinopteri; order Argentiniformes; family Microstomatidae; genus Nansenia; species Nansenia antarctica. The sequence goes on along the minus strand of NC_137691.1, from coordinate 12,235,764 downwards.
GATGAAATTGGGAAAATACCATCAAACACTGGATCTACCCTCTACACCCCCCACCCCCCACACCTTGACATACAGTATATTACCGAGAACGTAAGGAGTGAGCTGAACTTAGAGGGCACCACACTCCCTCTGCATACAGACACATTAATCTCTTTAAGCCCCTACAAGCTCAGCGATAGCACCCTAGGAAAAAACTCTCACCGACGATTTATCTATCTTTCAAGAGTACAAGAGTACAACAATACAATCCTACTGTAGGAATCGTACCGATCTGTATCGTTTTCAGAAAAATACATGTACACTTGACAACTAAGGCGATTGTTGTCAACGACAGACTGAAATGTGTCACGTAGAAACTAAAATGTGCTTTATCTTTAAGCTTGGGCGAGATTTTCCAAGGTCTGAGACAGATTAGCGCCGTCGTTTTCAGTCACAGCCTCTCTCCAAATCTCCCCTCACAAGCCTGACTCTCCGGGTGACGTCAGGCCCCCCTTTGAACCTTTGGCCAGATTCATTACACAGGGCTGAGAAGCTCACAGCCTCACCAGCCTCCTAATGACGTTCTCCACACATTGTCTCCAAATCTCCAGTTTTCCTGTCAAGTTTGGCAGAACTGCACTGCTCTCTCTGCAGGGTTATTAGTACTGTAGTCATACAGCAGGCTGTTACCTGGGCTTCATACAAGGATACAGGGACACCTTCCTCCATGTTAAAGAGGTGTGTGTGTGTGTGGGGGGGGGGGGGAGGGGGGAGTCACACAAGAGTGTATGACTCATCACCAAAGGGTGTATGACTCATCATCAAAGGGACAGATGCACTTCGGCACAGAGACGGGATCAAACACGTCGCTCCATAAAGGATACAGTAAATGAGGCTAACGCTAATAATCTTAATGGGGCCATGACCATATAATTTCTAGTTCAATATACATGATTCAAATGCCATAGGCCTACCTCTTGTTTTTTGGTTGTTTTTTCTCAGCAGTGCTCTGTCTCTCTCCTGAAGAGGAAGGTTGGAAATGCACTGGGTTTCAGGGGAATTGTAAATGTCAGAGCCAATCAGCCTTCTCCAGGTCAATACATCTGGTTAGGTTTGCCCTGATTAAATACCTGAAGCCAAAGACAATATATCATCTAGCTAAATGCACTTTGGCACATAGTCCTGGTAAAAGGTTCTGTGTTAGAGCGCCTGTTGTTCCTTTATTCCCACGCTTTGTGAGAAAGTGTGTGTGTGTGTGTGTGTGTGTGTGTGTGTGTGTGTGTGTGTGTGTGTGTGCGTGTGCGTGTGCGTGTGTGTGTGTGTCCAATGCATTTCCTTCGAGGACTCCAATGTGATAATGGCCAGCGCTCTTTCCATGTTCCCCTCAATATGTGCTAATGATTTTGGAAACAGAAGGAATGTTCAATTACTGGATGTTAAGTCGAGCGCTAATTACCTCCTCACATTAGCAGACTGCCTATCTTGGGGAGAAGCTGCCTATCCCCCTCCGCCAAGCTTCCAGAGACTCTCTGATTATCGAGTAAAGCCCACATCAAGAAACTTTGGCTAAGAGTTTCTTATGGCACTGAAAATGCTTGGATATAATGTGGAGGACAGATATTGCTTGATTAATTTAGTTCTGCAGATAATCCACATTTTTAATGCCTCTCCATGGATAAACCACACTCAACTGCAAAACTGTTATATGATCATGCACCAGAACCTTTTTGTATTGGGTTATGTGTTACTGTGCTCATTGCAGTGGGACAATACGGTGAAACGATTTATGGACATTAGTAATATAATACTAATGCATAAAAGGATAAGACGTCCCTTCCATGCAGTGGTGTCAGAAATGGAACATCCTTCGAATATTAGACTTTTCCGTCTGCGTGTGTGTGTATTTCTTCCATTTAGTAACGCACACTCTCAGTCACACTCACCTAGCGAGAAGACAGCGTTGTCATGACCCATTGTATGTCAAACTAATGAGCGTTCAGGGAGCGTCACCGTCCTCCTGAAGAACCCATTAGAGCTTTCCTGAAAAAAACATGTGTGCTGTGAAATAAGCCCACACACGTGTCACCTTGTCAGGCCTGGGGCATGCAGCGGGTAGACGAAGAAAAACAGTTTCATTATATCATGTAACACAAACAATTCCTCTTCTCTTTGCCTCACTAAGTGTTTACCTTTATTGCTTTCTTTTTCTTGATCATAACAGTCTTTTACATTTTGCCAGTCTTGATTTATCTGTTGCCACTGTACGCACGCTTCCGTTTACTGAAGTAACTCTGATTGTACAGATTGTAGGCATCAGGACCACTGGTTGCTAGAAATGTACGTCAGAGGTCAGGAGAGTTCTGGGAAACAGGCTGATAGCACATAGACGGTTCTTCTGTAATTTGATTTGTGCTTTTTTTCACCTCTGCGTTAAGCACAGTGGGTCACCTTGGGTATGAAAGTTCGACATTAAGTGGAGATAGTGGAGTTCAGTGTTCACTGCAGCCTTCATCTCTGGACCTATTTAGGGCTCTGTAAACGCTAACTCACCTTAGTGTGTTGCATATTATCCATGTGCTCTTATTGCTGCTCGTACGTGTAAGCACATTTAGGTGATTGCTTTTCTGTTTCTCTCTCAATGGGCTTTCTGCATCTCAATGAAACAATGTCTGGAAAACAAGAGAGCAGCTGCTTTAAGCCAGAACTCTCACCTCCTTCTTCCTCTTCTTCCTCTTCTTCATCTCATCTTCCTCTTCCCTCCCCTTTTCAGTAGCAGATGACGTACACAGGACCACATGTAAAACAGACAGTAAATAATAATAATAATAATAATAATAATAATAAAAACACAGTAAAAAATAATAATATCAACACTCGACAATACAGTACACGATCATGAGTATATACAGTACATTTTAAAAAATAGAACAATTATTCTCTTGAGAGAGCGATGTTGAATAAACAGAATAAAACCGTTTACACAAATGGCAAACATCGGAAAATCGTTTTGTCATCTGTGTTATTTGTTTGATTCGCAACGCTACAACAAATTATGTCCATGAAATCGGTGTATACAAAGCAAAACCACATTCACATAAACTCTGTTTAGGAACCTATGTGCATTATTTATATTGTTCATGAGAGAGCGAGAGAGAGGGAGATGGAGAGAGAGAAAGAGAGAGAGCTTTTGTCACAGTCGAAACTCTATGTTCACTTGTATTGAAATCAAAGGCATTCTTTGAGGAGCAAATCACTGCAATAACTGTCCAATGTATTTATGTTCATTCAAGCTCCAGTGTCAGAGATCACTGATCTGAGGAGCATTCAACCTCCCCATACTATCTAGTTTCTAGCTTCCAATGGTGTGTTATACTGTGGACAATAGTCTGAGAAACAGAATAAAAAACATGTTTACAGTTTACACAAATAGCAATTCATGGGAAAATCGTTTTTTCATCTGTGTTTGCTTCGCAACGCAACAACAAATGATGTCCATGAAATCGGTGTATACAAAACAAAAACCACATTCACATAAACCCTGTTTAGGAACTTAGGTGCATTATTTATATTGTACATGAGAGAGAGAGAGAGAGAGAGAGAGAGAGAGAGAGAGAGAGAGAGAGAGAGAGATGGAGAGGGCAAGGGAGAGGGAGAGGGAAAGAGAAAGACACAGAGAGAGAGAGAGAGAGAGAGAGTCAGAGAGAGAGAGAGAGAGAGAGAGAGAGAGGGAGAGAGACAAAGAGAGAGCTTTTGTCACAATCTAAACTCTATATTCACCTGTATTGAAATCCAATATTGCATTTGATGAGCAAATCACTGCTCCTGGCACCCTCTCCTTTCTAGCTTTTCAGTGGCACACAATACTGAGGACAAAAGTTTGAGCTTGAGGGTGATGAAACAATACTGTTTCGTTGCAACACGGCCCCTCTTATAAGTGCACGCTGAAGAACTGAGGCCTCTCAGATTCATGAGTATTCTACTTATAAAAGATTGAGCTTGTTCAAAGAGAAATGTTCTCTTTGAACAAGCTCAATCTTTGCGTGACATTATTTTCAAGGAGGGGGTAGGCAATCGAAAATTAAAATATTCTGTGCTATCCGAAAACCGTGCTTTCTACCGCGCTCACATCACTCAGACTTGCTGGAGTCTATTTGTTGGCCGTTTGTTTACACACAGACACTTCACGTGAGGTTCTTGACGCATTTCATCATACCTGGACAGTACATGTTCCACGGTGGGGGAGGGGCTTTAGAGCCTCAGGGTCAAAGCCCTGAGCCAGGGGAGGCTGTTGGAGGTAGAAATCAGAGGCTCATTGTAACATACAGAATAGATGGCACACACGCTTTATACAGTATCCCTCCCATTCCCCATTCCATTCCATTCCAATGCATTAGATGACAACGAGCCCGTCCTCTAATGTCTGCCTCCACCAGCCTCCACCAGTCTCCACCAGCCTCTGCCAGCCTCCGCCAGCCTCCACCAGCCTCCACTAGCTTCCACTAGCCTCCACCAGCCTCCACTAGCCTCCACTAGCCTCCACCAGCCTCCACTAGCCTCCACTAGCCTCCACCAGCCTCCACTAGCCTCCACTAGCCACCACCAGCCTCCACCAGCCTCCACTAGCCTCCACCAGCCTCCACCAGCCTCCACTAGCCTCCACCAGCCTCCGCCTGGCTCAGAGCCTCTCTAGGAGGTCAGTCGTCAGAAATCCGCTTTTTTCTCTCCGCAGACTGGTCTTTCTCTCACTGTGTCTGTGTGTCAGTGTAACGGGGCCCTCAGCAGGTGAGTCATCCCTCCGCCACGCAGCCTGGGCCCATGCGTACGTGACTGCCAGGGATTTTTCACATCTCAGACGACGCGAGGCCGAGGCAGTCTAGGCAGTGAGGCAGAGAACCAACACTGTCCAAATCATTAGAGTCTGTGTTTCTGTCTGATGGGAAAACGAGGGGGGGACAGTCGCTGTGATCGGTGTCTGTCTGATGTCAAAATACAGTTTTGAATCATTCATACTTGAATGATTTCCTTTTTCGGGGGGAAGTTATTGTGACCATTGTTGGTAATTGGCAATTGCTGGTAATCCTCCCTTCCTTGGTCCTTGTCCCTTTCCCCGAGTCATTCCCACCATACAAGCCCAGTCTGGTATCCCCCGGAGCCCAATGTACTGTGCTTTTCCTGTCGTGGTCTCCCGGGGGGATGGTGGGAGAGTGTTTATTCAGGCACATCTCGTTTAGTGCCGGAGTTGGACCGGTGAGAAAAGCGTGGTAGCAAGAACAAGTTCTGTCCGTCCTCCGCTCACTTTTGAAGGACTTCCTGCTGGTCCTACTGGGTGATGTTATTTACGTTGGCGGTGCGTCACGCGATGTCAATCAATCGATGGAGTATCTGGGCTTACAGTAACCCATCTGAGAGGATACACTGGCTAGAAAAATTTAGGGAAAAATACAAAGCATTTACAGGTCAGTTGTCAATGCAGTTAATTCAGTCCCCTCTTTTTAATATTGCCTTTAAATGACTAAATAAGTAAATTAAGATTATAAAAACCCATCCTTTTAATATTGCATTTAAGTTACAAAATAATTAAATTAAGATTATATAATGATTAAAGCACTTTGAGCTGCAACGTTTGCAGGAAAAGCGCTATACAAATAAAGTTATTATTATTATTATTATTATTATTATTATTCTCTGCAAAAACAACGGTTCTGTCCATCATCTAGTAGACTCGATGATCATCCATGTCACATCATGTCATCCCATTAACCTCATGTTACTCAGCCACAACTAACCCGGATCTCAATGTGTTTCCTATCCGTCTGTGGGTGTTCTATCGCCCGTCGCCCCTTGAGAGGACTGATTGAGGAATGTCTTAAGAGGGAGAGGGTGTGTCCCAAAGTACCCCTGGCTGGCCTCAGGACACGCTCACCTCTACTACACCTCTACTACACCTCTACTACTACACCTCTACTACAGCCCTCCAGTCTATCTGCTGCAGATGGCTCCGGTGTGGAACCGCTGCTGTCCTACCCTCCAGATCCCATTTATAGCATTAAAGGCATGCTGTCCCATGCTGCCCCATGCTGTCCCATGCTGTCCCATGCTGTCCCATGCTGCCCCATGCTGTCCCATGCTCTCCCAGCCCCGTCTCCCATAGCATCTGGCCATGCACCCCTCTGGCCAAGTAAACAACTCCATCAGGTTCCTGCAGGTTCATTTTCTTGTGTATCCAAGAAATAATCAACACAGAGAAGGCCAAAAGGCTTTGTTCTAATGTGTATCAGAGCAGACTGTTCATAGTCAAACAAGGCGATACTTAGGGATATCTGTCACGTACACTTACCCTTCCTGGCAAGCTCAGGGGGGGGCTGTAATGGCCAGCTTGGCTTGACGTTACTTCAGCCAGAGCGTGGACCCACTACTTAGCGGGGGAGGGTATTTTGTGGTGAAATTAAACTGCCAATTAACTGCACCGGGTATTTACAGATGTATAAACGCCCAGCTAGCACTCATTCTCGAGCAAACAAGAATCTTTACACTAAATTAACCCCGGAGAAAACAAGACTGATATGGCGTGTTTAATATCTGTTTATTTTTAGCGTCAGAGACTCATTGGATCACATGAATAACACACACACTCACAGCAAGCCTGGTATGGTTATCACAGGAGATATGGTTATGGACATATTACCGGTACTGGGTTATTAAACCCACACCTGAATGAGCTGTTTTCCAGCAACCAATGCAGTACAAAACACACATTCAATGAGGAGAAAGACGTATATATATGTTGTTATATCAACAAATATAACCCTCATAAGTAGTGAAATAAAAATGTTGATGTGAAATATTCTCGAGACTATTATGTTTAAGACCATAACTCCTTATCTCCATTACAGTAGCAGGTCTTCTGTCTAACGCTGATTAAGCATGCTGATCAGGGTCTACCTCAGGCCCTCCGCCTCCTCTCAGAGACGCCTGGCTGGCGGCCCCTCGATTCACGCACTTGACTTCAAAGGTCCATCTTGTTAACCGCCAAACCGCACCGGGCTACATATTAATAGCATCATTATTATAAACAGACGATTATACACAAAGCTTTCATTTTGTGTCCTTAAGGGGCCATTATCAGCTGTCTGTATTGATTTATATGGTGAGTGTGTGTGTGTGTGTGTGTGTGTGTGTGTGTGTATGTGTGTGTGTGTGTGTGTGTGTGTGTGTGTGTGTGTGTGTGTGCGTGCGTGCGTGCGTGCGTGCGTGTGTGTGTGTGTTTGTGTGTGTGTCTGTGTGTGTATAAGTGTGCATGTGTGTGTGTGCGTGGGTGTGCGTGCGTGCGTGCGTGCGTGTGCGTGCGCGTGTGCGTGTGTGTCTGTTTGTATGGGTTTGGGTGTTCATCTGTATGAGAGAGAGAGAGTTTGTACCACCCACCCCTGTGTCCATCAGTCCTTCTCCAGGTCCAACAGAATGTCCAAAGAAGGATTTGTTTTGTCTCAGGGGAAGCTGGTGCCGCGGCCGTTCCCATACTGAGCGTGGTAAACACCGTACCCTCAGGGGCGGGCACCTGCTGTGCCAAGCGATAAGACAGAGAGACGAGAGTGAGGGCTGCGCGAGGTCATTCCATTTACTGTCTCCGGTATTTTTCCACTGTTTTGTGTTGTTCATCTTAAAACCAAGGACACTTGTTGTAAAACCAAGGACAGTCTTTCACTCATCAGAGGTCCTTATTACTTTGCTGGATGCTGCATTTCTTCCCTCCTCTGCCTTCCATTGAAAGACACCAGTGATCTAACCTCCTCTCTGTTCAGTACTTCTGAGTTCAGACATCCCAAACAAAAGCTCACATTCAGATCCCCCCCCATTCTGGCACTCTGGTTTGTTTGTGTGATCGTTGCACAGTGCTGCCGCGTGTGTATAAACACAGCATATGGAGTCTGCTATACCACCCATGTTTAATTATTCAGGTCATCGATCAGAGCTGCATCCTGCTCGTGAGACCTCAGTGTTTGCATGTGCGTGTGTGTGTGTGTGTGTGTGTGTGTGTGTGTGGTGCGTGTGTGTGTGTGTGTATGTATGTGGTGCGTGTGTGTGGTGCGTGTGTGTGTGTGTGTGTGTGTGTGTGTGTATGTGTGGTGTGTGTGTGTGTGTGTGTATGTATGTGGTGCGTGTGTGTGTGTGTGTGTGTGTATGTGTGTGTGTGTGTGTGTGCGTGCGTGTGTGTGTGTATCTCTGTCTTTGTGTGTGTAATTAATCCGAACACTGTACCAGAGGAATAATTAGCAGCCTGCTACCCCCTGCTACCTCTACCATCACTCATTATTGTAATCAAAGAGACTTTCTGATGATGTGTCTTAATGTGACTTGTGTGGTTTGTCTTCCTGGCTCTGAGACAGGATGGGCTGCATACAAAAAAGATGGTGTTGGCTCTGCACGGATCAACATAAAAGGCAAGGCTTAAGTTAAACATTTACTCTATTTATGTATAAAGGATGGAGGGAGTCCTTTGAAGGGTCCTGTACTCAGCACTTTGATCCACATAAAAACAAATCGATGGAAACCATCTTCATCTTCGTCCACAGACCGGTGAACCCACAGGAGAGGATGTTCGCTAGCTCTCCTTGCCAGTTGGAAAGCCCTGTGATAAACAGACACATAAAAATGAAGTAAGGTGTCAGTGTGAGAGGGAGATGACCTCATCGTTATGTGGAGGGAGCCTAGAGAGTAAACAGCAGCCTTTTATCTCCCCTGGCGTGGTGTATTACGATGTGTCATACAGCGGGATGCGACTGTCGACCGCCTATCGAAGGACATAATGTCTCCGGCAGGTTTGCTCCCAACTTGGAGCAGAAATGAGTACCGTCCATCAATATGAGGATCTAGTCTCACCTTCAGCCCACAACAACATACTAAAATGTTATACTTTCTACGAATTGTTATTCTTGATGCAAGCCCAGGTTACCACAGGAATGGGGGGGGGGGGGGTGGTGAGGAGGCCAGACTGAAGATTTCTGAAGTGTTTTCTAATTTGTTTCCAAGTAGGCAGCTCAATTTCAACCAATCAGCTCCCCACAGCAATGATCTGAAATCATATGCACTGATTATGGACTGATTGGGCAACTGTTCTGAGGAGGTGATTAGGTGAAGTGAAGTTGTTAAGTAGTTTTTTGGTTGTCTGTTATCTGCTATCTGCAATTATACTATGTGAAGCGCATTGAGTTGCATCTTGTAAGAAATGCGCTATACAAATAAACTTTGATTTGATTTGATTTGATTTAAGTTGTTTATTAATTACGTTGTTTTTTGGTTGTCTGTTATCTACTATCTGCAATCAACCAGCTCCACAGCACAACGGGTAGAAGAGGGATAACTGAAGACGACACCACCACCACCACCACCACCACCACCACCACCACCACCACCTCTCTTCTTGGTATTGTTGTCATTAAGAAGACATTATATCAACCCATTATCTATTATCTAAACTACTGACATACATCATCGTATCATGACGCATATCATATAATTTTTATGACATATGGTTATGAAGTATGCTATCAAAGTAAATTGTTGCTTGGCATATTTGAACATTAGACATTTACACATAATACAACATAATGGAATAGATTTGGATTGGAATAGCAAAGGAAATAGGACTTCCAGATGTCAGGTCAACCTATACTGTATATATTTAGATGTAGTCATGATGGAGAGGAAATAATGTTTTCCACAACACTGTTGTCCTCAGGGGAGTTTCATTTAACGGTATAATTGCTTGGCAGTTCCTTTCTACAATGAAGCAAAGCTGAAGGCAGAGAAGGTAGGTTGGAGAGGGAAATTATAATAATGTTGTCCTGTTCTGACATACACAAAGAAAATTATGCATAATTGAATATTGTTCACTCATTTATGCTCACTAATTGTTATGGAAGATACGCCAAATTAGGCCATTGGAGAATTCGTACACAACATGTTTTTCCAGCATTTACAGATTGAGCCAGTCTTGTCACAGCAATACTCTCCATTCACCTCCAGGTACCATCCTATTGTTCATTCAAAATGGAATGTTATACACTCCACTTTTATAAAGGAACGTTCCCTGTCAAACAAGGCAATGGCATGCTTTCACTTATCAGTGAAATCCCCTGTATATAAAAAAGAAACGTTTATTTTTATTTGTATTATCTTGTGAAACCTAGTTTGTCTTTACGGTAAATACATTCACAGAGAAGTCATAGAAGTTCATGGTAATCACATCAGGTTGCCAACAGCTCTAAAGTTTTGCAATCACTGTTTACAGGAGAGTTCAACAACTTTCTGAAAAACACAGATAAACCTCGAGCCAAAAGTCTCTTTTGTATTCTTGTCTGGCTTCCCAAACTGTTTTGAGAGGAGCATTCTGACGAGACAAGCTGCCTGGTAGGAATAACCAACAGTGCATTTTACTGTGAGCTGTATAAATAATATATATCAGGACATTCAATATATACTGTATATATTATATTCATGCAGGTGAGGTAAGTCTTTCTGGTGTATGGACATGACCTGAGTGTCCTGAGAGTGCATCAGGGGTGAACTGAGGAGGAATGGTGATTTGAGTTTAGTTTAGTTTAGTTTAGTTTAGTTTAGTCCCTCTCCACCCATCATATGAGTTTAGTTTAGTTTAGTTTAGTTTAGTTTAGTTTAGTTTAGTTTAGTTTAGTTTAGTCCCTCTCCACCCATCATATGAGTTTAGTTTAGTTTAGTTTAGTTTAGTTTAGTTTAGTTTAGTTTAGTCCCTCTCCACCCATCATACGAGTTTAGTTTAGTTTAGTTTAGTTTAGTTTAGTTTAGTTTAGTTTAGTTTAGTTTAGTTTCGTCCCTCTCCACCCATCTGCCTCCTGAGCATCAGCGATCCTCTGGGGCGCACTGGGCCATCCTATTCCCATGCACAGAGGGGGGCTACACATAAGTGGGCTCAGCTGGGACGCATGAGTCACTGCATGTAGGAGTCCCACCTGATACCAAGCTCCCTTGGAGACACTCTTACACACTCGCCAATTGAGTATTTTCAACCCAGCGTTCCGGGGTTCACGTTTTTGATCTTACTTTAAATCAGGTTCTTCCTTTCTAATGGTATCAACCGCCCCCAGGAAGGTACTGGGTGGAAGTGAGCTAAGTGTGATTGTTCAGTTTACTATTTCCTTCCCTTTGTCGTCTTTGACTTCAAAGCAGGCGGGTTCGTTCCTGATGCAACACTTGTTGCAGTGTACTCCTCCGTGAACACAAACATCCCTAGTGAGACTCCAGGCTTTGAACTCTGCTAATCCAGCCCACTTTGGGTCTCATCACCCCCCCCCCCCAACTCAACATCACCCCCCCCACCCCCCAACTCAACATCACCCACCCCCCCAACTCAACATCACCCCCACCCCCAACTCAACATCACCCCCACCCAACTCAACATCACCCCCACCCCCAACTCAACATCACCCCCCCCACCCCCAACTCAACATCACCCCCCACCCCCAACTCAACATCACCCCCCACCCCCCCAACTCAACATCACCCCCCACCCCCAACTCAACATCACCCCCCACCCCCAACTCAACATCACCCCCCAACTCAACATCACCCCCCAACTCAACATCACCCCCCAACTCAACATCACCCCCCCACCCCCAACTCAACATCACCCCCCACCCCCAACTCAACATCACCCCCCCACCCCCAACTCAACATCACCCCCCACCCCCAACTCAACATCACCCCCCACCCCCAACTCAACATCACCCCCCACTCCCAACTCAACATCACCCCCCACTCCCAACTCAACATCACCCCCCACCCAACTCAACAAGTAATGCCGTTGCAGTGTATTGAGTCCATGCCTGAATGAAAATCAGTGTGCATCATAACTTCTATCAATTTGTTATCGTTTGTTTACCTGTCAATTATCTGGAGAAATGCTGTTGGATTCAGAGAACCGGATTAAACTGAAATCTGTATGCAGCCCCTTCTTTATTTAATTAAATGAGTTATGTGTGCAGCCATCTTCTTCTTTAATGAGTTAGGCTATGTTCCAGGAGTCCCGCACCAGTAGTTAAACTTATATTTGGATTTGAACATTGCCATTTTGAACTGTTATTTACCAATATTACATAATGACAAGTTTCACCCTAAGAACACTCAGTGGTCCCAAAGCTCATTATGTTTGAAGGAACAACACGTCAATATATCCCAGTATGTGGTGGAAAGATTCAAGAGCACAGTCTGGCAGTACATACAGTACCAATTAGCAATGGCCACTGAACTGAATTTTAAGATATCTTTGTTAAAAACGAATTGCATCATTCCATAACTTAATGCTTAGTGACAGATTGCTCTGACCTGAGTTCTGAAAAAGTGAACCATACACAACAAACCTAACTGGTGGACAACATTGGTGTGACTGGCTTATTATATTATAACCCCTTATAGGGATTAAACATTCAGTTTAGTGTGAAGTTTGCAGATACTGTACACCTTAGTCAAAAACTTAAAGTTTCCCCCTGACATTTAATCCTAGTAAACATTCCCTGTCTTAGGTCAGTTAGGATCACTACTTTATTTTAAGAAGGTGAAATGTAAGAATAATAGTAGAGAGAATTGTTTATTTCAACTAATGCACACCTTCCCAGGGGGTCAGAAGTTTAAACACACTTAGTTAGTGTTTGGTCGCATTGCCTTTAAATTGTTTAACTTGGATGAAACTTTTCAGCTAGCCTTCCACAAGCTTCCAACAATAAGTTAGTGGAATTTTGGCCCATTCCTCCTGACAGAACTGGTGTAACTGAGTCAGGTTTGTATAGGCCTCCTTGCTCACACATACTTTTTCAGTTCTGTCCACACATTTTCTATAGGATTGAGTTCAGGTCTTTGTGATGGCCACTCCAATACCTTGACTTTGTTGTGCTTAAACCATTTTACCATAACTTTTAAAGTATGCTTGGGGTCATTGTCCATTTGGAAGACTTCATTTGCGACCAAGCTTTAGCTTCCTGGCTGATGTCTTGAGATATTGCTTCAATATATCCACATCATTTTCCTTCCTCATGATGCCATCTGTTTTGTGAAGTGCACCAGTCCCTCCTGCAGCAAAGCGCCCCCACAACATGCTGCTGCCACCCCCGTGCTTTAAATGGACTGATTATATAGCACCTTATTCCAAAGCGCTTTTCAATGGCCTCTCATTCACCCATTCACACACTCATTCACACACCAATGGCGGCAAGCTACCATACAAGGCACCGGCCCTGAATCTGGGGTTCAGTGTCTTGCCCAAGGACACCTCAACATGGCCCAGCTGAGGTTCGAACTGCTGACCTTGCAATCATTAGACGCTTGCGCTACCTCGGTTGGGATCCCAACCATCCCAACGGTTGGGATGGTGTTGTTCGGCTTTCAAGCCTCCCCCTTCCCCACACAATTTTGATGTCATCAAACCAGAGGACATTTCTCCAAGAAGTAAGATCTTTGTCCCCATGTGCAGTTGCAAACCGTAGTCTGGCTTTTTTATGGCAGTTTTGGAGTGGCTTCTTTCTTCTTTCTTGCCCCGCGGCCTTTCAGGTTATGTCGATATAGGACTTATATACTTATAAGTGAAATAATCTGTCTGTAAACAATTGTTGGAAATTACTTGCACATCTACAAAGTAGGATGTCCTAACCAACTTGCCAAAACGATAGTTTGTTAACATGAAATGTTATGTAGTTTTAAGCTAACTGTATGTAAACTTCCGACTTCAACTGTAGGTGAGCATAATAATATACAGTATATGCTTTGCTTGTATCTGATGATGATGAGAAATTCTGAGGTGGAACAAATTGGATTGTTTGTTTCATCTGTTCATGCATGAATCGTGGGGCTGTTGGCTTGTGATCAGTACATACAGTAAACACAGTTTATATATAAACTAAGGCTATCTCCAGGGACAGAAACCAACTGATGAAGGTATCTGATGCTTCATTCACAACTCTGAACTTATAGAATTGCAGACATGACATAAAGATTGCTGTCCTTCACTGCACTGGTAGCACAAGTGGCCTAGTTTCCAAACTTTATTGCTTTATCTCAAAGCACGCTTACAGACCCCTGGCATTGGATACTATGGAGGGGTACTTACATGCAAGTGGTCTGGGAGTGTCCTGCAGTGGCTATTTTCTGGGAGATGGTGACCTCTAACCTCTCTGAGATGTTTGAGACTAATGTGCTTTATTCGCCCGTTGCACTCATCCTAAACGACCTATCCAATCTGGGTTTACCTCTGATCAAGAAGTGAGGCTTACTAGGTGGGATTAGAGCAGCTAAAAAGCTAACTGCCACACATATGGAAGACTCCTCATTCACTCTCCCGTAGAGTCTGGGTCCTAACATACCTAGACATAGCGTACCTAGACCTATCAACAGCCCGGATGCATGGGGCGAAAGAGTCAATATTGGTGATGTGGAACTCAATTTCGTTGAGCCTCAAAAGCCTCTTAGAATAACCACCTGATGGAGCGGGGGGAGGTCCCTTTTGTTTTTGTTTTTCGTACTGTTCTGTGTTGAATTTGTTGTTATTGTTTGTAATGCGCTTGTTTTGTGTCGAGATGTTAAGAATTATAAAAAAATATATAACAAAAAAAAACATCGCTGTTCACTAATGAAAAATCTCAAGAGTTGCATGTTGTACCTTGTTCATTGATTAGCATGTCTATGCAAGGTCTATGCAATGCCTGTGCTCTCTCAGATGTCTCTCTCTCTCTCTCCCCTCTCACAGGGAATCGTGCCCAGCATGGCAGCAGCATTTCAGTGGAGCTCATCTGCCTGGCTGATGCTGCAGTTTCTCCATCATGTGGCCACAAGTAGAATTACAGTTTCAGGTGATCTTTACTGCTCCAACTGAACCGTTCCTTGAGAGGCTAGACAGCCTCATGATTTTGTAGATAAAAGTCATCATGACTGACTGAGTCATGTGAAAAAGATAGGAACGTTTTCAACATATTTCAACATATGGACATTTGATCTTCATTTTAACAATATTGAGAGATGAAGGTAATAACTAAACAAATAAAACCGAAAAAAATAAGTATTATGTCATCACGGCACCTACAGGTAGCGCTTGCCACAGTTGATGTCAAAGTACATGCATCTGCCATCAGAAAGAGACTGCACAAATTAGATTTTCATGGGAGGTGTGAAAGGAGGAAACCCTTGCTGTAAAAGAAAACTCATCAGGGCAAGACTAAAGTTTGCCAGAGAACACCTAGACAAACACCATGACTTCTGGAACAATGTGCTTTGGACAGATGAATTATTTGGGCACGGTAACATAAGACATGTTTGGGGCAAACCAAAGACAACATTTGTTCTCTGTTTGAGGTAAAACAAAGAACCTCATACATAGCATGGGGGTGGAAATATCATGGTTTGGGGCTGCTTTGCTGCAGCAGGGCCTGGCCAGATCACCATCATAGAATCCACTATGAATTATTTGTTCTTGAGGGTGCTTGAGGAAAATGTGAAACCATCTGTCCAAAAATGTAAGCTGAAGTGGATGTGGACCATGCAACATGACAATGACAAGAAATTCCAGTAAATCCACCATGGAATGGCTCAAAAGAAAGAAACAGAGAGGTCTGGAATGGCCAAGTCAAAGCCTGGATCTTAATCCTATAGAGATGCTGTGGGGTGATTTGAAACAGCTATTAGGGCATAGTACCAGCTATTAGGGCCATAGGGTGTCCTAACTTTTCCTCAGTAGGAATTGGCATCTTTGTTCATTTATTGTTAAATAAGAAGAAAAGAGAAATAACGTTCATTTTTCATGTTTCATTGTTTTTGGTTCGATTACATCAACTTTATCTATAGATATTGTTTGAAAGAAGATAAAATATTGACGTCCATATTTCTTTAAAAATCTAGGGTGTCCTAATTTTTTCACATGATTGTATAGCCAAACATTAATTTAATTGGTAGGCTATTCCCTATCAGTCATCTATTCAAAGCCGGTCAAGACTGCAAACATACATTTGTTTAACTTGACGTTTGCCATTAGAAAATTCCTGATAAAACACAGAGAGGTTGATATCAGAGGGCAAAAGATTGTTGTTTTTATTTGGACATGTAAGGGTTCTCAACATCCAATCAGTGGCATGGTGTACATTACATCACAAGGGGTTCAACCAATCAGACACTCATGAACAAACAGCATCACTAGACAAGTGTTAAAGAGAGGGTAAACACTGCATGACAACGACTCACACTCCATACCACCACAGGCTCTCCAACAGTTTGGTCTCTGAACGTCAAGTCTCTGATGAATATAAGCTCGTTAACTTGGTAACCGACACACACAACATTACCCATTTTTAAAGCATACATTCCTGAAATCAAAACACTTCCTTGAAGGTCACATACAGCGTAGAGAAGAAGATGCACCATGTGCCTTTATAAACCGTGCAAGTATCCATACTAGAGACAGGCCCGCCGTTGCCTTGAACACTGCGATGCGCTCTAAAGGATGAGTATGTGAAAGGAGAAGAGGGGTCAAGGCTAAACCACAGCAGGGTGGGGGGTCCGTTCCATTTCAATTCAGTCAGTAAGTCATTCGGTCGTTCAGGAAGTCAACTGAAATTCCATTTCCAATTCCATTATCCCTCTATGCTTTTCAACGAGGACAAGTTTGAATTGTCATTTCAGCTCGCCTCTTGAATTGAACTGAACTGAAATGGGATTGACCTCGAGACGGAACCACAGCAACAGGAAGTTCACAGCCGTCACAGGAAAGGAAACAACAGACCAATCCATGAAAGAAGCAATCTGAGATGATTTCACCGAACCGTGTCAGTAAATGATAGGTGTGTACAGTAGTTTTCCAATTCTTACTCTTCCATGTATCACCCGGAGCATAGACAATCAGTTCATACAAGTTAATTCTACATTTCAGTCATCTCGGTACTGTAGTATGACATCTGACTTCATAGTAAATCCATTATAGCAATGTGTACAGTACATATGTACATAATCCTAGTTTACAACACATATTCTTTATTATGACGTGCATGAGGGTGTTACATTGGCTTGGGAAAATGATGATTAAAAAAGACCTATGTTTATATCAAACATGACTGACAAAATGACTTATCCTAGTTTTAAAAAAAGTAATTATACAAGTTCATTAAAAATGGATGATGTGCACAAAAGGCACTTTAAAGTACTCATTTTAAACAAAGGGTTTATAAATTAACAAAACGCAAAAACATTTAAAGGTGAACACAGTCTAGTTATACATGATACATGAAGATGTTAATTTCACTTTTGTAAATAAACATTTTAAGTCTGTGCTTAGTTTATCTCTGAACATAGTTTATGTATTTAAAAAAGAACTTGAATATACTCTTGTTATAATTCTGAAAGATTGTGATAGTCAAAAGTAGAATATGATGCTTCTTCAGACAAAAGCATCACATTTAACAGATAAATCAATTATCTTATTTAATTGACAGCTCCATATGAGAGCGAGAAACCCCATTCCAAGTCCTGACCAGTTTCCACAGGTTGCCTCTACTCAGGGCAGTACCATAATTGACAGCAGAGGGCGTACTTGCTATGTGCTTACCGTTGGTGCATCTATGGCTGTGACTGTGACCCACCCTGTAGTCTACGATTAAACCACCAGGGGGCAATATAATAGAGTAATTGATCCTGCTCTAGTTCTGTTGCTGGTAAACAAAACATTACATGGCAAGCAATAGACTTGCATGGAAACAGTTCCAAATTGACATGTGTTTTCAACAACTATCAGCATAATCTTAACCACTGTCAATTTACGACAATAGCTGAATCATGTAAAAATGGATGGACTCACAGCCTACCATTCATGCTGAATGTGAGATACATAACCTTGATTCGAGCTCTACCCACACTCACAGTTCCATTAGAGTTTGCCCCCAGTTTACTGCTACATCATTAGTGATGATGGGTATCATTCCCATATTCCAGAAAAGGCTAGAAAATCTAAATCCCCCCCCCCCCCTCGCATAAGGCCTGTGATGTCACTTGTGCGTTTTTTTATCAAGGAAAGGCACCGCAAACAGTCATCGTTGAATTGTCATTATTGTGTGAGTCAGATGTGACAGCATCAAGACATGCAGGGACAGAGTAGGGCAAGCTCTGAATACCGTGCACACAACAGCCACAACGCTTTGGGACTGGGCAGAGAGGCGGGACTGACTGGGCTTAACTGGGCCATCACAGTATTGACACAGTGGTGTCATCTTTCAGTACTTAGCTACTGTATCATCTCCTTGCTCCAAAGAAATCAGAATAAAACCATGTAATGGAACCAGTATGGTGAGACACTATTGTAGGAACATGACTGTGTGTATGGATGTCTCAACCAAGGGGAGGAGAGGCAGGGGAAGGTAAGACCACTGTTCTGTTAATATATCACAACATTTAGCGCTAAACTGCTCAGGCGGCAAGACTGGGTTTGTCTAGGTTGGTTATCACATTTCAGATCAAAAGGAATATCGTAACAGTACTTTCCAGCATATTTTATCTGCATTAAAAGCATTACATAAATCAGACTTGAACAGGCAAGAGGTTGCTTTAAGGATGGCAAAGTGTAGATCTAGACTAGAGCATGAGGCATGTTTTAAGAGCTTTCATCTTAAAACAAGAATCTTGAATGCAGGTGTGGGTCCCTGTCTGAATAGGTATTTGGGTATCTCAGGGGTGTGACGCTAAGCCAGAGTAATATCCTCACAGTTTTATTACGAAAAAGTAGAAGGCTCAAACATGCAGTGACAACCTATGGTAAAATAAACCTCTTTACCATCTAGAATCTGAATATTGTATATGAGAGGAACAATCCAATGGAAAAATCCAATTGTTCCAGAAATTGAACAAGTTCTAAGTTCTCAACTAAGAGCTGAGCTGTTGTTTACAGTGCATGCAGAAATTCTGTGGGCAGGAGCAAGGACAATCGGAGTGGAATAGTGCAAACGCAACCTAAACACAGGAATAAAAATGCTTTCCCATCCCACACATCAGACTGATGAAATGTGTGTCGTTTGTGGCTCATGAAGAAAAAGGCAGAACAAATAACACAAAGCAGACCCTTGTTTGATTATTGTTTTTGTTTGTTGGTTGTTTCTCTATTTTTGTTTGTTGACAAATGCCATTCACGTCATCTCCTTGCCTGTTCTGTCTTGGCCTGTACAAGATTAACACTTTAAAAAAGAGACATACTAATCTTAAATGATGTACAAGTTAAACTACTTTTTTTTTTTTACCACAGGTTTCTTACAATTAGTTGGTATATTGGTTCAGTATTCTGCATCTCATATACGTATACAACGGCGTCGCTATGTTGTTACTTTGTTGAACATCCCTTATACTACAGTACAAACAAAAGGCATAACAACTTCAAGTAAGTCTCTATGTACAGCCAAAAGGCCGGCGGCCATTTTGGGAATAGTCCTATAGACACAGTCTGGTTAGACTGAATGTCCACTTCAGTCCAGAGAGTGGGCTGTCTCACACACCGGGGAGGGTAGAGGAGACATCGTCTGGACAACCAGTGCAGGATGAAGACCAATGCCATCATTTCACAAGTCCTTCACTTGCAGTCCATGAAACGCTCTAGAGAGAGAGTGACCTGGCCACGGTGGTCAACATTTTCCTTCATTTTGAGGTAAAACAGAGAACACTTGTTTGCTTCCAGGCGATTTTACTCATTCTTTTCACGTCTTCTTCTTCTTTTTTTTAAATCAAGCTTCACAGAATTTGTTGTGTGATGTACGTTAAACGAGGCTAACGAGGCTAACAGCCTCTCCCACCCTGCCTCGACACCACGGCAACCCGGCTCACTTGAGTAGCTTCCTGAATTCAAGCAAATAAAGTCGAAAAAACAACAAAACCAAGGAGGGAGGGGGAAACATCCCAGCCTTGCTTCCTCCTCACATACATCATCAACACTACATCACCCCCCTATTCCCACAGGCTTTCCTCCGACTGCTCAAGGCAGCCCTGAATCACCGTACCCCCCCCTACAGGACCCTCTACACCACCACCCTCCTCCAGCTACATGGTGCCTGACTTGTCCCCGGCTGCGTTAGCCGCGTTAGCTCCCGCGGCGTTTGACGCCGGGTTGTTGTTGGGGAGGAAGATCTTCTCGGTGGGGGTGACGGCTGGGCTCCCCACCCCGGAGGAGCTGGAGCTGCTGGAGCGGTGCCCGGCGGTGGGGGGCGGACGCACGGGCCTCATGGGCGGCGGGCGGAGCTGGGCCCCGGCCAGGCGGGCCGAGAGGGCGGGCTTGAAGGTGCTCATCATCTCCGAGGTGGAGCTGCTGCTGCGCCTCATGGCGGCGTCCGGGTCGCGGATCATGATGGTGTGCAGGGGGCTGCCGGGCTCCGAGGGGGTGGCGGTCAGGGGGTTCTTCAGGAGAGGCTCCAGGGTGTCCAGCACCACGTCGGGCGCCTGCTTGGCCGTGTTCTGGCGCTCCAGCTCCCGCAGCTCGTGGAGGGCCGTGTTCATGGTCTTCTCGATGTCCTGACACACACACACACACACACACACGCACGCACACATACCCGAAAGCGCGCACGCAAACATACACACACGGCACACACACGCACCCAAAAGCACACACACGGCACACACACACGCATCCAAAAGCACGCACACACACGCGCACACACACACACACACACACACACACACACACACACACACACAGAGACAAAGGACATCAAAGGACATCATTAGTGTCAACTTATTGCAGAGCCGAGCTTGCTGTTATTGCAGCTGTGGAAGCCCTCACGTTGACACAAGATAAAGGACATACTTTGAGGTGGAAGTACTTCAGATGAGAAGTGTAATCTCTAACATGTTTAACGTACAGCTTTGATCAGTGCTATTGAATCTACAAATTGACAGACAGTTGTGTGCCTTGTTGGTCTCTCTGGGTCTGGGATTAGAACCTTCAGTGCTAGCTACTGCAGCGCTAGCTAGTGCTAGCTTGTTATTCAGCTCCACGTCTCCCAGTAGAGGAGGCGTGTCTGTCTCCCAGCTGCAGACTGGTCTTGACATTCACACACCGCCCTGAGCTGCTGCTCTCTGACAGACAGCACGACATGAGGCCTGCCTCTGATCTCCAAGACAACCCCCCCCCCCCGTCTCACTCATCACACATTCACCACAAAATCACACACACACACATATCACATACTGTATATATTATATTATAATGATGATATTATATATATTGTGTATATACACAAGACACACAAACACACACGCAGACACGCAGACGCACACATGCACACACACGCCCTCCCTCCGTCTCTGTTTTGCTGAGCTCTCCCGTCTGAATAACAAATTAAGCGAAGACCGCGCAGAATAATTAAAGACCAGAGCTAGGCTTTAATCATCCACCTACGCCGTCTCCTGAGTCTGGACACGCAGGGCTGAAACGTGGCCCGGACAGAAGACGGCTCTCATTAGCGCCAGAGATCATCATCACGCTGCTATGCAGTGAGAACCGGAGGCCGGTGAGGGGGTTAACCCGTGATTAATTTGTCCTCTCTGCCAGTGACTTCATTTTCAGTATAGGCCATGAAATACACAGTATGCTGGTGCGGTTTTGCTTAGAATCAAGGATAGCACAGAAAAAATGTCCATATTTATGACTGTGTAGATTATTCAATATCATCACTTTCACCTTCACCAATAATGGCTTAAGTCATATTTTGTATATAGATTTTATATTTGAAGTCATATTTTCAAGTTTTGAGAAAAACGGAATAAACTGGACCAACAAATTATTTTTTTAGATTTTTTTCATTTGTAAAATAAGATAGAATACATGATATTTAGGCAAAAACATAATTTGCCTCAAAAGTGACTTAAGCCATTATTTTAAGATGAGGTGACGATATGTTCTACAGGGGCAGGAGTGAGGGTGAGCACCCCAGGGGTGAGGGGGGAGGGGGAAGGGTGAGTGCCCCCACCTCTGCCAGGGCCTCAGCCTCCAGGGCCTTGTGGTCCCCCAGGCTGCTGTGGCGGGTGGCCCCGGGCCCGGGCCTCAGGGGGTGGCCCTCGGGGTAGGTCTTCCTGTCGGGGTAGTTGATGCTGCCCACGCTGCCGAACGTGCCGATGCGCCTCTTCTCCGGGCTCTCCATGCGGGCTCTGCTCACCGCCACCTTGTGGGGGCTGCTGGGACAGGCGGCGGCCCGCGGGGGGGTGTCCGTGCCCCGGGTAGGGCTGTGGGTGTCTGTGCTGCTCCGACGCCGCGGGACCGCAGCCCCGTCCGACCGTAACCGGACTCTATGAGAGAGGGAACACACACAGAGACTCTATGAGGAGAGAACACACACAGAGACTCTATGAGGAGAGAACACACACAGAGACTCTATGAGGAGAGAACACACACAGAGACTCTATGAGGAGGGACACACACAGAGACTCTATGAGGAGAGAACACACACAGAGACTCTATGAGGAGAGAACACACACAGAGACTCTATGAGGAGAGAACACACACAGAGACTCTATGAGGAGAGAACACACACAGAGACTCTATGAGGAGAGAACACACACAGAGACTCTATGAGGAGAGAACACACACAGAGACTCTATGAGGAGGGAACACACACACACACACAGACTCTATGAGGAGGGACACACACAGAGACGTACAGACTTACATTTACATTTTTTACATTTAGCAGACGCCTTATCCCAAAGCGACTTACAATCAATACATTTGACTAAGTAGTAGTTTTTTTATAGAAACAGGAAGGGGCTAGTAGACATCTTAGGAGACACAGCATAGGGGGAAGCAGGTGTCTCAGGAGAGACACAGTGCTGGGGGGTAGTAGATGTCTCAGGAGGAGCAGTTAAGGTGTAGCCTGAAGAGATGGAGGTCTTCAGTCTCCGACAGAAGTTTGGGGAGTGACTCTGCAGTTCTGACAGCTGTGGGAAGCTCGTTCCACCATCGGGTGTAGCCAGTGTAGTGAAGAGATAAGACCGGGGCAGCGTGACATTACACAATACAGTATAATACAGGGGGATACAGCTTGGGACAGATGGAGAAAATGAAACAGTGAAAATGGTGTTGGAGTGTTACGAACTCTCACCTCCCCATGACGCCTCCAAAGTTGTAGTCGGGCGAGTGCTCGCAGGGGGACGGGACGTCGTTTTTGGACGAGGCCTTGTCATCCAAGAGCGGCCCGCTGCTAGCTTCGCTATCGGCTTTCTGGCTGAGGTTGTCTGAGAAAGCGTCATCCCTGAGAGAACGAGGGAGAGAGAGAGAGAGATCACTCCTACAGCAGCTTAAGTCGTTGCTAGACTCTACTTAATGTAATTGGAGCATATTTATTGCCGCAGTGCCGTGCTTTTGACTTATTAGTAGGAAGGAACAGGAAATCTTACTGCCTTAACTGTCGCCTTGCGATACAAATACATTCATGAAATCAACTTCAGCGGCCATCGGTTACCGTCGTAATTGGAGGCAAAGTGGTTCATCTTTCAAAACACTGCTTCCATTTAAAAAGGGGAGTTAATAACTGCAGGAGTTTTCGGTGAATTCATTTGAGCCATTACGCCTACTTTGGCTTTCATTTGACAGGATAAAGCGATAACGTCGAAGTTGTCAGGGAGATTTATACATGAAGCATGGTTTGAATGATTTATCTACGTCTTTGCGACACACAGTTAAGGACTTTTACATAAGTGTTTCTGATGTGTGTTTCCTAACTTCAATGAAAATAGTAAGCTTGCGATACACCTGCCACTTCAAAGTACTTTCACTCCCGGTTTTTACACTTCACAGAGTTGTGGGGGAAAACATAAATGACTACACTTAATGATTGAACTGACGGCTTGCTTTACTTGAGTGACTAAATTAATTGACTGACTGACTGAATATGTCTGCTCGTCAGACCCAGAGAGGGGGACTGACAGACAGATTGACTGACTGCACGGCTGGCTGTTCTTTACCCACTAACGACGCTGCGTGATGATGACGGCTGTGTGTCTGAAGTATGGAGCTAGCGCCGAAAAGAGATAATTGGTCAATGGACTGACTTACTGTATATAGCAACTTATTTTTGAAGCGCTTTACAATGGCCTCTCATTCACCCATTCACACACACATTCACACACCAATGGCGGCAAGCTAACATGCAAGGCGCCGGCCCGCTCATTGGGAGTAATTTGGGGTTCAGCGTCTCGCCCAAGGACACCTCGACATGTGGCCAGCCGGGGCCTCGAACCGCCGATCTGCCGACCTTGCGATCGTTAGACGCCGGGTCTACCTCCTGCGCCCCACAGCCGCTCCCAAGAGATGAAAAGGTTTCCTTTAAGTCTTTGTTTCGACCGGGGGGTCAAGGTAAGACAAACCTCCGGGACGTCCGAAGGCGTTAGCCCCGAGAACTTTTGACGTTAACGACGGTCCGTTACTCACAGGTCCTGCACCACGATGTACTGATGGGGGATCAGTCCGTCCACGCCGTTGTGCCGCCCCTCCCACCAGTCCTCGGAGGCGCGGTGGTACAGCAGCAGCGACGCCCCCTTCTTAAAGGACAGCTCCCGGGGGGTGCGCCCCACGTAGTCGAACTTGGCGATGGCCTCGATCTGCTCCACCTCTGTGGACGAGGCAAGGTCAAGGCAGGTTCATTTGTAGAGCACATTTCATTCAAACAGGTGAAATTCAAAGTGCTTTATACATATAGCATTAAAAAAATACATCAATGAACTGAAGTGAGGAGAGAAGAAGGTTTAGAAACATCCGCAAGCCATCGGTTCCACGTTCTGGTTCTATATCGCACATCAGTTAGAGGCGAAATGGGATCCTTGGGATGACCCTAATCTAATGCCTAACCCTAACCATAACCAACTATCACTTTAACCTTAACCTAACCTTTACCCTAACCCTAACCTTAACCATAGCTGTTTTAAATCTAACCTTCAGCGGGGTGACGTCAGACAGATTGGGTACCAGTACCAAGGATCCCACTTTCACATTTAGTATCACACATCTCACGGCCATTGTGAGGTGGAGTGTGGACCGATTAGCCTAGCCTAGCCTAGCCTACCATTAGATTCACGTGTGTGTGTGACTGTATCCAGCTGCTTCACTGACTTCATGTCCTTTTTGCTCTAATTACCACAGACCTCCGACTGTGTGGCTAGACAATGAGAACATGTCTTCATGTTCCCAGGGCGGACGGCCTCAGGGCGCAGGTCCAGAGTACACTCACTCAGTCACTCACTGATTGCAGAAACACTGCAGGAGCTGTCACCACACTGTCTGGATAGCAGGGAGGCTCCAAATGATATAATAAAGGCTGAGATTATATTTCCAAACCTTGAGGCAGACACAGAAGTCTACGCTCTGTCTGAGTTGGAGAGAGAGAGAGAGAGAGAGAGAGAGAGAGAGAGAGAGAGAGAGAGAGAGAGAGAGAGGAAGAGAGAGAGAGAGGGAGAGAGAGAGAGAGAGAGAAAATGAGATGAGAGTTGATTTCATAACGCTACTCTCCTCAAACAGAGGGCATCGTTCAGAGTGGTACTCGTTTACTCCGGGTTTTCAAGCACGTGTACAAGCTTTGTGTTTGAGCGTCTGATTGGCTTCGTATGGCGCCCGCTCTCACCACCTACTCACCAGCCGCCCTGCTCTGGGAATAGGCTTGTTGAGGTTCAGGCTCACACACATGCACACACTAACTAACCCCATGACAAGCTTCATTTGGCCTCTTGAGAGGACAGCTACACAAAGGCAGAGGTTGTATTAGTCCATACCACATGGTCCTGGACACAGTGGAGGAGGTGGCCAATGGGAGGATGAGGACCAAACTCCTGGTCATCATGAATTCCTCCCATCCCCTACATGACACTGTGGCAGAACAGAGAAGCTGCTTTAGCAACAGACTATTACAACCACGCTGCGCTAAGGAGCGCTATAGGAGATCTTTACAACCACGCTGCGCTAAGGAGCGCTATAGGAGATCTTTACAACCACGTTCATTCATTCATTCATATAGGAGATCTTTACAACCACGCTGCACTAAGGGGCGCTATAGGAGATCTTTACAACCACGCTGCGCTAAGGAGCGCTATAGGAGATCTTTACAACCACGCTGCACTAAGGAGCTATAGGAGATCTTTACAACCACGCTGCACTAAGGGGCGCTATAGGAGATCTTTACAACCACGCTGCGCTAAGGAGCGCTATAGGAGATCTTTACAACCACGCTGCACTAAGGAGCTATAGGAGATCTTTACAACCACGCTGCACTAAGGAGCGCTATAGGAGATCTTTTCTGCATGCCGCGATAAGACTGTACTATTCCTCCTCTAGCTGGCTCTATCAGGGTGATCAGAGTCAGGCTGGGGAATGTTACATCATACTGGACTGTTCTTACTGTACAGTCCATAATGGTTCAGATGTCTATTTATGTCTATTTTCTATTCATTTTTAAATGCTATTCTATTATTATTCAATATATATTTATATTTTGTTGTTGTTGTTGTTTGTGGTGTGAGCTGCTGTAACTTAATTTCCCCCTAGGGATCAATAAAGTATCTATCTATCTACCTACCGATCTATCGATCTATCTATCTATCTATCTATAAGCAAACATCACAACTCTACCCTGAACCAGAGATTAGAGCTGTCCCTCTGCTACAAACCCCTCTGTCCCACTGGGACACTGCCAGGGTAATGGGGGAGCGGGTGAGGGGGATGAGGGGGGACGAGTAGGAGGCATGGCTGCACACACACACACACACACGCACACACGCGCACACACACACACACACACACACACACACACACACACACACACACACAGAACCTGGGGCCAGGCTGATATCATTAATCACACAAAAGACCTGGCGATTTGGACACACACGCACTATAAGGGAAAAAACCCATTTCTGGTTGTGTGACAGTGTCCCAAAAAAATAAACATGCATATTTAGTGAGTAGTACTCAAAATGCAAAAAGGGACGTGAGCCCTGTCCCCCCAGGCTGTCAGATTTAGATTTCCTATCTAGATTTCATTTAGAAGAAGAGGCTTTGTGGCACGGGCCTGGCTGGGCCCTGACCACTCTACGCAGCCAAGCCTCGTTGTGTCTCTATGGCTCAGACAGCGGGGGGGGGGGTCAGCCCAGGTTAAGCACATGTATAAAATAAATCGGCTCTTGGCAGAGAATCTCCAAGTCGACCAGAAAGCCCCAATCAGTTCCATTAGGATCTCCATCCAGGGGTGAAATTACCTACATAACAGAGAGAAGCAAAGGGAGGGACGGCAGAAAGAGAGAGAGACAGATAGACAGATAGACAGTGAGAGAGAGAGAGAGAGAGAGAGAGAGAGAGAGAGAGAGAGAGAGAGAGAGAGAGAGAGAGAGAGATCGGGAACATCTTGTCTCCTCTGCTAACAGAACAGACTAAGCCCTTAGGCATTTATGCCAATTTAGGGTTCACTCTCTTACTGCGATGTCTGTTGGCACAAAAATGACGAAATTGAGCCTGACCATCGTCAGTACCACTTATCTTCTTCTCCAAACAAAATATACACTCATCGAAACGCTTTATTAGGAACACTATACTAATACTGGGTTAGGGCCTCCCATTGCTCTCAAAACAGCCTCGATTCTTCACGGCATTGATTCATTCCTTGCACTTTCGAGCCGTGAATCTCCCGTTCTACCACATCCCAAAGGTGTTGCATTGGATTCAGATCCAGTGACTGGGAAGGCCACTGAACTCATTGTCATGTTCATAAAAACCCGTTTGAGACGACTTCTGCTTTGTGACATGGTGCATTATCATGCTGGAAGTAGCCAATAGAAGATGGGTACATTGTGTTCATGAAGGGATGCACATGGTCAGCAACAATACTCAAATAGGCTATGATTGACTGGTATTAACTGGGCCCAAAGTGTGCCGAGAAAACATTCCCCACACCATTACACCACCTGAATGTTTTCCACATGTATTTATTATGTACTGATAGCAACACTGGTCAAACGACAGTAGAGAGAATGATGTAGCCTACATGGTGCTCTCGCTCTCGCTTCAGTCCCAGCTGCTGTCTTCTCTTCTCTCTGCAGCCATGTTTTTTCTAGTTCCAGCGCGAGGGCAGTGGAGGGCGGTATCGCCTCAGGTCTGAGAGAGAGCCAGCAACACCATGTGACTCCCCATTCCTCTCCAAGCACTCCAATCAACCAGAGGGGAGACCACCGTCCAGAGCCAAGATCCAGGAGCCCTGCGCCTTCACTTCCCCTGAGCTCTCCTCAGGCAACACAGACCAGGCCAGAGAAGAGCTAAGCTGTGTGTGTGTGTGTGTGTGTGTGTGTATGTGGGGGGGGGCGGGGGGGGGCAGGCCAGCCTTTGTTCAGCCTTTCGGTTCAGAGGGGTTTGGAGAGGTTGTCAGCAATAATTACAAACACACGCATCACTACCAGATGGAGCTCCCAGATAGGGTAACCCTAGCCTCAGCTCTAACCCAGCGTAACCCAGCGTCATAGGTTACGGGGGATCTGGCCCTATTCGGAGGCAGCTGATCGACGGCAGACGAGATACAATCTCATGTGTGTTTCTCGTGTTTTTTTGTGTTTTTTTTTCCCCGAGACACGTTCTCCCCAATTATTCTGTCAGAGCTCTGAGGAGAAACGGGGGAAAACACAGCACACAAAGGAGGGTGTCCCACGGGAGCTGTTGACTAATGCTGAACAAAGAGTGAGCCTGGGAGGAGAGAAAGTGGGGGGGGAGAGGGTGGGTGGGAGGGAGAGAGAGAGAGAGATAGAGAGAATGAAGGAAGGAGAGAGAGAGAGAGAGAGACTACAAAGGCCCATGGGAGGAGACCAAGAGAGAAAACAAGGGGGGGGGGGGGAAACAATGTGCACACAACCTGTCTCCAGCTTCAAGCACCAAGTGCCCCTTCCCAGATCTAAGCTGTCAAAGTCTATCTGAGACGTGCCTTGTTCTTGTCTCCAGCCTTACGCAGCACACACAGAGAATAAGGTCAGTCCATGCTTCAGGCACCTCCATCTCCAGAGTCTTCTAACAGCCCACATTCCACTCCCATACGTGGTGGCACCATCGGTGGAGCACGGTGCTAGCCATGCTAAGGGCGTGAGTTTGATTCCAGCTCGGGACCGTATATAGAGGAAAAAAACAAGGATGCACTCGCCGTACTAGTATAAGTCGTTTGGATGAAAAGCGTCTGCTAAACGGCGTGCATTATGAATATATCACACCCATCCGTCTCATCAAGATAATAACCTCCTCCTCTCAACAAGGCCTATAATACTGGATATGATGTGAGCTCTGAGACAACTGTAAACTGATATCACTTGTCCAGCAGTGCTATCAGATCTATAATTCATGTCCACAGAACTGCTGCTGTGGTGAATTGATGTAGCCGATCAATCTCTCCCCCTCTGGACCCCGGGGGGATGCGGGGCTGAAGATAAATCACGGTTCTGTCTCCTGACCGACCCGCTTTAAAACTGAACAGCTCACTGGCTGAATGACATACTCTACATATCCCTCTGAACGGAAGGCCCCAGTGGCCCTTTCTGCATCTGATGCAGACAGAGCTGCCGGACACAGAGCCAGAGAACACCGAGATTTCGATGAGGAAAGAGTCCTCCGTCTTGACAAAATAGACGAGACAACATTTCATAATACTCATCTCGGCGGAAAGCATTGCTAACATGATGACAAAGCGCCTCTTGTAGAAGCAGTTAACAACAAACATTTCAAACAGAGTCATGAATTCACTCGTTGTCGCCAAGAGAAGAAGGAAACAGGACACACGACAAGGGAAATGGTGCAATAACAGTGCTAGCTAGCTACAGTCCCCCTTTTCAAAAAGCCACGTAGCGATTCTGATGTTTCTGCTCACTCGTCTTTATGACTCACTACAATAAGAGTGCAAAACACGCCTTGTCACTCTGAATAAGAGTCAAACTCCGAAGCAGTTCCTCCACATATCAACAGTGTCTCGGGGTAGTCAAGTGAACTTGACGTGTTACTGACCGTCTTCGCTGGTGTGTGGCTCGGTTCCGTTGTCGGCCTCGTCGATGGTCCCCGGCTCGCTGTGGGGGCTGTCACTGTCAGGAGACACAGGGAGAAGTGGGCCAGTCAGATGTGTCACACCCTGTGATTGGTTGAGTTGCTGCTGCTTCTGTGCCCCCCACCCCCCCCCACCCCTCTGGTAAAGATGACCTATTCCCTCCTATATCAGCCTGACGAGGGATCAACTCCATCCCTGCATTTGCGTCATCTCTCCAACAGCTCTCAGTCAACCACTGGTGTTGTGAGTAACCATGGTGGGCTAACACTGTGGGGCTTAACACACTTCCATACAGTCCCATCTCCCTCGTTATCCCCCAGCCACCCAAAGCTTGACTCGCTCGTGCTCCCAGCACACCTGCAACACCCCTTTAGTAGGATAAGACGCCCCATGCACTGTAAGTAAGTAAGTAGCCTTGAGAACCGATGGTTCTCGAGCCTAATGGCGCATAGGAGCAGGAGCCTATCTCCTGTTTCCGTAGCGTGAGGCGGTACACCCCCTGGACATGACGCTGGTATGTGGCAGGGTCTTACCCCCAATCCAACCCTTAATGCTGAGTGCCAAGCAGGGAGGCATCGGGTACCGTTTCTATAGTCTTTGGTATGACTCGGCCGGGGATCGAACTCACGACCTCCAGATCTCAGGGCGGACACTCTAACCGCAAGGCCACTGAGCTGGTAACTGAGCTAGTAAAAAGGTTGTCAGGGACACTCTGGTCCTAAATATCCACTGGTCAAGCTAGAGATTCATGAACTCTAGTAACCTCAACATCCCCCCACTACGCAGGGTCCCATGTACAGTAACAGCCCACAGCATACACTGTCAGCGGGCCAGTCTAATTCCTGCTCCAGGACAGATGTTTGAGGTAATAATGCGGGAATCAGTTCCAAGTAAGGGAGTAACTCAACTAGGAGGCACACACATGAGCGTTAAATGCTGACAGGTTTGGTCTACAAGCTAATGCGAATCAATGCTGATGTGAACTGACCTGTCCCCCCACAGTTGAACACATTTTGTCTTCGGGAGAGATGAGCTACATGTTATTTGGATCGACTCCAAGTGAAGGTTTAATTCAACTGTGGGGCCTACATCAGCATTGATTCACATTAGCTTTCAGACCAAACCTGTCAGTTAGCCACTGATATAGGAATTCTTAATGATTATTATCTCATCTACATGTTACGGTGTGGGAGGACGGTACATGTGGGAAAACTAGGGTTAGGGTTAGGTGCTAGGGTGCTACGGTTAGGGTTAGGGTTAGGGATAGGATTAGGGTTAGACATGCCAGCATGTACCAAGTCGACGTAGCACCTAACCCTAACCCTAGTTTTCCCACATGTACCGTCCTCCCACATGTACCGTAACATATACACTGTCTGTAAAATGCTACAGAAAAGCCCCCTCATGTACTGTAGGAGTGTTAATGCACTGCTGCTTTACATAAACGAGATGTTCCCAGCTCGGCCGTCAAGCACACGAATCTGAATTACCTCACATCTTCTCACTCAATTATCAAGCTGGAATGTACCGGTAATGCCAACCTGTAGCAGAGTGAACCATCTGTTCAAACACCAACCGTACTGTCTGGCGGAAAGCTCCACGTTTCACAACAAACATACAGAACCAAGTGCAAGCAACAATCACTGTGAATCTTCGGTGACACTTTCCCACGTTAGAAGGTGTCGGTAACACTTTACATGAAAAGGTAAGCCCTTTATAAATGGTTCATACATGATTTATAACTAGTTTAGAAACTACTAATTACTTATTAATCTTACTTATCAAACTGTTTGTTGAACAGTGGCATCATACAAACAAATGTCCTTCAGCTCTATGGACAGAACTGAACAATACACAGCAAAATGGGGAGGCTACTTGGGATATATTGCTAATCGGTAGTAAGACTGAAGTTAATAAATTGGATGAGTGATGAATGTAATGTGTATGTGATCTATGGGTGCTTTTTTATTTATTTTTATTTTAATTTTATATTTTGTCCTTTTCTCTATATTATTTTTGTTTGGTAAGTTTGGTGACAGCAAGAGTTATTCTGTGATATTGTTATACAAAAGTTGTATGGGTCGAGAAATGTGTTGACCAAATGTGAAAAAGTCAATAAAATACTGATTATGAAATTATAAAACGTTATCAAAATAGTTCATCAATCAAAAATTATTAAAAACCTTTATAAAGGGGCGTCTAATGGTCACAAAGACGGCAGCTTGCGGCGGTTCGAATCCCCGGTGGACCACGTGTCGAAGTGTCCCTGAGCAAGACACTAAACCCTACACCTACAATAGCTGTGGGATGTGACCCCTTTCCGAGATGCCCCCTCTAGAGCATTTCTCTGTACTCTGTGCAATGACAAAATCTGAATTCCATTCCCCCTTTCCATTCCCCTAAAGGGCCCTTTCATGTGAAGTATTAGCGCCGTGTTTCGCCCCCCCTCCAGGGTGCTCACCAGTACTCCTCTCCCCCACTCCTCCAGGGTACTCACCAGTACTCCCCCCCCCCTCCAGGGTACTCACCAGTACTCCTCTCCCCCCCCTCCAGGGTACTCACCAGTACTCCTCTCCCTCCCCCTCCAGGGTACTCACCAGTACTCCCCCCACCCCTCCAGGGTACTCACCAGTACTCCTCCCCCACCCCTCCAGGGTACTCACCAGTACTCCCCCCCCCCCTCCAGGGTACTCACCAGTACTCCTCCCCCCCCCCCTCCAGGGTACTCACCAGTACTCCTCCCCCCCCCCCCTCCAGGGTACTCACCAGTACTCCTCTCCCCCCCCCCTCCAGGGTACTCACCAGTACTCCTCCCCCCCCCCCCTCCAGGGTACTCACCAGTACTCCTCTCCCCCCCCCTCCAGGGTACTCACCAGTACTCCTCTCCCCCCCCCCTCCAGGGTACTCACCAGTACTCCTCTCCCCCCCCCCTCCAGGGTACTCACCAGTACTTCTCTCCCCCCCCCCCCTCCAGGGTACTCACCAGTACTCCTCTCCCCCCCCCTCCAGGGTACTCACCAGTACTCCTCTCCCCCAGACATGCACTTCTCGTACACGGGCCCGTCCAGCTCGCGGTGGCTGGGGAAGATGAGCTCGTTGTTGATGATGATGGTCTTGATGACCTCGTTGACGTGCGCCTGACAGGCCACGGGGTCCTGCCCGTCCGGGATGGGCATCAGGGTGGGGCCGAAACAGATGGCCAGGTTGTAGGCGTCCATCATGTTCTCATCGCTGTACTGGGACAGGCTAGGAGGGGGAGAGGGGAGGGGGGGGGGGGGGGGGGGCGGGGGGGAGAGGAGTTGAGATATGGGAGAAATAAACCGTACGTACTTCATAGTATAAGACGGGAGTCCCATGAGGGAATGTACCTCAGTATTACAGCCCTATTACAGGTGATGAGTGACAGTCAGTTATCCCTTATGCTAGTGTCTGTAAAAAAAACGTTCTTCTTCTATCACGACGACTGCCGATGGCCGCTGGCCTGAGCTAGATTACTTTTCCTGCTACGACTGGTGGATTGATGATTCACTTACTTAGTCAAATGTATTGATTGTAAGTCGCTTTGGAATAAGGCGTCTGCTAAATGGCAAAAATGTAAATGTAAATGAATCCCATTTATTTATTTATTTCCCACATTTGTTTTCCGATACTATAGTCAACTATACTGTCGCCCACAAGTTATAAGTCTCATGACGTTTGGGACTCTTCAATAGAGAGCAGGGAGTTGACGTCTCGACAGGCAGTTGAGAGGTACTGATATAGTAGCTACAGAACCGTACTGAACTGAATCATCTACTACCTCAACCACATCCTTAAAAAGCCTCACTGGTTTCCCCTACGCTAACCTCACCACGTCCCAGTTGAGCTAGCGCCTCTCTCACAGTCAATCTACCCGTTTAGCTTTAGCCTGAGTTCCCACACCCGTCCCCAGCTTAACAAGCATGCCCTCAAAGCATCTGCTGGCTTTAACAAGGCGATCAATAACCCCATCCTTGGTTTAAGGAGACTTTCAAAAAGCACCTAGCGGGCGTGCCGTGACCTCACACACTCATCAGCTTTAAGAGAAGGTCGTCATCAGACCCAGTTCTGTGTCGACATGGTGGAGTAAAAGCAGTAAAGCTAACATATGGA
The DNA here is from genome assembly GCF_963989245.1 of Nansenia antarctica. Lineage (NCBI taxonomy): Eukaryota > Metazoa > Chordata > Actinopteri > Argentiniformes > Microstomatidae > Nansenia > Nansenia antarctica. The sequence goes on along the minus strand of NC_137691.1, from coordinate 12,201,574 downwards.
ACCGCTCCAAACTCTGGAGGGGAGGGAAGGGGGTGGTGGGTTTAAATACAGAAGTAAAACTCAGGATGTGAAATCAAACTCTTTGTTCTGCAGGAGGGAACCAAGCATCAATAACAGCCCAATAAAAAATAGGACAGGTATATTACTTCTGTGAGGGATGAGGTTTTTTTTTCTTCTGCGGGCCCGTAAATAACTTCTAAAAGCGCCATAGACAGACGCGGTAAGAAATGGGATGTGAACGGTAGTCTGTTCGATAACTCTTTGGAAAATGAATGTCTTTTCCTCTCGCTCTCCAGCGATTCAGAAGTTTGCTGGTTTAAGCTTTTTAAGCTTTTTTTCCCTTCCCCAAGACTATGAGATGTATTTAAGAGTTATGATTTCAGACGTTTACCCCCTGCTGTTAAACAATATACGTGATGAAGTACCGTAGCCCCTGTCTGAGACATGCAAAGTCAAACGTCGTCCCCTCAGACCTTGAGGAAGCCCTCTTGGCCTCATGGTAGACGAGTTTGAGTCTTCATCTCTGAACCCTGCCCATCACATACATTTTAAATGTTTAAATGTTTGGTATTTAGCAGACGCGTTATTCCAAAGCGACTTATACAATCAATACACTTGACTAAGTAAGTGAATCATCAATCCACCAGTCGTAGCAGGAAAAGTAATCTAGCTCAGGCCAGCGGGCATTGGCAGTCGTCGTGATAGAAGAAAAACGTTTTTTTACAGACACTAGCATAGGGATAACTGACTGTCACTCGTCACCTGTAATAGGGCTGTAATACTGAGGTAATAACAGTGTTATTACAGCGTGTCAGGCAGACTCACTGGTTGAGGAACGCAAACAGGTATCTCATGACGATGATGACGGTCCGAGGAAGAGTCACGATGATCTGCTGGACGTGATGAGCCCTCTCTGGGTTCGTCTCCAGCTCTGAAAACGAGAGGAGAGGCGCAGGGGGGGGGGGGGGTCACTCAGCTGCCGAGCACCAGATTAATGGCAGGAAGATTCGGACGTGACTCGTGAATACTAGGGGGGGACATACATGGTGCCCTGTGACACCACCGCCTGCCTCCTCTGAAGACACAGCACAAGCCAGAACCTTATCAGGGAGCTGTCAGTCACGGGGGGGGGGGGTACAGAGTAAGTATGACACAAACGGAGCAGTGCTATCACATCACTGTGACTTGACACATGTCACAACCCCCCCCCCTCGCACACGCACGCACACGCACGCACGCACGCACACACACACACACACACACCCCTCCTCCCATAAACGAGAGGGCTGTGGCAAATTAAATGATAAGAGGGGGGGAAAGGAGCTGTGGTGTACAGCCTAGCAGACTGACCCCCCCCAGGCCCCCCCACCATTCTTCTCTTCCTATTGGGTTTCTATTAAATCACAGACAGGCAGATAGAGAGTGGGGGGGGGGGGGGGGGGCTGTGGTGTTGAGATTGTTTCCATGTGCCGCACCGCGTGCCTCCCTCCTTCCCTCTGTCTCTCTCTCCCTCCCCCCTTCCCCCTTCTCTGCTCTCCCATAAAGCACTGCGGGTGAGGTGGGTTGGAGGAGGGTAAGGAGGTGATGAATGTATATCTGAGGAGCTGGTGTGTGGCCTTGACATACTGTAGACAGAGAGGTCTTGACACACTGTAGACATAGAGGCCTTGACACACTGTCGACATAGTTTAAGGGTTAAGTACTACCTCAGTTACAGGGGAGGCTGGTGGCGGTAGAAATCGGAGGAGGGGCTCACCGTATCGCATGGAAAGGAATGAGGAACGGTGACAAAAACAAGCGTTTCATTCAATGCATTACCGTGAGCCCATCCTCCGTTTTCGACCTCCGCCAGCCTCCACTGATCAGTTACTAGTTGGCGCCCTCTCTAAATGTTTGTACTGGTCAGGTCATGGTACATCTCAGGAAGAACGTTTTCCACAGGCATTAGGCTTTGATTTGACAACTATACAATGCGTACACCTAGTCTTACACGCTTACACGCTACACGCATAGTCATACACACTATTACCCATACACATACACACTGATACGCAGCACTTGTTGTGTAAAGAATGACCAACTGTATTCTGATTGTAACTTGCATGTTCTGGTGTATTGTATGCTCTTTGTATGTTTCTTGGTGTATTGTTTTTGTATGTTCTTGTCTTTGTTGTTCTTTGTTGTCTTCCAACGAGGAGCACGTTGGAAACGAGTACACTTTTAGGTGCTATCCTCTGGGATGTACCGTCTGTACTTTTTACCCAAATGGAAATCAATCAATCAATCAATCAATCAATCAATACTCTGTGCACAGGGACCATACTCACTGATGGTAGACATGAGGTCCAGGAAGCGTTCCTTGGGGAACAGTGGGTTCTCCAGCCCCCTGAAGTACAGCTTGAGCACCCCGGCCACGGAGTTGATGTCATGGTCGTTCTGGTCGTCGACCAATGGGTCTTCACCTGGTAAAAAACCACGACAACAGTGTGTGATCAGTACGAAAGATTCTGGACCAGACAGGTCGGTAAAGAGGACACGAGTTAACAGACATGTTATAGTAATAATTGAAATGATCGCATAAAGCATAAGAGGTTGTTATTTGCTACATTGGGGTCAAGAAACAAGACGTGACATAACAGACGCCTGAAGAACTTTCTATGACCGAAAGCTCGCGCTAAACGTCGTTTTTTTTTTGCACAGTTTTGAGTATGCGGATGCTGCTTTCTTTTTTGCACTCGATACGAAACAAAACATACAAATAGATAATCCGGGGGTTCAGTGAGTTTGTTGTGTCACTTCTCCCGAGGCTGCAGCAGGGGGGAAAACAAATGATAATCAATTACCAAAAGACTGCCATCCTACCCAGGGACTCACCTCTCTCAAATGAGTTTTTAATATCATTGACCTCCACCTGGGATCCTGGCACTCGGAATATGCCTTGCTGCTGCAGACCTGAAAGCACAGAAACCAGATACCCCGCGAGTGAGAGAGAGAGAGAGAGACAGAGAGAGTGTGAGAGAGAGAGAGAGAGAGAGAGAGAGAGAGAGTGAGAGAGAGAGAGAGAGAGAGAGAGATGAATGAGAGAGAGTCCGGCCTAAGCTAGCTAGCCCTCCATTATCTCCACGGCCAAACGCCATACGCCATACACATGAAACAAAGTCTGGAAACCCACGAACGACACAGAGAGCAGGAAATGTAATCTAGTCGTAAAGGGATGTTGAGAGAGGGCCTCTTCAGCCTGCTGGCAGCATATGGTTTCTGTTAGAGAGACCCCCCTAATCAGTTTTTGGGGGTTTCATTAGGTTTCGTAGAAAGGGGGGGGGGGAGGGGGATGTACAATGCTAGCTCAGTGTCAAATGTGAAGGTAGACAAGATGGAGATAGACTCGTAAACAAAGACTAACAGGGGCCTGTCAAAACTCCCTATGTGTGATCCGCCTGTCATGGACTCGTTAGGTCCTTCACACCCAGCTGAGAGCCGAGGGGGATCGAGGCGTAAGAAGGTTCGCTGGTTCACTCTCTAACCTTGGGGCTGTTTTGGGGAAAACGGATTTACCTCTGGCGAAAATAAGAGTTTCTGTCATTTCCAATAAGATTTGAAGAGTCCACTGAGGAGTTCTACAGCTTGACCCTGTTCTTTTGAACACCCCCCTTGAACCCCCCCTGGAAGGTTGAACGCTGTCGGTGAGGTGTGATTGTGAGCAGAACCGCTTACCGTAGAGGTTGATGTACCGAACGCAGCTCTCGACAACAAGTGGAATGGGTTGACCCGAATCCTGAGGGGGCATAGATGTCTCAAATGAGTACAAAGACTTGAGAGGAAAAAAATTACTCTCAACAACACAAATGCCCCAAAAACTAATTGACAAGACATTGTTATCAATCACTACTAATCTAGAGAACAGTTGTCCTCAACCCCTGTAGAGTTGCAGTTCTACATGTTTCTGTCCCGGCACAGCAGTGACACACCCGACCCGACTCAGCTAATCAAGGTTCTGAAGACCAGTGGATGGGTGTGTTAGCGCTAGGCTGGAACAAAAAAACATGGAGTCACTGCTGGCTCTCCAGGGCCAGGGTTCGTATCGTATCCCTGGCCTAGACATAACGCCAGAGGCAAAGAGGCCAAAGCATTGAGCATTCGAGGCCTGCGCCCTTCAATAAAGTAACAAATGCCCCATCCTGATAGGTTCATAAACAGCGATGTGCGCCCGCATTTAAACGAGCGGCATAAAAGTGAAAGATAGCGGCGCATTATTATTCACAGCCTCCTCGTTAAAGCAAGCAAACAGTCATGAAACAAGTGAAGCAGCAGTGACATGCTAGCGTAGCTCATTAGCACCACAGTGTGTTTGTGAGGGTGTGTGTGTGTGTGTGTGTGTGTGTGTGTGGTGGGGGCGGGGGGGGGGGGGGGGGGGGGGAAGCAGAAACCAGCTGTAGCCTATACCCCTCCCTCTCTGGTAGTACCTGGTTGCGGGTACGGGCATTCCGTCTTCCCCTGGGACAGAAAGCAGCGCAGCGAGGAAGATGCAAAGAGGAAGGAAAGGAGGCAAGAGAACCACACGGTTAGAGAAGCACAGATGACAGACAGAGCGCCCCCTGGAGGACTGGAGGACTAAGCGCAGGGACGGATGGGGGCTGGTATGACTAGCACAGACTAACCCTACCCCTGTCCGTGAGCTTCACCAGAGCCATGAGGGAGAGAGGGAGAGAGGGAGAGAGGGTGAGGTTAAAGACGGTCGGTTACAGGACAAGCAAGAGCAATGAAGGATAGAGAGAGAGAAAGAGAGAGAGAGAGAGAGAGAGAGAGAAAGGGAGGGACCTAGCCGCCCCCTCCCTCTCCAGCCCCACAGGGGGGGGACGCTCATTCACACAACCACAGCTTCGTGGGGGAGGGGTACCTTGATGAACGTCTCCATATTGCCGTTAAACAGCTTATGGTTATAGACGGAGCGAGGCCTAGGCTTCCGCATTTTCTGTGGTTTAGGGGGAAGGGTGGGGGGCCTGGAGAGATGAGGGGTGATCGGGGGGTGGGGGGGGGGGGGGGGACGGACAGAAAAACAGCATATACCGTGAACACAGTAGAACACAGGAGGTTGAAATGCAGGTACGGTGAGGTAAAAACAGTCTCTCAACAGCAGTCTCATGACGTTCTTTCCACCTTCAGAAATATCCTCTCTATACAGGGACAGGAAACGCGCGTGTGGGGGGGGCAGCAGGAAGCGATCTATATAGCCACAGTGTTGAAAATGTCACAGAGGCGAAACGTTTCTATATAACGTCTGGGTGTTATTCAAACCTGATGGATCTGACCTCTAATCAGCCTCTATTTCGCTCTGGGAGGGCTCGGCCCCCTTTCGGGGGTCTGGCA
>NC_137691.1:12186207-12188707 GCF_963989245.1 Nansenia antarctica | reverse complement strand
AGTGTATCAATTCTAGAACAATATCAATGTAGCGCTAGTAGAGGCTGGTGGCGGCATGGTGGCAGAAATCGGAGGCCAGACGGCTCATTGCGATGCATGGAACGGAACGAGGAACGCTATCAAAACACCCGTGAGAGTGTTTGTGTGTGTGTGTGTGTGTGTGTGTGTGTGCGTGCGTGTGTGTGTGTGTGCGGACCTTGGCCCTCTCTCACCTCGTCTCCCATGTGCGGCAGGTACTCGAAGCGCATGGGAGGGCAGAACACCTGGTTGTGCATGTCCATGATCTTGTGCTTGTCGCTGCGCGAGTCCAGGTTGTCCACGGCGTTCTCGATGATGTCCAGGCCCTCGTGGCGAGACGTCTCCAGGTTGTACTCGGCCGACAGGTACGTCCTGAAGGTCCGCGCCAGGCTGGCGTGGTAGCCCAGGTCACAGCACTACGGAGGAGCGACAGGAAACAGGAAACAGAGCATAAACCACAGCGCCGAACACAGCTGTGGTTTGACAATGGGACCAAAACGCGGTGACCTATTAAGGGAGTGGAGAGAGGGGGATCCTGTGAAGTTAAAAAGGTTAGCTTGTTGTTAGCCGTAACAGCGGAGGAGGAGAAAGTCTTGGACTGAAGGGAAAATCCAGTGAGAGGTTTAGTGATGAACTCTGACATTTACGACATATCTCTCCTCCGACCCATTTGATGCTTGACAACGTGTGTTGTAACATGTATGACTGACCTATCGTAAGATAGTCAGGTATTTACAAAAAAATGTCTACCTGCACGGAAATCTACAGAGGAGAGAGTGCGTGAAGATAACATCTGGGAAGTACGCCGTTCAAAACACCGCCACATGCCTCAAACGGTAACATAAGTAAGTAGCCTTGGGAACCGATGGTTCTCGAGCCTAATGGCCCATAGGAGCAGGAGCCTATCTCCTGTTTCCGTAGCGTGAGGCAGCTTGATGTACAAGTATACCCCCTGGACATGACGCTGGTATGACACAGGGTCTTACCCCCAATCCAACCCGTAATGCTTAATGAGTGCCAAGCAGGGAGGCATCAGGTACCGTTTTTGATAGTCTTTTGGTATGACTCAGCCGGGGATCGAACTCACGACCTCCCAATCTCAGGGCGGACACTCTAACCACAAGGCCACTGAGCTGGTGAACCACAGCGAAACCACAAGGTTCTAACACGAGGTGATTTGGAATCACTGGAATCATCTGACCCGAGGTGATTTGGAATCACTTTCTCGCAGGGGCGAGGTAGCATTGCCTTCTGAAGCTTGGATAGAGCCCTATGTACCACAAGGAGGTCCTCTTGGTACAACGGTCTACGTCTGTGGCCTCCATGTAGGAGGTCCCAGGTTCAAAACCCCCAGCCAGTTACCATGGCACCCCCCCGACGAGGGCGGGATCTCTCCTGGGGGGGAGTTCAAAGGGGAGTGAATGTAGCAGAGGTGGTTTGGAATCACGCTCTCCTGATGAGGTAGCCCTGCATGCATCTCCCAAGCCCATTATATAGCGCTTCTACTGACTTTCTGGTATAACGGCTCACGTCTGTGGTCTCCATTCAGGAGGTCGCTGGTTCAAAGCCCCAGACAGTTACAATGGAGTAACCCAAAGTTGTCTGTGTGAAGGACCTAGACGAGAGTTCACTTTGTCTGTGTAGAGGCACAGGGGCACTGGTACTGACTAATGACGTGTGGAGAAAACGTATTCCTATCAGTCAACCCAGGCAGACAGGTCCTAATCCATGTCCTCCTTTACGCAGGAGTCATCTGTGATAAACTCAGCCTCCGGCGTTCACAGGATCCAGTTCTCCCCCACCACGTCTCTCATTTCAGATGACCGTGTTTAACCTGACCTCAGACATGAACTAAATATCAAATTTAGCTCCCGCGCTACAGAGTTAACAGTCCGAAATAGAACACACGAAATTAGCGAGCTAGCGCAGTGGTAGAACACCTAGGATAATTAGCTTACCCCACAGAGCCGCATAAACTAACCTCATTATGGCGAGCGAGCGAGCGAGCAAGCGAGTAGGTTTATAAGAAGCCGGAGGGCTCTGACAACTCGGTGAATCACTAAACGCTCTTTAATACACACGAGGAAGTTGTCGCTTACCGTCCCCAATGATTAATCCCCATAGCAGTGCCTTCTCAAAGAGGGTCGTACCGGTACGTGCAGTACGTTCGGGAGGGATGTGGCACAATTGTACACTGCGGCACAGATGATTACTTTCAAAACCCGAAAAAACTCAATACAGTGAGACTGGCTGCGATGGTATAACTATTCAGTCATTGAATTCATAGTCATTCCATTATCGCTACAGCGGGGAATGCTTACAGGCAGAGAGTCGTGGTAGAACCGATAACACTTGTTTGTTTGAATTCGATTTTCTTTCCCGCAGGCTATTTTGAAATGATTGTGATGGCCTGGGCTGACTTCTAGCTAGCTGTGGGGTGTCTGTTTTTAATGCCTAGCGAGCCGGCCAGCGACTGTTGTGG
>NC_137691.1:12168707-12178707 GCF_963989245.1 Nansenia antarctica | reverse complement strand
ATACACACACCAGCATGCACACACACACACACACGCACACACGCACATGCACACAAACACGCACAGGGTTGGGGGTGTATGTGGTGGGGGGGGGTGTTTCTACTCCAGTGCTCACGTCCCCATGCAGGCAGCCAAGCAGATGCCAGTCAGATGATGTTGTGAATGGCAGGCTGATGCTGATTGGCCGCAGGGCAGTGTGTGGTTCATCAGGCTCATCTGGGCCAGACTTGGCATATCCCCCCCCCCTCCCCCCCCACCCCCCCAAACCCCCATGTGGCATAGTGACAGCATAGTGCTTTGGTAGCCTCCTCCTCCTCTCTCACATTCCTCTCCACCGTGACCTGACTGTTCTCTCCGACGGGGTAGGCCGCAAACCCTGTGGTAACACATGGTAACCCTCTGGTAACCCTGGTAACACAAGCCCTCTGGACTAACTCTCCTAGACTGTTTGTAAACAACCTCAATGCCCAGACAAGCGACTTAATCCCTGCCCGCCTTCCGACCCTTTCCCATTCGGGACAGTTGTGTGGAGAGAGCACTGTTCGCTGTTTGCTCTAGCTAATGTGAGGGGTGGCGGGGGGGAGGGTAGGGAGAGTGGGGGTGGGGGGGGGGGGGGGGGTAGAGGTACACAGAGCTGCTCTCCTTCTGCTAAAGGGGTTAGGGTTAGACACACTCTGCTGCGGTCCAGTCTCTGTAGGCCTTGGCTGGCCACAGCGAGGCCTCGTAAAGAGAGGACCAGATGTGAGCGGCATCTTTAAAACGCCTCACGTGTGGAACTCGACGGCGTGCATGGCGGGCTACTCGAAACACACACACACACGCACACACACACACACTCACACACACACACACACACACACTCACACGCACACACACACACACACACACACACGCTCACACACACACACACACACACACACACACACACACCAGGATGTTACACAGACCGAGAGACCTACATTAACGGTCGTTTTGTTCGTTCCCTTCCTGTAAGTAATGTTCAGTTTGTGTAGCGTTAGAGCATTATGGCTCCTTTCATCTCGAAGGGGCTCTGTCCACTTAGGAGATCATCACAGGTTTACGGGTTAGGGTTGCGTCAACACACAACCACAGTCCTTCCTACTTCCACCGGGGCTGCCTGCTGCGTGAAACCGTAGTCGTGTTTACAACACAGTCTTTTCCCATAAGTGCCGCTTCTTTCGTATCCCCCTGACAGCTCTGTTGTGAACACACCTCTACTTCACGCCGAGGAAAAACCGCAAAGTCTTGAGAGAGCGACTGCAAAAAGGAAAACTGACAAAAATATGTAAAGCAAACGCTTCAAAGAAAGATACCGTATACAAGGCAAAACAAACTGTCTATTCTGGTAGTGACAGAGTTAGCAGCGTGAACAAGTCAAGGCAGTGCGAGGGGAAACTAGGCTAGCACACTGCTCCCCCCCCCACCCCCCTCGGCTGTCAATCCACTTCTGGAACAGCCTGAATGAAAAACAACAGGGTTTCCAGGCAAACTTTTGAGCAACCGCGCGACTGAAAGACCTCCAGCTAGAGGCAGAAAACTAATTTGCGGGAACATTGGAGGTGAAGCCGGGTCTACCTCACAGGAGGGGTGCGTACTTATGTCATCGCTTTCGACAGTAGCCTCCGGCTGTTTGAGTTAGACGAAGGCAGGGAGCTCCCACTGATAAAAAAGCTCCTAAAGTATGAACACAATGTTCATTTCTGTGAAAATAGTCTCTAGAAATACAGTTTTGACTGTCAGTTAGAGTGAGATTTGAAATTCGGAACACAACCCCATTATAAAATGTCAACATTCCCCTCTTCTCAATACTGGAACTGAACTAAAGGTCATTTCACTGTCAGGGGGCAAACATGAGCCTGGAAATGATATCGATGCAAAATGTTGAAAAACACAGAATAAGGCAGGGCAGAGAGAGATAGGCCTACAGTGTTTTCCTATTCTGTTGCAGGAAAAGTGCTGCTTTGGGTATTTCGTTTTATGAGCTGAGAATTCAAACCAGATTGGTTTCCTATTATTTCTCGATTTTTTAAAATGGCAAACCTCCTCTCGGTAGACCCTGTCTCATTAAAATAAAATAAAAAAGATAACGGTAAGCACTATTACAAACGACAGAGAAGCGCCCTAGCGTGAAACAAGCTTCAAAACAAGAGTCAACTTCAGTCAAAAGAGGTCTTTTTCTCATTCACAAGTGTACCAGAGCTCAACGTAGCCCTGGGTTGAGAGAGCAGGGCTATTACCATAATGTGTTACAACAAACCAATCAGCAGGGCAGTGCCTAGTGCATTCATTACAGAAACAGCTTCCAGTGGGTCAGAGATGTTTTCAAAATGAAACCAAACTGAAGTGCACTGACTTTTTATTCTACGCTACAGCGAGGTGTCAACGGCTCAATGGTGAGTAATGGCCTCTCGGCTCCACTAAAGAGATTGCTCTCATTTCTCATTTCAGATTCGCTACGTATAATTCAGCCCTGAGGCATCAGGCCCATCAAGCCCTTGAATCAATATCGGCCTCTTGCAGTCGCATCACGGGATACTGTACGTTCGGTTCTACAATGTTTGAACAACAGCGTTGGCAACCCCGACAGTCCTAAATCTCTTCTTTCTGTGTTGTTGCAAAGTGAAAGCAGAAATGATTTCTGCTATTCAACCTCCTGCCAAAAAATGGCCCCTTGTCTGCCTTGTCAATTGCTTGAGTTTATGCTGAGAATTGACTTGTACTGACATGTAACAACAATAGACCGAATCATTACTCTTCCCCAAAGGATACAGTACACACTACAACTACGGTAAACACTAGATTTACGGATGATTTCTGGTGCTTTTGAGATTGGGAACGGCAGGATCTCCATTATCATAAAACATTAACACGGCCATTCAGTGTGAGAGGGGGGCAGAGCAGAGGCGTTTAACAAAGCCGTGCACGGAAGGCCTTCAAGGGATCAGGAGGAGGAGAGCAGGAGGATAATGATCTCTGTCCCTCTCCTCTCCTCTTTCTGCTCCCTGGTGCATTCGGCCTCTTCTGGCATTGACCTTGAATGCCCCCCCCCCCACCAGCCCCCCCTCCTCCCCTGGACCGGGGCCATACCTCTCCCAGGGAGAAAGGCACCAGGCACCAGCCGTTGGAGAGGGAAAAACAATCTCAATCTCATTCATAAACATCATCTCTCTGCCCTCCTGGGGAATGCGTGGCAGACTCAAGGGCAGGGCGGTGTACGGTCACTGGTATTGGAGACGTGAGCTCTCATATCACAGAGGCGTTAATGTGACACCAGCAGCACCTCTGGCCTTGAGTACATGCACAGGGTGAGAGTGGGGGTGTAGGTTCGAGTGTTCGAGAGCGAGTGTGTAGGTTCATGATTGGACATGAAGCTTTCAAAATGATGCAGTCACAATCAATGAATTTGGGGGGGTTTGAGGGAGATTAGCATACCAGGGCACATGACGTGTGTGATTATATATCGGAACAGACACACATCGGCTTAGCGTTCAAAGCCAATAACACACAGGTAGCTGAGAGTCTGTCACTGCCAAAACTATTTTCCCTAAACACACATTGTTATTGATGTACGTATACTACATCATCCTTCTTCCCCTTATCATTATAGGGTTAGTACTACTATTAGTACTACTATTTATTCACTTCAGAAACCACCTTCCTGTGGCGGACAGATGTACAGATGGCGAGACAGTAGAGAGAGAGAGTAGAGAGAGAGAGAGAGAGAGAGAGAGTAGAGAGAGAGAGAGAGAGAGGGGCAGAGAGAGAGAGAGAGAGTAGAGAGAGAGAGAGAGGGACAGAGAGAGTAGAGAGAGAGAGAGAGTAGAGAGAGAGAGAGAGAGAGAGAGAGAGCGAGAGAGAGAGAGAGAGAGCATCAGATGAATAAGTCATGTACGTTCGCTCTCCTCAAGGCGGGGGTCGAACTGCTGAAGTTGTCTGGCGCTCATCCAGACCTGTCTCCCTCAACTGAAACTTATCTAAGAGACAGTGTGTCCTTCAACTCTCTCTCTCTCTCTCACACACACACACACACACACACACACACACACACACACACACACACACACAACTACAGTGGAGGCCACTGGTTGTGGTGAGGGAGTTTACATTCCTGGGACTGTGGGCCCATGCCACTGGCACCGACACAGCCCTCCAATGTGGAAGTGATTTGAGCGCTCTGCGACTGCTGCTGGCCCACTTGGAGAGAAAGGCAATGTTCCATTCCATCATAACAATCACCCCACCTCCCCCCTCCCATCATGATCATCACCATCTTCTGAACCAAACACAGACACAACACTGCCTGTTTCACTGAGAGAGAGAGAGAGGGCGGGCGGGGGGGGGGACTGGATAATAACAGACCGACAGATAGACATACTGACTGACTGACTGAAGGACAAACAGACAGACAGACAGACAGACAGACTGAGAGGAAGAGAGAGAGAGAAAGAGAGAGAGAGAGACTGAGACAGAGAAAACAAGAGAGAGGATGCTATCCTCACCCCAAAAGTATTGGATTCAGTCAGTGGTATGAGAAAGACCCAAGACACATGATTCTGACAGCAGAGGAGAAGAGGAGGAAAGGAGAAAGGAGAGGAGACGTGTTTCACTCACAGTGTAGAGTTCGTTTGTCACTTTCACCAGCTCCTCGTGCATCTGAATCCCAATGTCCTTGCTCTGTAGAAACAACCAAGCAGAGGAAACAGAGGTTAACAAAAATATGATGGACAATACAGAATACAAAATCAGTCCACTTACTGCCACAATTTACTGTGAGTGTGGGTCTACTACACTCGTATAAACATGAATTATGGTTCACGCCGGACACGTTCATATTTCGGATAGTGTGCCAGAGAGTCAGTCGGTTCAACACAATGAACCATTTACAAGGTAGCATAAAAAAAAAATCGGAGTTGTTTGGTTTGTTGTTGTTTTTTTTCATTCAGCACTGATGTGGAGGCCTCTATCTGAAAGCGGTGCAGTGCGTGTGGTGTGGATTCACGTTCGCTACGCCACGTAATCCTTTTCCTGTCATTATTACACACGGGCTATGTTTAGCTGTGGTGCCGCTCGGTAAATGTCAGAGCCTTCTCGTTGGGCGACCACCTCGCCACCTCTGGTCTAGCAGTCTAGTCAGGAACAACACCCCAACACCCCAACACCCACATCTGACTTAACAACAACCAACCATGCCAGATCGCTAAGTGGGATCCTTGGGATGACCCATACCCGTAAACCTAACCCTAACATTAACCCTTACTGCAACCATTTTTAAATCTCAACGTCAGGCCGTCCCAAGGATCCCACTTATCGGTGGGGCTGTGTGGGATAGTGTTAACACTAGAACAGCCATGGGTGGGGTCATTTGACCAAGTGAGTAACATTTTTTTATACCTTTGCACTCGATCAAATTTCAGTAACCTCCTTTCATGACTTTTCCTAGATACGTGCGTTCTACCACCCAGTATCCTTTTCATTGTATCACATTTTCAAAATCACATCAGGATAAGCTAGTATAAAGCTATTTTGCTGTTTTTCTGTGTATTGCATTTGTATTTGTGTAGTGCATTTGACCCCCCGAGGCGGCTCTTATAGCGGGTAAAATAGGCACGGCTGTTAGTGTCGACTCATACCCTGTGGCGGCACACAATAGGGAGGGTCATTGATTGTGCTCCGTTCCTCACTCAGGTAGATAACATTGGCAATAACTCGAGCTGAGAAAATCAACTGTTTCATCTTTTCTGTTGACGTCCTCAGATGTCCAGATTGCCATCCCCTCCCGCACAACACAATATGGCGTTGGTGTCGGTCGATGTGCCGTCTGGACGAACAGAGTGAGATAAGGTTTGACTCATGATGAACAACACTGTTGTTTAACTTGTTTTCCTTGCACCCTTCAAGTTCTACCAGGAGGAGTGACAATGTGACTTTACCAGAGGACAAATATAACTAGCGTGTACACCCTGCAGAGCTGTGAGAGACCTGGAATTGGGGGGGAGAGCTCAGAGTGAGAGAAAGTAATTGCTTAAGACTGCGGGTTCGTGCGACAGCAAAGCAGAGCCGTTCGGGATGGAAACTACAGGGGTGTGTGAATCCACCCACACCAAACCTCAGTGTGTTTTCCGAAATGACGTACACACACACACACACATGAGGAAATAACCCCCCCCCCCACACACACACACACACACACACACACACACACAAAATATGTTTTAATAAGTATCACCGTGATTCTTTAATAGTAGAACAATCTCGACAGTGTCTCAAATATCCAACACCGAGTCATAAACACAAGAAGCGGTTATCGCCTCAGAGATCTCTCAGGATGACTTGATCTGAGAACTACCCACGCAGGATTCTTAATAGGACTAGATGTTAAAATCCCTAAATAATTAGCACAACAATTGACTGAGTGGAGTTGGAGATGTCCTCTTGGGTGGAGTGGAATTTGGCAATGATCACGTGGTGCCACCAGTACGACACATCTTCAGTTGTGGTCCCCGACCTCATTGGGTGTTTCGGCCATTTATCACAAGACACCCTCTGCCGAGGTTGGCCCACCACAGGCTGATCAGGCCTGGGTGTGTGTCGCACGGTGGCACCACGTGGTCATTTGGGAGCCCATGTTGGGTCCCTACGTTTCAGCCACAGCCAGTGACTGCTCCGTTCTGCTGCAGTGGACAGTTCTCTGATTGCCTTCCGTTGGGCCTGTCCTCTGATCCCTACTGCCCTCAGGAGCCTTGTGGTGGAGCTGGCTACAAAGCCTCTGCAGCCCACCTCCACTGGCCACACCTTCACGTTCCAGCCCCGCCCCTCTGCTTCGACTGCTAAGTTGGCATACCGCAGCCTCTTCCGTTCGAATGCCTCATCGATGGCCTCCTCCCATGGGACCGTCAGTTCTACGATGAAGACACGCCGGCAGGACTTGGACCAGAGGACTAGGTCTGGGCGCAGGTTGGTCGCTGCAATTTCGGGTGGGAAGGTGAGCCTCTGGCTGAGGTCTACCCGCATTTCCCAATCCCGGGCTGCGTTCAGTGGGCCTTAGTCTGGAGGTGATGGCTTGGTCCGCTGTTTCTCCCCTTCCCGGATGAAGATTGTTTTCCGTGGAAAGGTAGTCTGGGCATTTAGAGGCATGGCATTGGTGGTTACCCTCTTGTGCTCAAGTTCGGCAGCCAAGCACTTTAGCACTTGGTTGTGGCGCCAGGTGTATCTTCCTTGAGTTAGACTGGTCTTGCAACCCACCAAGATGTGTTTGAGGCTTGCTGGGGCTGCACACTGGAGACAGGCTGGGTCCTCTCCATACCAGAGATGTAGGTTGGTAGGAGAGGGCAGGACATCATATGTGGCTCTGATGATGAAACTTAGCCTATTAGACTCCATGCTCCACAGCTCGTTCCATGTGATTTTCCTCCTCTCCACGCTCTCCCACTTCATCCAGCGGCCTTGCTGGGCTTGGGAGACTGCCTTGGCGCACCTGGCTGCTTCCTCCTGGTGGCGCACCTCCTCAACCACCATCTTCCGCCGTTCGGTTGGAGTAGCCTTTTGCCATGTGGGTGTTGTTGTTTCCAAACCAAGGCCCCCTCTGCCATGTTGGACATGCCCCACTATATCCCGGTGTCTGAGGGCGGTCTTTGCCACCGCAACTGCTGCAGATGGCTTCCATTTCCTCCCCGTTGCTAGGATCGGAGCAGCACCTCTGACGAATGGATCCCGGGATTCTGTGAGAGTCATTTCCAGCCTTGATTTGGCACATTTGTACTCCTCCACCAGGCTTGAGATTGGTAGGGAGAGGGCTCCGTTGCCATACAGGCCTATGCTGCTAAGGCCTCTCGGCAGTCCAAGCCACTTCCTCACTTGTGCATTCACCAGTCTCTCCAGCCGGTTGGCATGGGATAGTGTGACCTCGTAGATGGAAATTGGCCACATGAGACGGGGCAGCAGCCCAAACTGAAAGCACCACAGCTTCAGCTTCCCAGGGAGAGCAGTGTTGTTGATCTGCTTGAGGCCACTGATTGTATCCTGCCTGAGTTGTTCCACCTGCTTCGAGTCTTTGAGTTCTGCACTATACCAACGGCCAAGGCTTTTGATAGGCTTCTCCAGAACTGTTGGTATTGGCTCGTTGTTGACGTGGAACCTCTCATTGGCGAGCTTGCCTTTGACAATGGAGATACTGCGGGACTTGCTGGGTTTAATCTCCATTCGTGCCCATTTGATGTTTCCCTGGAGTTTATCCAGCAGGCGTTTGGTGCATGCGTTTGTTGTTGTTATTGTCGTCATGTCATCCATGTACGCCCTGATTGGAGGAAGACGCAGCCCGCTCTTCAACCGTTCCCCTCCAACGACCCATCGGGATGCTCGAATAATGAGCTCCATTGCCATGGTAAACGCCAGTGGAGAGATGGTGCAGCCCGCCATTATGCCTATCTCGAGGTGCTGCCATGCAGTTGTACTGGCTTGTGCTGTAACACAAAACTGGAGGTCCTGGAAGTAGGCTTTGACCAGCCTTGTGATGCCCTCTGGGACTTGGAAGAAGTTGAACGCTGTCCACAAAATCTCATGAGGCACTGACCCGAAGGCATTGGCAAGATCTAAGAAAACCACATGCAGGTCTTTTTTCTCCTTCTTGGCCGTTTGTACCTGGTGCCAGATAACATTTGTGTGTTCCAGGCATCCTGAGAATCCACTTATCCCTGCCTTCTGCACTGAGGTGTCGACAAAGTTGTTCTTCTGCAAGAATACTGAGAGCCTCTGGGCCACAACACTGAAGAAAATCTTTCCTTCCACATTCAGTAGACTGATCTGGCGGAACTGGTCGATGGTTGAGGAATTCTTCTCTTTGGGAATCAGGATCCCTCCTGCCCTTCGCCATGCCTTTGGTATGATTCCCTTTTCCCATGCCACTTTCATTAGCTTCCAGAGGTATTTCAAGACGCCTGGACTGTTCTTATATAGCCTGTATGGAACGCCGTTGGGCCCAGGGGCTGAGGCTGTTCTTGCCCGTTTTACTGTGCTCTCAACTTCGCTCCATGTAGGGGGCCTTGTTTCCATCTGGTGCTCAGGTGGTTGGATTGGTGGCATGTCATCCGGAATGCTGGCTGGCACATGCCTCTGGTTGTCGGAGTAGGTCTTCCTCAGGTGCTCTTCTAGTTCCCTTATGGGTACTTTGAGGGTACCCGTTTTCTCCTTGACAAAGAGGTCTTTGACGAACTTGTAGGGATCTCTGTAGAAGGCAGTCCTCGTTCGCTCTTTCTTCTTGTGTTGCTTTCTCAAGCATTCTGCTCTTCGCAGTGTTGCAAGACGCTGCTTGATGTCGGCCTGTAGTGCCTCAAGTCCTTTCCTTTCCACTTCTGTGGCCTTCTTCCACTGTTTTCTCAGGCACCTTCTTTCTTTCACAAGTCTTTCAATCTCTTGTTGTCTCCTGGACTTGAGATGGGCTGATGGTTCCTTCTGTGTCCCATGGTTCTTACTTTTCACCCCAAATCTCTCTGCTCCATAGCTGTAAATGATCTCTCCAATCTTGTCCAGCTTTCTTTCCACGCCCCCTTTCAGACCTTCTAGAAGATGGACAAGGTCTGTGTCAGTGTTTTCCCACTCCTTTTTCTGGCAGGCTTTAGGCCACAAGATTTGAGGCTTCCGTCCATTCATCTTCCTCTCTACTGCTGTCTGTGGCTGGATAGGCTCTGGACTCATGTCCGTTGATGGATCTGTGCTTGGTTGAGCTTCGTCTGGGGTTCTGATACCCTGTGGACTGTGGTGAATATCCTGCCACTGGGCTTCACTCGACTGATTTGCCCTACCTCTGAGGAAGTAGTGGTCAATGCGAGGCACCTCGCTAAGCTCTCTTAGGCACTTTTTCCTGCCCTGGTGGATCTTGAGACCCTTCTCTGATGTTATCTTTTTCCAGCCACAGATGCAGCTTTGTAGCTTGTGTCCTGCCAGTGTTGTTACTCCGTCAACTACCGTGCTGATCATTTGATTC
>NC_137691.1:12141207-12163707 GCF_963989245.1 Nansenia antarctica | reverse complement strand
CCTGGAAACAACAGAGAGAGAGAGAGAGAGACAGAGAGAGAGAGAGAGAGAGAGAGAGAGAGAGAGAGAGACAGAGAGAGAGACAGAGAGAGAGAGTTAGAGCTTTGAAAAACGTTCTTAGCAGACCGTACATTGCAATTTTGGCGACCCCCCTTTTGTGGCATTCTGTGACAGTGTTTATATGTAGTTATTGTCCTCCTGAAAAGAAAATATCAGTGAAAAACACATCAAAATAGGAGCACTCAGTTGTAAAAAAAAATAAATAAAAAAAATTTAAGTACACACACAGGACAACCTTCCTCAGAGCCTCTGTGTTCAGTTAGAGCTGTTTACAACCTATTGCCTCATTGAAATGTATCAAATCAGTACTTCTATTCAGCTGAAACGCAACAGTATACAACTCACAGTAAGAGGTTTAGAGTGTAATCATTCCTTTTCACTTTGTGCTCTACAGAGTGACTGACAGTTTGATGCCTTGCCAATGCCATTAAGCCATTCCCAGTACTGTAAATGTGAGAGAGTGTTTTGCCCAAGGTTGCAGTAGCTAAACACTGAGGCAGTTGCTGTTAGAGCTTTTGTTCAAATGAATTACAGTAAAAATGAAGGCTACTTAGGCTGACCCCTGCTCACTGCAAAACAACATTCTCTCCCCCTTCTCCCCCCCCCTTCCCATCTCTCTTTCCATCTCTCTCCAGCGATGGTGCTAGCCCAGAACAGACGCCGTTCATTTCCCCTCACAGCCCTACAGTCTGACAGGGCATCGATCGCTTAATTCCTTAACGCTGGTCACCATAATGACCCAGAGAGGCATGGGCTCTGACTGGAGCCTAATCAGCTTTTACTGCATCCCCCCTTAAGCGTACGTCAACACACACACACACACACACACACACACACACACACACACACACACAGACACAGACACACTCCCCCACCTCACTGTATGAATTCTATCACAAGATGAATCAATCCACAAACTCAGGGGGGAAGAGAAAAGGAAGAGAGAGGAGAGGACGGGATAGGAGAGGAGAGGAGAGGAGAGGAGAGGAGATGAGAGGAAAGGAAAGGAGATGAGAGGAGAGGAGAGGAGAGGAGAGGAGAGGAGAGGAGAGGAGAGGAGAGGAGAGGAGAGGAGAGGAGAGGAGAGGAGATGAGAGGAAAGGAAAGGAGATGAGAGGAGAGGAGGGGAGAGGAGAGGAGAGGCAGAGGGTTATGAGGCAGAGAGATAGCAGGATAGAGTTTCACTGAGCTGAGGGTGGAAAGTCACACGCAATTACTGCAGAGAAAAGGGATGAGCACCAACATCAAAGAGCCCCTCCCGCTCCCCCCACCCCGCTTCAGTAATGCTAATCACCTCTAATGAAGCTGATATCTGGCTGTTCCAGAGTGCTGCTCCCATTATTCCCCCACTTAACGTAGGGAGAACAGATGGGATCCCTAATAGCTGGACATTCATACAGCTGACATGCGGTACCATAGAAGCACATGGTTTCACCTTATGGAACTGGTGACCTCTCTCTCGCACGGACGTCACAGACGTAAACCTGTTATACCAAGAGGACGTCCTTGTGGTACGAGAGCACTGTGTGGGTTTAGATGTCTTAAGCATGATTCCAAATCATCCTCTACTACACGAGAACACCATTTGAGAGAAATAGGCCTTTTGTGTACAAAGTGTTAGGTCTTTGATTTCAACTCGTGAAAAATTGGAGCCAAAAACAAAAAGTGTTGCGTTTAGATTTTTGTTCAGTGTATGTGGCGGCAGCTGGGGAAAGCGGGAACAAGTCGGCAACCGATCAAAATGTTTAGACTTTTATTCTGAAAATTTTTAAGAAATGTCAACGTTGTAGAAAATCAATGACACACTCGCTAGTCAAGCCAAAATATTGCAATGCAATGGAATCAGTGAGTAATCCCCCCTACTCCACACTACCTACCTACCCGTAGTAGTGGGGATTACTCACAGAATCCGTTGCACACTAGCGCGTGTCAATGATTTTCAACAGCTTTGAAATTTCTACCATCCCTTGGGGACTGTTTCACCAGAGGGATGTACAGAGGGATGGGCAGAAGATGGTGCAAGTGAACTCTAAAGCTAAAGAGTGCAGAAAGACGTGTCTAGCCTTCTGTTGTGTAACTGAAACATCTGTCCTGCTGTACAAATGATGAGAAACAGAGATCCACTTCGTCTGAGAGCCGAGCCAAATGTTGTGCAATTAAAGTCAATGTGCAAAGTACTTCCAAATCGGTGAGAGAAAGCCTGGCACTGAAGTCCACGCTACAGGCCACTCTCGACAATTACGAGGTCAGTCGAAATAATGAATGATTAAATAGAACTTCCTGTTGCTATGGCGAAGTGATTCATGTCTCAGAGAGAGAGAGAGAGAGAGAGAGAGAGAGAGAGGGCGGATAAGAGGAAGCTAAAGAGCTCCGGGGGGTAATTCTCTCAACACTACAACACCAAAACGTCACAACCATGTTCTCTCCCCTGCCGCCCCCCCCCCCCCCCCCCCCCCCTCTGGGATGGCCGATTTCCTTTTCTGTCTCGAACAGAAATGTAATTTCTGTAATCGTTCTGGCTCGGTGACCTATCTGCCTGCGCAGAGCTACGGCAGCCTTCTCGGTGTGTAATTGGTGTTTGTCGATGAGAGGCCGAGGGTACAGCCACCTCTCGCCTCTCCTAATCCCTCTCTGAGTGGGCCTGAGATGCTTAATCGCCTCCTTAAGCAGAACCGGAGCTCAGCGACCCTGTCCCCTGCCAGGCCTCGTGGCGTGTGCGTCCTCTCCCGTGAGCTACCAAGCGTCCAAACAAGGTCTCTCCTCTTCACAAGACTCCACCCTCCCCCCACTCTGCAGGAACGCTGACTAGACCCCTCTTAGTCCCTGTTAATCCCCTGATGAAAATATTCATCTGCCTCGTGAAAAAAAAATCTATTCTTCCCCCCTCCATATTATTCCTATATAAAGCAGCTGTTTTGCGTGACAGTAGCCCCCCTGAGCTAGTTATGCCTTCTGACAAAGGGGGACTTTTCCAGCTTCTAGAACTCTATGGCGAAGGCCACTGAATTCAAAGACATGGTGTTACAGGGCTACTGGGTCAAGCTAAACAGCCATATTGTTATTCCCTGTGACAAAGTACAGAGGCTTTAGGCTCCGTACCTAAGCTGCCTTTTCATTGTACTGTAAAGTACGGTAACTTCCACCGCGGGGCTCAACTGCCAACCGCCAACCGCCAACCGCCAACCGCCAACACAGCGAAAAACCCACACAGAGCAGAGCCTCCCGAACGAGAGACGCAAACACATCTGAATGTGACCAGGCCTCCGCCTCGCTCTCCTTAACTCCCGGACCGTGGGTTTACTAGAAAGCCTTTTTCCTGAGGAAAAGAGACAAAGGACGCAGACTCTTTTTTTTTCTTCCAGCTGTCGTCCTCGTTTCACAGGAATTGGGAGCAGAAGGTTGGTAATTAGGCTTGTGTGCCTGTGCGCAGAGGCCCCGGCCACATCTCCGGCAGCGGAGTGTTTTCACGCAGTGATAAATGTAGCCCAGTGGCCTGTTTTAATAGGGCTGAGGCACTGTGTTCTGTGTGAATTTTTGGTTGGCGTGTCGCCTTGCCGTGGCTTGTGTGTGTGTGTGTGTGTGTGTGTGTGTGTGTGTGTGTGTGTCTGTGTGTGTGTGTGTGTGTGTGTGTGTGTGTGTCTGCGTGCATGCGTGCGTGTATTCTGGGCCCATCATATACAGGGTCTCCTCCTCAGCCAATTAGAATTCATCCCAGACACATCATCACACACAGTACTAAAACTGCTTCCTGTCTCCAGGTCTCCCATCTCTCCTTAGTCAGAAGGCAGCCTGAAGTGCTTCAAAGGGGTCCGTTTTCCCATCTTTCCGCACCCACAGTCATTATGGAGTCAGATATCATTACCATGGAGACAGAGGGTGGAGTGTGAGCTCCATGTATGGACGAGGAGTGGGGGGAGATACTCAGACCCAGACCCTACCAGACCAGACCAGGACCAGACCAGACCAGACCAGACCCAGACCAGACCTGACCTGACCCGACCAGGACCAGACCAGACCAGGCCAGACCAGACCAGGACCAGACCAGACCAGACCAGACCAGACCAGACCCAGACCAGATCCAGACCAGACCAGACCAGACCAGACCAGACCAGACCAGACCCAGACCAGACCAGACCAGACCCAGACCAGACCAGACCCAGACCAGACCAGGCCAGACCCAGACCAGACCAGACCAGACCAGACCCAGACCAGACCAGACCCAGACCAGACCAGACCAGGCCAGACCAGACCAGACCAGACCTGCTGCTGATACTGACCTCATCCGGCTAGGCTAGTCAGCCAGAGGGAGGAACAACACATTCCCTGGGAGAGGAGGACTACTCTGCAGTGTGTCAACATGCTCAGCTTGTGTGGGGGTGAGAGGAATACAGTTTAACCTTTCACCTTTCACCTCTGCCCTTTGACTTCTAACCTCACCAGACCACCGGGGAAGGGAACCCTGTTGATTGACAGGCTGTACAGTCAGAGAGGGCTGGGTGGGACCTGTGTTAGTTGAGAGTGGAGAGTGTGTGTGTGTGTGTGTGTGTGTGTGTGTGTGTGTGTGCGTGCGTGCGTGCGTGCGTGCGTGCGTGCGTGTGTGTGTGTGTGCGTGCGTGCGCGTGACTTTTAATTAATCTCTCACTTTTGAGTTAACCTACATATCTAAAACGTTCTAAACACGTTCTCTTACTAGCAAGCTACTCTGTTACTACCATAGAAATGGCCACAAAGTTTGTGTTTGTGTGTGTGTGTGTTTGCTGAGCATGTGAGGAAGATAGAGAGAATGATGAAATCAAAACGTTTTCAAATCACTAAGTGAGCAATAGACTGACATTCATTCTGACAAATACAGACTAGCTTGTCTGTTGCCAGCTAAAATATTATAATTATAATTATACAGTATATGAATTTAATATTATTCAGAAATCATGTGAGATGTTATAATAAAGTTTTTAAAAGTGTTTTATCTTCCCTCAAAAACACAAGTAAATACTAGTATGTTAAACTTGTGATTAATCATGATTAATCTGATTAAATACAGAATAATATTGCGATTAACTTGATTAAAAATGATTGAAAGCACAGGTAAAAATGCATTGAGCCCATACATTCTGTATGCAAGTTAGAAGCTAACATTGGAATATTAATCCAACCAGGGAATGCTGATTGACAGCACAACCCCACAGGCGAGAGAAACCCCATGCATAACTCATGGCTTTCCGCTGGGAGTCAGTGGATAGTTGATGCTCCACTCTCATATTCATAAGCTAATAAATAATTACTGAAGGGATCACTGGCACATGACCATGAATACTGCGCATTAATTATCAGTGGTTAAAACGATGTCTGCGAAAGCTTAATTAGACTTCCACCCGATTGAGTTATCTGAAATCTCTCTCTATGAAACGAGGCCCGGAAAGAAATGTGTTTTTTGGTTGTTTTTGTTTCTTTCTCGTTTACATTACCAGAAAAGGTCAATGTTTGGAGAGCTTGATAACGTGTGATTAAAAAGGAACGTCGAAAGCAATCAGTCGGACTCAATCGGAGTCATGGGCAACAGAACTGACTATAATGTCCAGTATATAGGAAGGCTTGGTCTCATACTCCCTGCAAGGCAGCAGGACATACTGTTTTTGTTATATTCAGAATGAATAACCAGTGAAAGGCAAGGCCGTCTTTGATGTGCTGCTCTCGTGGCTGCTTGTGTTGCGTCCTGCTGACAAACAGGGAAATGAACAGAGATTGCAGATGAGGACGACATCAAATGGACTGGGGGGCTTAAGACAAACAGAGGAAACAACGAGAGTGTTTGTATGCAGGGAGGATGACAGGAGACGGTCTGGCTCAGCGTGATACCAGGGCCATCTTTAATAACACACGCACGCACACACACACACACACACACACACACACAAGCCTGCACACACACACACACATAAGCATGCACACACACACACACACACACAGACACACACACACACACACACACACAAGCCTGCACACACACACACACACACACACACACACACACACACACACACACACAAACACATAAGCATGCACACATGCACACACACCACACACACACAAGTGCACACACACACACAGACAGACACACACACACACACACACACACACACACAGGACCGGACATTAACACAAGCTGTATCTTATCTCCCTCAGACAGGTTATGTTCCCTTTCTATATTACATGCAGCCGTACCTAATGGCTGCCTTGCTTCTGATGATGTGTAATCCCCTGTTTTGACTGGCAGGCCATATTAAATACATATTTCAGCCATTCTCTATGTAACAGGGCACGATAAAAAAAACAAATCTCCAGTTAATGACAAAACATCCAGGGGTCTCCTCAACCAACGTCTCTCGTCTCATAGACACACCGGACGACCGGTAATAAAAAACCTCCACCAAAGATCCCACAGAGAGGAAAGATAGACACCCGCTCTCCTCTTCCAATAAGGCCAGCATCTGATAGTGGAGCGGGGGGAGCAGGGCCAGACTGACAGACTAGGTGGCTAGGAGGACCAGGAGGGTCTCCTGCATACTGATGCCCTCCATTAGCTCCCCTAACGTGGCCTGGCTGAGAGGGCAGGAGGGGGGGTACCCCCCGCCCTTATCTTAATGAGTCTAACGAAGGACACCAGCGCTTTCTAATATGTTAATACGGACGGGCCCACGAGGAGATGGAGCAGACCCACCGCCTATGGCTGTCCCGGTTCTGTATCAACAACATGTAGTGGCACTGTGACACGGAATGGCCGACTGCACTGGGGCACGGAATGGCTGCCTCCTGTCGTAAAGCTAGCTCACGGAGCTGTATTTGGACTGTGTGGGTTAAGCCAACAGGACCAGGGCAACATCCCAGCACGGATGGAAGTCTGGCTGGCTGTTTTGATTTCCCACAGCGTGGTATGGGGGGGCATCGTACGTGAGTTGCTAGGCACCCGAGGAGTCATGGTGTTGTTCAGGAACGACTGTATCCACACCACACCAGCCTGGACGACCCCACACAACCACTCTCTGAGACAGGACAGGGTGAGAGAGGGGGGGGGGGGGGGGGGGGGGGGGAAACATAGAGCGAGAGAGAGAGAGAGAGAGAGAGAGAGAAAAATATGAGAAAAAGAAAGAAAAAGAGAAAGAGAAAGAGAGATCGCAGCAGGAAAGGGAGGAGAGGCTTGTTTGTGTCCAAAAACAGTAAGCTGAGTGTGTGAACGACAGAAGGAAGGAAACGAGTGAAGCAGAGGAGGAGATGGCGGGTACCCATACATACAGTATATGTGTACAGGATAGACAGCCGATGCTGAGCCCAGGAGTTTATGGATGAAGTGAGGGTCTTTAACGAGGCCGCTGTCAAAGCTAATTGGTCGGACCTTTTTTTTATGGTTCTGTTTCGTTGAGTTAATGGAGTCCAAACGGAGCCAGCGCGGCCCTCATAAAGACCTGTGTGTAATCAAAGTGTCACACCTCGTTGTTGTCATCTCACAGATCACCGCTGTGTGTGTGTGTGTGTGTGTGTGTGTGAGTGTCTGTGTGTGTGTGTGTGTGTGTCTGTGTGTGTGTGTGTGTGTCTTGTACGTACGTACGTACAGTATGTGCATGTCTGTCTGTGTGTGTGTGTGTGTGTGTGTGTGTGTGTGTGCTGAAGCCTCAGAGCCTACAGTCTGCACCTCGAGTTGCGTTGTGTTGCGAATCCTAGATGTGAACTGGGCTTAAGAGGGTGGTAATGCCACTGTGGGTGACCGGAAGTGTGTGTGTGTGTGTGTGTGTGTGTGTGTGTGTGTGTGTGTGTGTGTGTGTGTGTGTCTGGGTTTCCGTTAACCGGTAATTGCCGGACTTTGTCCGGTATTTTTTTTTGAAGTCCGACAAATTGAAAAGTCGTCGGACATATTGTCCGGACATATTGTCCGGTGAAAATAATTCCCTTTGAATACAATTCGCTAAATTTCACATTCTGATTCCTTCTATTTTAAAAAAGACGAATATATAGGCTATGTATTTCTTTTATTATGATATGATTTGACACCGGCATGATGATGACTCCTAATGTGTAGGCCGGCCTATGCGAAACAGCGCACAGGTGCCACATGGGATTGATGCCAGATGGGATTACAGTTTAACCAGTCTATTACCGCTTAAACACAGTAGCCCATTCGGCGGTAACCCATGCCTATCTGGCAACCCTGCCAACCCGTCCACCATAGTAATACGCAAACGTTGCAGTTTAAACATTTAAACCTTCCTACTTTTCAGTTAATCTGGCTGTTGATGTCATTTTGTCATAAAAAAAAAATAGGCCATCACTGATTCATTATCACTCATTCCGTCCCCTCAGCGCTTGAAGAATATGCTAAACCGGCCATCCAGACCATCATTGGTCATTTTGGCCAAGAAATGACCAGCGATGATGACTCAGCACCAGCCACAGCCCCGGTCATCGATGCCACAAACGTGCAACGAGATGCCATCGGTGTCATGACAGCGCTTCGTGGTTATGGGGGCTTGCGTTTCTCAACAGCCTGCGAAGTCCTCATCCGAGACTTCAGCGAAATTTACCCAGAGTGGGCCACACTGGCCAAGATAGCCTGCTTGATTCCCGTCTCCAGTGCCTGCAGAGAGAGGATTCTCTCTGCAGAACCGAATTAAAACTGCGGACCGAAGTCGCCTTGGGGAGGGCAAGGTCACACGGCTAATGCGCATTGCAAGTTGCGGAGAGACACTTTGCAGCTTTGATTTCAAGTCCGCAGCTGCACGCTTCAATGCTGCCAAAAAGCGACGTTGGCCTAATAAGTAGCTGAATTATATGAGCAGCCATTGTTATTTTCAGAGTTTTTACTCTAGGCTATTTTATTTAAGGCTATCCCCTATCTATCTGAGAAAAGGCATAGGCGATAGGCCTAGGCTGTAACATCGAACGGAAATTAGCCTATACATACGCATTGCAAGTTAATTTAAAGCCTATTTATTTTCAAAGAGTTTTATTCTATTTTATTTGATCTGATAAAAGGCATATGAACGGAAATTAGGCTAGCCGTGTCACGCCAGAAGCCTACATGCTTGCACTGTTACTGTTCAATAAAATGTTGTACATCTAGACATTGTGGTATTTCTTTATATACGTATCCCAGACTGCCTATCAATTGTTTCTCAATAAACAGTTATGTTCTTCCCATTGTCATACTCTCGAGCTAAACGAAATGCCTTCCCAACCAGCGAGACTTATAGAAATGACGTTGTTTTATTGATTTTAAAAAAAGGGTAAAACTGGAAAGAGAAAATAGAAAACTCACATTAATCCCAAACAATTTAACAAACTTCAGTTAACGTAATGTGGAGTCCGTTCATTGATCGATGCTGTCTGTTCAGTTCCCAGTGAGGCGCCCGTTCAGCGCTGGACCCGTTCAGCGCTGGATTTGACGCATGGCATAGCGCGCATGCGTCAAATCATGTTATATTATTATATATTATATAGCTCGCATCTAATCGTATCGGATGAGAAATAGACATTAAATGGCATATAGGCCGCTACACAACAGTAATCACCGCGACAAACAGCTATATTAGATTTGGAGGGGAAAAAAATATGATTTTGATTTTTTTTTTTTTTATTATATTTTAATATGATGACCGGAATATATCACGTTTGTCCGGTAAATCGAATTCTTCCCGGACACGATGTCCGACGGCAAATTTTTCTAACGGAAACCCTGGTGTGTGTGTGTGTGTGTGTGTGTGTAAGCCACAGCACTTCCTCCCATGCACACAGCAGTGGAGGCTGGTGGAGGTAGAAACCGTAGGACTAGGCTCATAGTAATACATGGAATGGAATCAGGGAACGGCATCAAACACCCATGGATGATCGTTCTGTTCCCTCCGCTATGATGAGTCCATCCTCTCTGCAGTTGGTTAAGACATACAGTACCGGTCAAAAGTTTGGACACACCTTCCCATTCAATTGAATGGGGAAGTGTGTCCAAACGTTTGATTGGTACTGTGGTGCCTGCAGCAGCTGAGCCTGTGTACCGTCAGGCCAGGCTTTGGGGACGCTGCCTGCACTAAAACAGCTGGCCTCAATTACCTAGCCAACTCCCTGTCGGATTCCACAGGGCCTGTATTCACTGGACAACACAATGCCTTCCAACACACACACACACACACACACACACAGACACACACACACACACACACGCACACGAGCGCACACACACGCAGACACAGACACAGACACACACACGGATATGCACACGCACACACAAAACACACAGACACATACACATGCACGCACATACACACACACAGACACAGACACATACACATACACACACACACACACACACGCATGGACATGCACACACACACACACACACACACACACACACACACACATACACACACAGGCACACACATACACAGACAAAACACACATACACACACACACACACCCCTGTCTATTACAGTGCAACAGCTTGAGCGCTGAGCAACAAAGCAGCATCGGTCTTGGTTATATAACTACTGCCATAATCATCTGTGTATGCTTCTTATTAAAGTAGTCTGACCTTTGAGATGTGCTAGACGTAGCCTTGGCTGTCATTATATCAGACTCGTAAAAGTATGTTTTCTCGCATTAAGGCTGCACTGCTATCCAGATCAACTCTGGCATTGTGACGAGGCGAGGCAGTGTGTTGGCCTTGGTACAGCAGCCTTTACTCTATCAACTGGCAGCCCTCCATGACACAGAACCATCCATTGATCTGATGGGAGACAAGGACCAGTCACTTAGTAGGCCACAGCCATGCCTGCACCCAGGGATTATACTAGGGACCATTCACACAATATTACAACACTGTACGTATAGTACTAGTCAATTGAATGGGAAAGTGTGTCCAAACGTTTGACTGGTACTGTATATACTAAAATAGACCATATACACCAAACATAATAAGCTCACTCGTACAGTAGTAAAGTCGCATTGGATAAAAGTGTCTGCCAAGTGGCATATACAAATGGTAAATGGACTGGCTTATATAGCGCCTTATTCCAAAGCTCTTTACAATGGCCTCTCATTCACTCATTCACTCATTCACACACACACAATGTGTCTGTATTATCTTGTAGATAGTACTAGCTTTTTTGTCTGTCTTACATGTAACGATGAATTGAGAATCAAGGACCCCAATTGAAATAAGCCAGTGGCTTTCTTGGGTTTTTATCCTGTTAGTTGACCTTGTATGTAATATGTACTTTCATGTACCTACTTCTGCAAATCTTCTAATAAAGTTTTCAATCAATCAATCAAAACACACACACGGCAGCAAGCTACCATGCATAGTTGACTAAGGTCTGTGCAATGAGACCCGCAGGTCACACTGCAGCAAAAGGAACCAGAAGGAGGTTTTAGGCACAGGGACATCGTGCTGTTCTGAAGCGCTGATAACAGCTTCGCCAATTAAACTGTGTAGCTTCAACACAGACGTGATGAAATGAGATTACGTTTCTCCATCGCCTTCGGTGGTGGTGTTGGAAACGGCTAGGAGGGGAAAAGGGAAATCGTTATCTCCAGTGACTCAGAGTAAAGGAGGACATGGCTATCCGAGGGCTATGCGGTGTTAAAGGGGGAATGTTGGAAATCGCAGCAGTCATTTGAGACAAAGGGTGGAGCAGCATGAGAACTGGAGAGGAGGAGAATGACTTGGCGAGCGTGATTAAGTACATGTGTGCTCAACAATAACACACTTGAGCACGGCGCGCACACATGAAAAGAAGACATAAATAACATAAACACACACACACAAGTCACATAAACCTTAAGGTTAGCGTGTGTGTGTGTGTGTGTGTGTGTGTGTGTGTGTGTGTGTGTGTGTGTGTGTGTGTGTGTGTGTGTGTGTGTGAGCGTGCGAGCGTGAGTGTGTGTGCGCACGTGTGTGTGTTAGTCTGTGTGTGTGAGCGTGCGCGCGCGTGTGTGTGTGTGCGTGCGCACGTGTGTGTGTTAGTGTGTGTGTGTGTGTGCGTGCGCGCGCGTGTGTGTGTGTAGGAGCGTGCGCGCGCATGTGTGTGTGTGTGTGTGTGTGTGTGTTAGTGTGTATGTGTGTGTTCTTATTGTCTGGGGGGGCTGTATTGGTCCTCAGTGCAGTGTGTGTAGTGTGTGCGTGGTGTGTACGTATACACGTGCGTGCGTGCGTGTGTGTGTGCCGATGTGTGCGTGCGTGTGCGTGCGTGTGCGTGCGTGAGGTGCGGGAACTCACTTGAACTGGTGGTGTTCTCTGGAGCTGCGGATCTTGTTGGAGAAGCGCTCGGCCAGCTTCTCCAGGCTGCGGGAGTACTCCAGCTGGAGCTCGGCCTTGCGGCGGAAGAACTCCTGCAGGTCCTGCAGCAGCTGGATGCGAGACTCCGACTGTTGCTCCAGGCATTTGAACTGCTCCACCAGCTGGTTACGGATCTCTGTCCGTTCAAAAAACACAAAACACAAAGTCGTCAGAATACACGGAATACACTAAACACGAGTCGACGTTTTTTGGGACACTTGTTTGCCGTTATAGGTGAACTTCTCCAAACCTAACCCTGCGACATACCAGCGTCATGTCCAGGGGGTGTACTTGTACACCAAGCCGCCTCACGCTACGGAAACAGGAGATAGGCTCCTGCTCCTATGGGCCATTAGGCTCCAGAACCATTGGTTCTCAAGGCAACTTACTTCCCTCCAACAGAGCATGTTATAAACAGGAGTGGACCCAATCAAACATACCAGAGCGATGTTTACGCACGTTCTCAGTCAGCAGACAAGTGTGGTCTGAGTGCGGTAGACCGGTACTGAGGAATAAAGTCGGACCTGGGACACATCCACACTCTGGCCAAGGTCTGGCCTTTTCATGGCAAAGATACGGTTAAGGTTTGGCAGTCATAGCTAGTCCAGAGCTAAGGGTAGGCCGTCAGAGCTAGCACAGAGCTAAGGGTAGGCGGTCAGAGCTAGCACAGAGATAAGGGTAGGCAGTCAGAGCTAGCACAGAGCTAAGGGTAGGCGGTCAAAGCTAGCCCACTACAGTCAGAGCTAATTGGCAGTCATAGCTAGCCCACTTCTGCCCTAGTAACAAAGTGGTTAGATGGTTAGGACATTAAGTATTAAGGAAACCATCTGATGACATGATAAAAGTGGCACTGTGTTGGACACCAGAGGGAAAAGGCAAAAGAGGGAGGGGCCCAAAACCACCTGGAGGCGAAGCATGGAAGGAGAAATGAAGGAGAGAGGAAACAGCTGCAACAGCATTGAGAAGAAAGCAATCAACAGTGGAGTGAGTGGAGATCCTTGGTCCTTGCCCTTATGTGCCACTCGGCGCAACAAGGACTCGATTAGATTCAACTTTATTGTCATCGCAGAGTACGATGTATGAAGTACGAAATGCAGTTTAGCATCCAACCAAAAGTGCAAATAGTGATATAAGGGTGATGATATAAATAGAACAAGAAGTTCTAACAACAAGGACTAAGTAAGTAAGTAACAAAGTTGTACCTGGGCCACATCTGGATGCCGACTGAACACGGATGTAGGCCAGATCTGGGCCGTTACTACTCTGCTGACAGGGATGGAGCAGCGTGGCGGACACATAAACTGTCCCCTTCACAGACATCTTAGTCTTATCATTCACAAGATATCTTTATAGTACCCAAAACATCCGTTTTATCAGGCTACTCATTCTTTCTCTGTGTAAACATTACTACATCTCCTTATGGGTCCTTCCTAATTCAACTGTGAAATAAGTGACTCCAGGCTGTGAAATCTCATTACCATTCACACACGTTGTCCTTTTATAAACTACAGCTTTTATAAACTACACTTTCACCTGGCATCCCTAATTCCTAATAACCATGAAATGCTCTGTCACATTCGTATTTCCCCTCAAGGTCGTTCAAGCCAAGCTGTCAGTCAGTCAGCAGAAGTTTTAGTTGAACACACTTGTCACAAATGTACTAATATCCTAAGTCTTCCAATGCTTTTAGTGTTGTACAGTGAGTGAAGTCTCAGCAGGTGGGCTTGGTTTTATTTGGGGAATCTAGCGTGTGTGTGTGTGTGTGTGTGTGTGTGTGTGTGTGTGTGTGTGTGTGTGTGTGTGTGTGTGTGTGTGTGTGTGTGTGTGTGTGTGTGTGTGTGTGTGTGTGTGCGTGTGTGTGTGTGTGTGTGTGTGTGTGTGTGTGTGCGTGCATTGTGTGTGTGTGTATGTGTGTGTGTGCGTGCATTGTGTGTGTGTGTGTGTGTGTGTATGTGTGTGCGAGTGTATGTGAGTGTGTGAGTGTGGCGTGCATGTGTGCGTGCGTGCGTGTGTGTGTGTGTGAGTAAATTAAGTTTTTAAGTTGGTCCGTCGAGTTTGCAGCCTTAGCTTTGTTTTTTTCTGCTTCAACTCTGAACATAAACCAAGTCGTGAAGGACGGTGGGACATAACAGCTAGAAGCTCAGAGCTACGGTGAGTGGCGTGAGCGCATGCTTCGCTTTGGGAATTTCTACCACGGACCTATAATCAACCTGATGTCAATGAGTGAAGTGTTCCAGAGCCTCACTTGGACCACATAGTATCTTACCGAGAGGGGGGGGGGGGGGGGGAACCTGACACTGGCAGTCTCACACAGTGGACCTCCACTAACGCTGGTGGGAACCCAGGAGAGAAACCCGAATCTCCGCTTTGTACTGTTTGTCACTGAGAGACACTGCCTCTGCCTCTACCTCAGGAACAAAGAGTGGCCTATTTTAACAGAACAAATCCCGAAAGAATCGGAGATGGCTGTTTCAGATCCTCATGAAAAGAGTCACAGTAAACGACGGGAATGAAAGGAGGGAAATGAATCTACGCGATATAGAGCTAGACGAGAGCGTACTGAAAGGCGGTATCGCCGACGTACAGAAACAGAAGTCTCTGACCTAATGTTGCATCCCTGTATTCAACACAACCAAATCAAAGCTGTTTCATGTGTGGTTATCAAAGGAGTTTTTTTTAATGCCACATCAAACGAAACGTTGTTCTTTTATTCCCCCATCCACGCGGTGTTCCATGGCCGGGGTTAACTGTGAATCTATGAAGACAGTGGCAGCACAGCTAGACGTTAAATAGGCCTCAGATGCCATCATCCTTTGTTCACGTAATACACGGTGAATCTCTTTCTTCACCGCTGGCTTTCTCTACTAGGTCTAAAGCATTCCTCGCTCGATGACAAAAATCATCAGACCGTAGGAGTCGGAAACCTCTTCGCTGAGGGTTTTTTCGGAGAATGGTCGGAGTCTCGGATTCGCCTGAGGTCAAGACAGGAAAAAAAAGGACGTACTGTAATTGTGGCTTGATGTACTTCAGGAAAGGATAAAGCTACTGTATCAAAGTTGTTTTGTGTCACAGGATCCAGGGCACATTTCCAGAGCACGAGGTGACACTGCTAGAGAAGATGGACTGTTAACTGCATAGCGCCACCACAGCAATGACAAAGGCCATGTTTCCATGTGGCTGAGGGTGTAATTTGCTCAGCCAAGCCCTTTCCCGTTGGTTATATTCAGTCTGTGACTACGAACGGAGGGAAGCTAGCCATTTGTGTTTAGCGACTGAAGCGGTGATGTTGTGCAGGGGAGCTTTTCTTCTCCTGTGAAGTTGTGCCGCCTGGCCCCAGCCCCCGAGCGGCACGCTACAATCTGTGGTTAACCACTGTCCCAGCCCTTCCCTTTTCACCCAGGGGCCTCCCTCTCCCTCCCGGCTTCTGTGGCTTAAGCCTGCGAGAACCTACAAGCAGAGGTCTTACTGCGCGCATGTGTGTGAGGGGGGCGGGGGGTGGATGTGTGTGTGTGTGTGTGTGTGTGTGTGTGTGTGTGTGTGTGTGTGTGTGTGTGTGTGTGTGTGTGTGTGTGTAACTAAGACCATCCATGGAGATGCCCAACATGCTACTACTATAACACATTCCGATCCTAACTTCCCGGGGACGCCGTTCCTTTCCCAGACACACTGCTATTCCTCCTCCTTCCTTCCTTCCTTCCTTTCTTTCTTCCAATCCCTTCTCTCTCGTTCTGTGTTTTTTTTTTTTGCTCTCTCGGCAGCAGCAGCAGCACGTATCCAGTGACAAATCAAAGAGAGCCAAGAGAAACGCCTGCAGAAGACGAATCTAACACCAATTTGCATGAATGGCAACGAGGACCCTTTTTTAAATTTGGCAACGAGGACACTCTCACTCTCGCAGCTGTAGCAGCCCGATTTGACAGGCAGAGTTTGGAAATGTAGGTCACACGCCAGAAGTGTGTCCTCGCCTCTTGGAGAAACCATGAGCAATCTCAGAGTTATTCACCAGTTATTCCCAAACTCCAGTTCCTCCCTCCTTGCAACGGCGCCTTCTCTGTGGTCTGTTTGAAGTGCGTCTGAACCCCTCAGAGCTCCTCTTCAATCTGTGAGGCGGAGGAATGCGAGCGAGTTCACGCCTTCAGTGATGGAAGACGGTTTTGCCCTGTTTTATAAAAAAGCACCAAAACAAGATCGCCGCCGGGCATGACATACGTATCAAAGCAACATTCAAAATGGACCTCGTAACCAGAATTAAAAATTCTGTATAAAGTACAAAACATCAATGGTTTATGGAATGAAAAGGGATGGCATCAAACGATAAGGGTTTGATGAATGTTACTATGACCCATTCTCTGAGAGCGTAGCAATCAAGTCATTAAAAATCCCACAGCGCCATTGGAGCTGTGTGCGAGCTCGCAATCTGAAAACGAAATTAGCATTTCAAATAGTTTTCGGTTCACTTGTTCGAGAGTTTGTCTGGATAAGCATTGACTACTCCCAGTGTAGGGGGGGGGGGGGGATGGGGGAGCGGTTGGGGGAGGGTTGGGGGCTACAGTAGGGGGCCATTTTAACTACCAAAAATAAACAAGAGCTGTACTAATTAGATATAGGTCCATAAGCGCAACCTTTAATTGAAGGGTACAATTCTCCTTTAATGTTGTTGTTTTGATTAGGCAACGCTGCAATTACGTGAGGCAGGCGCACAGCATGTCTCCTCTACACGTGTTTCCATTTGTGGAGGTACTGTAGCCAGTCTGCTTGTTGTCGGGGGTGACGGTGGTGGTGATGGTAACCTCGGACCAAATGAGTGAGGGGAGCTTAAGGGGAGTGGGGGGGGGTTAAGGGGGTTAAGGGGGTGAGGGAAGGGGCAGGCAAGCTGTGAGAGTGTGGTATACCACGACTTCTACTCCTCCTCACGACTTCCACGCCCAAGTCCGACCACACCAAGGGAGGTACAGTACAACATGCCACTTGTGAAGACTTATACATGGCCTTCAGATAAGCTTAGGAGGACGAGGACGCGCTGGATCGGATGATTGAGACAGAAATAAACAGATGAGGGCATTCTACCACACGACAACATAGCCTATCCTATCAGTACATCTCTTTGGAGAGCAATATTGTGTGATGAATGGCGTCTTATCTTTAGCTCCGCCGTGTCTATGCTGCAATTTATCAAGCTCATGTTCAGCGAGTTCTTCGGCAGCTGAAATTGAGACCGAATGATTGTGCCAATCCAGTATCTATTGCACTTTGAAAAGCTGTAGTTTTCTGGCAAACATAACGGGTGATGCAGTATGACTATGTCTCTGAAAGCTACTGGAATCATAGGCCTCATTCACTATCCAGACAGATGGGTCTTTGTCAAGATGCATCAATCCACAGGCACTTGTTTATTCCCTCAATGTCTTTTCTCTATTGACGAAATTGCAAGTGTGTGTGGGTTGAAGTGATGTCCACAGTGAATAAGCCTAGTGCTGTGTGTGTGTGCGTATGTGTGTGTGTGTGTGTGTGTGTGTGTGTGTGTGTGTGTGTGTATGTGTGTGTGTGTGGGGCTGCATGTCCGTACACACTCTTTTTGATGCAAAACATCAATATCCTTCATGACTATGGTTTCAAAGTGTCGGAAACTTTTCTGGAATTTTTCCATGGGAAGTTAAGCCCGGGAATTTGGGGACTTTTTGGATGAATTTGGATTCATCCAAAAAGTTAGCTCATAACAGTGAACCTTTTTGTGGTACACATAAGGCAATTCTAGGTCTTGTGGCATATATCGGTTAAACTATCCCCCAATTCAATGGAATTGCAACCCTCTGCATGCACAGTGCATTCTTCCATCACATGTGCAGCTGATTCTCAACATCTTCCACAATAATGAGATGCTATCGCGCCCGCACTACACTGTCTGAGCCCAGGACGACATGCTTTCTGGTAAGTCAGGGTCAGGATGGATTTAGTTTAGTTTATTAGTTTATTATATCGAGGACAATCCAAATACATGAACCATATAAAATACAGTAAAAAAGGCAGCGTTAGCCTAGTCGGCTAATTTTCAGCTGAAGTCCCCGGCCAGTTGCAACATGGCATCCTGAAAAGGATCATTCGGGATCATTAAATATTCCCTTTCTTTTGTTGTTCAGTGAAATTACCCCATGTGAAGAGTCAATTCAGTCAATTCAATTCAATTCGTAAGTAAATCGTTTTTTTCGTTTTTTTTCTATTGGAAGGATTTAATAATTTGCAATTATATCTACTTATGATAAGGTAAACGGTTTATCTTTCTGTCATTCTCATATATTCCTGTCAATTCCCAGAAAGTTTCCACCTCTGAATATTCCCCAAAATGTGCAACCCTATTCATGACCACCCACTCTTCCATCACACCAGAACCACATCAGGAAGCAGGTAGGAGTCCCTGGATCTGTGCCTGGTCTGGCTCTCTCTACGCTCCACTCAGCCAACCTAGCACATCTCAAACAATCAGACTTATTTATTTATTTATTTACCAGGGACAGTGCACATTAATCAAAAAATGTGTTTCCACATCAATGTAAATGTGCCAGTTAGCTCATGAGCTAATTTTCATCTGTAGCCTTAGGCTATACTCTGCTCAGGATGTCTTCATCTCTGACAACACCGTGCATCTCTGCTTCATTTATACCTATAATGAAGTGTTCTGAAGCTAATACATCAATGCCCATATCACTAGAACAGCCATGCCTTTTTTAGCTACTATAAGGGTCAAACGACCATAGTCTTTACAATGGGAAGCTGCTATTTACACACAACAACCACTAGTTGGCGCGGCTTGTAAATTAGCCTGTCTCCTACACAGAAAAACTGCAAAATAGCTTCATACTAGCTTATCCTGAAAATGTAAGGATACTGGGTGTTAGAACGCACATATCTAGGAAAAGTCATGAAAGGAGGGTCCTGAAATTTGATCACGTGCAAAGATATTTAAAAGAAAATTACTCACAGGGTCAAATAACCCCACCCATGGCTGTGTTAAGAGTGATGATGAGGTAGTTCATGAGCGCTTCTTTTCATGGTCTTTTTGTGTGACTTCCACATCCCATTATAACATGACCGGCTCTGTTTGACAGACGCTATCAGGTCGGATCAGCGGCCTTAGAGGTGCTAGCGCGTTAAAGAGCCCTCTGAGAGCAGGCGGGCCCGCAGAAGGAGGGACCATTTCAACATTGACCTTGGGACAATACATCATCATTATCACCTCTGCCTATTCCCCCGCCACACACACAGCACACACACACACACACACACACACATGCACACTGGACATACCACACGCACACGCACACAGCACAACAACACAAACACAAACACATACGCACACATACACACAGTACATACACACCCACTGGTCTCCAAAACCAGGAGGTCCTAGCACAGGAATTGTAAAACTAGTGGACTCGTGTGTCGCTCCAGCGAGCAGGACAACCCTCCGAGAACAATACCAGGATGTAGGAGATCCCTGACCTCTGACCCCCCAACCAGACCCCCCCAAAAAAGAAATCTCATAATAGCAGCTGCAGGGCTGTTATGGTAACGGTAATGTCTCCGAGCATGACTGTGGCCAGCACGCAGGGGGGAGGGGGGGAAGAGAAAATGAAAACAAATACTGTCCTCCAGAGCCAGGCGAAGGTTTGAGAGAGGACCTTAATCCACAACTCCACGTAGCTCCCTCAGGTCATAAATCTCACTTAATCTGAGATGTTTTTATCACCCTCTGCGGTTTTCTACCAGCAACGAGGGGAATGGTCAGCAGATGCACGGTGCAGACAAACAGCACAAGGCTTCATGTTGTTCACACATTTTTGAAACACAAAAGGTTTCTAAGGAAGCGAATAAAAACCTGCTATTAACGAACACCACACTACATTTCCCCACCAATTACAACAATCTTAATAAGACAAATTCTTCTTAAATGCGGTAGTTAGTTACCGTGACAAACCTCTGAACCTCAACCTCTGAATTCGATACATACAATAAACACAGTCTTTGAAACCTGAGGACACAAGATGTTACAGGAAGTCGTTACGACCCCTGTGGTCATTAAGTTAAACCTGCGCTTTCGTTTTCTCAAATCGTTCCGGGACACTGGACACTGGCGGTGGCATGTCGCCGATGCAGCATTTTTCTGTGCGCCAAAGGCTGCCACTCTGGATGGGTTACGTAACGACTCCTCCAGGCAATGAGGTTGAAAGAGAATTGATTAACCTCCTGCGGCTCCAGTAATGTCTGTTCATTAACACTGAGGACCTGAGCTGGAACGTGTATTAGACAAGGCTACAGGAGCCCTGGACCGGAAGAGAGAGGGTGGGGTGGGGGGGGATGTTGATTTGATTTTAAAAAATAAGAAGAGGAAAGAGGCTATTATTTACCATGGGGACACAGAGAGGAAGAGAGAGAGAGTTCAAATCGACTCCTCCTCTCCACCGAACGATCAGTGATGTCGACAACATGTTGTTTGTGTGTGGGAGGGGTCTGGAGGAGGTGTGGGAGGGGCCTGGAGGAGGTGGGGGAGTGGTCTGGGGGAGGTGTGGGAGGGGCCTGGAGGAGGTGTGGGAGGGGCCTGAGGAGGTGTGGGAGGGGCCTGGAGGAGGTGTGGGAGGGGCCTGGAGGAGGGGTGCGAGGGGCCTGGAGGAGGTGGGGGAGTGGTCTGGGGGAGGTGTGGGAGGGGCCTGGAGGAGGAGGTGGGGGAGTGGTCTGGAGGAGGTGGGGGAGGGGTCTGGAGGAGGTGGGGAAGGGGTCTGGAGGAGGAGGGGTTTGTGGCACATCTGGGCGCACCGCATGAAAAATAAACAGCCCCAGAAGGAATTAGCCTCCTTGGCAACCGTCTCCCTGGCTTGCCAGATCACACACACACACACACACACACACGCACACGCACACGCACACGCACATGCACACGCACAAGCACACGCACACACACACACACACACACACACGCACCCACACACACACACACACACACACACTGACAGCAGACAAAGGCATCTGCCTGCCAGCCAAATACACTCCTCACTACCTAATCCTCTTCACAGCTCTACAATATCTGGCCGGTCTCTGCTGCAGAACTCACACCCTCCTCCGAGCTCTCCACAGCGCCATGCCAGCCGAACGCTCAGGAGAACCAGTCTAGAGTAGACACCGGCTGGTACTGAATAAGCAGACTGGCAAAATGGTAAATGGACTGAGCCTAGGACTCAAAAGCGCTCTTCAACGGCGTCTCGTTCACCCATTCACACACACATTCACGGCAAGCTACCATGCAAGGCGCCGGCCCGCTCATTTGGGAGCAATTTGAGGTTCAGTGTCTTGCCCAAGGACACCTCGACATGTGGCGAGGTGGGGTTCGAACCACCAATCTGTCGACCTCTGTCTTGTTTTCTTATCATCGTTTGGCCAGAGCTGGCTTTGGGTGGGGGGGGGACAGGTCACCCTGTCTATGTGCAACCCTCTTGTCTGTTCTACTCCGCTAAGATCAGTTTTCCCGAATATTCCCTTCTTTCTCTCATTTGGCCTAAACGCCTGGCCTAAAGCCAGTCTAGTCTAGTCTCCCTAATGATTAAGGCTAGGATTTGGGGAGGGTAAGCTAAATGGACTGTACTTATATCGCACCTTTATCTAAAAACGCTTTACAAAGGCCTCTCATTCACCCATTCACACACCAACGGCGGCAATCTACCATGCAAGGCGCCAGCCCGGTCATTGTGAGCAATTTGGGGTTTAGTGTCTTGTAAGCTGATCCTAGATCGGTGCCTAAGGTTATCTATCCAATCAATAAATCAACTAATCAATCGAATGTATCCTAACTGTCTTGGTTCCAGCCATCTGCCTCTGTCTGATCTCTCTCTCTCTGTGTCTCTCTGTCTGATCTCTCTCTCTCTCTCTCTCTCCCTCTCTCTCTCTGTGTCTCTCTGTCTGCTCTCTCTCTCTCTCTCTCTCTCTCTTTCTCTCTCTGTCTGCTCTCTCTCTCTCTCTCTGTCTGCTCTCTCTCTCTCTCTCTCTCTCTCTCTCTCTCTCTCTGTCTCTCTGTGACACACCCAGAACACTGCAGCACTCAGACCCACCCAGCTATCAGATGAGGATGATGATTG
>NC_137691.1:12128707-12138707 GCF_963989245.1 Nansenia antarctica | reverse complement strand
CTTTCCCTGTTGTAGGCATTCAAGTACCGCCGGGCTGCTAATAGCAGTCTCAACTAATTGGTATTTTCATTAATTGCCAACGGTCCACTGTGGGGAAAAACGCTTTATTGCCATATCATGTTGCTCATCAGGCAGGTCCAAGGGTAATTAGGAGTTTATTAATGCCTAAAGTTTCCAACTTATTCCTGTCAGACGTTTCTAATGGTGTAGTAGCGTTATGCCGTTAAGACCCGGCGCAGTGTTCTGTTCCTAAGGTTACGAGCTCTCAGTGGCGACGTTGTTGTTCTAGCGCTCTCCCCGTTGGTTGTCCAGGTGACCAAGGAGGTTAAATCATCTGAAAAACAGAGGGTACCCCGCTGTGTAGTCCATGGAAAGTCGTTGGCTGGGAATTACTGTGGCCTAAAGACCATGCCATCATTTCCACCCCTGCCTCTCTCCAACTGGGGCAGCTCGCTGCTTTCAGGAGCAGGGGAGTTTATTTTGGATGTTATTTTCTTTCTCTCTTTAACTTTCTGTAATGGTTTTTGAGGCCTTCGTCTCATTTGCAATTCTTTCGAAACCCATAAAACCGACTGCACGCTGTGTTGTGAGACCATGTACGGTGAGCGAATGGCAGTAAATAAATAGTCATGAAAACTCAATCCTAATTCCGTTCGATGGCCTCGTGTGTACTTCATCAATGCAATCGCAAAAAAACGTAAATACTGAAACCTGGGGACTCATCTGTTATTGGGACGGACAAATGACAATGTAATACCCCGGAGTTAACTCACAGAGTTAAGTAGTCTAAATAGAGGCTTTTTAAATTTTTACAAACGGCTAATTATTTCTCTATAATCCATGCAAAATGGATACAAACTAGCGATTTATCAACAGCTGCAGTCCATTGGGACCAGGAGAATCACAGTGTAGAATACATTGGCTAACACACACACGGGCCTTCATAGTGAAGGAGTGGGTCTGTTCATAGTGGAGATTACAGTAAGCTGGACCAGGTTCTGTGGGTTGGGTCCCGTTATGGGTCAGAGCCATTCCCAACAGAACTGGGCCGTGGCTAGAAACAATGTTGTGATTATCAAGAGTCAAGTCAAAAGTCGTGTCTGTTTATAGTGGTGGTTTTCCAATGAAGCAGATAACAGGTTATTCCCATCGGCCTTTCATTCCACATAAGAAAACATGAATAATGCCAATAGTTAATCAAATAATTGAATAATTGCATTGCAAGTGTGTTTGGTTCATCACATAAAGACATCCAAGTCTGTGTACTACTATAGCCTTGTTGCCTTAATGTCTTAAACACTTGCATGGAGGATTTCCTGCATTGATCTCTCTCTATCTCTGTCTCTATGTGTGTGCCTTTCTCTCTCCTTCTGTCTCTCCGTCTCTCTCTCTCTCTCTCTCTCTCTCTCTCTCTCTCTCTCTCTCTCTCTCTCTCTCTCTCTCTCTCTCTCTCTCTCTCTCTCTCTCTCTCTCTCTCTCTCTCTCTCTCTCTCTCTCTCTCTCTCTCTCTCTTTCTGTCTCTCTCTCTCGCTTTCTTACTTTTTCTCTATCTGTCTCGTTCTTTAGCCCAGAGAAAAATACAGAGACACTCCCAACCTCGCATAATTCTAATAGGATGTCATCATTGCTGAACTAAAGCACAGAGTGTCAATAAATTCAGCAAGTCTGAAACTAATACTGAGACTTAGCTCGATATGAAACAACAACACTCACGTCTCATTAAGCATATTCATGTGCGAACAGCCGGGACGGTTTCGGGAAACAGAAAATATATAAATATTCTGCAAGCAATTATTCTTTGTCAAAGAATTTGGCAAATGATTATAGGCACATTATTATTGGCTTTATTGCAATACAATAAAGCTTCATGAAATAATATGCTAAGAAAAAAAGAAAATAATAATAAGACAGAGACATAATATTTATGGTTGAATTTTTGAATCCAATCCACAGTGGTGCAGATTTAAGATGTCAGAAGTACATTCAAATGAACTCCATCAATGTCTTTGAATGACATAATCCGGTTTGCCTCTGTGTACTAGCAGATCTCTGTTAGCTTAATCAATGCTGTGGTATCTAGTGGTAACTAAACCATCAGACAGGATGTAAGAGCACCACATTAGGGTGTTGTTTACCGATGCCTAACGTGTGAACTCTCCCCATGCGTCGCTTGGCAACAGAGTCTGCTACATTTAAATGCTTTTAAAATTGGCAGCTCTCCCACCAAAAACTCAACAACACTTTCCCTCTCTCTTCTTGGACTTGGGTTCATACAAACTCGTCAAGTCGTCTCTCTATAGTCGGTTAAGACTGTTGAGGTCTATATGGTCATATGCTTTGAAAAAATGGTTCAAAAAGAGTTCTTTGGCAGTCCCTGCTGTGACAGAACTCTTTGAAGAACTTTTTGGGTTTCATGTACGGTACCAATCAAAAGTTTGGACACACTTCCCTATTCAATTCAATGTGAAAGTGTGTCCAAACTTTTGGCGGGTACTGTAGAACCATTTTTCACAGAGAGTTTCTACAGGGAACTCAAAATGGTCGTCCACGGAACCCCAGATGGGTTCTTCAATAGGCTCTGCCACAGGTACGGCCGAAGAACCCTTTT
Source organism: Nansenia antarctica (assembly GCF_963989245.1). NCBI lineage: Eukaryota > Metazoa > Chordata > Actinopteri > Argentiniformes > Microstomatidae > Nansenia > Nansenia antarctica. The sequence goes on along the minus strand of NC_137691.1, from coordinate 12,136,099 downwards.
GGGGTCTAGCTAAAACGTTATTTTCTCAGAGCGCACCTTTTCATTGTTCTTATTCGCTCTCTTCCCGTTCAGTGTTGTAAGGCAACTGATGCTAGTTTTGGTGTCATGATAAAAGATTCATAAAACTATGCACTGTACTCCCAAATCCCCTTAGGGTTGTTTTAAACAGACCTCTGATGAGAGACATTTCAGTTAGGAGTGTTTTTTTTGGGGCTACATGTACGTGAGAAGTTAATCAAATCACTCTCAGGTTTTGTATTGCGTCTGCAGAGCAGGTTGAGTATGTTTGCTTTTGGTCTGTCAGGAGGGGAACCTGCAGGGAACAGCCTTTCACCAGGCCCAGCAGCCCAGCACCAGAAACCTGAACCCAAAGGTGTGAAAACTCCCTCAGACCACAGACTCTAGCCCCCTCGACAGCAACACAGCACGGTTCATCTGCAGTGAGTGAGTGAGTGAGTGTGTGTGTGTGTGTGTGTGTGTGTGTGTGTGTGTGTGTGTGTGTGTGTGTGTGCGCGTGTGTGTGTGTGTGTGTGTGTGTGTGTGTGCACGTGTGTGTGAGTGTGGCGTGCATGTGTGTGTGTGTGTGTGTGTGTGTGCGTGTGCGCACGTGCGTGTGCACTTGTGCGTGGGTGAGACAGTGTGAAAACGTGAGACGTGAGAAAGGAAACAGCAGCACATTCCCATACAGCCGAGTGTCACCAGGGTTCCATTCAGACAGTGACGGTACCTCTCACATTATCATGAGCACAAGAGACCCAGACAGCAGGTCACGAGGGCAGGCTGAGCTGCAGCCCAGAGTGGCCCTGCGCGCTCAGCGGGAGGCCGTAACGACTGTGTTTATGTCTACACTTGCGTCCAGGCTGTTGCAGCCTGTCCGTAATGATACACCCCGATCCTGTACCGACCAAAGTTGTCCAAAAAGATCAAGAAACGCTTCGCCAAAATGTGTTCCTGCAACACCATTTCATTACACTGTCGGTTCTCCCCCGCCGCGGAGAACAATCCGTTGAAGAGAAGGCACACCCTTTCATACTGCCTCTGGTCCTCTGGAATCGCCAAAGCCAGAGACAAAATAAACAAGACAACTCCCATCAGTCAGGAGTAAACAGTACTGAGCAGTTAGTTTTCATCAGAGGTGGGCACGTTATTCAAATCTCAGTCTCTTCACTCATTTCTCTCATTAAGGGGGGTGGGGGTGAGGGGGGGGGGGGGGGTTCCGATGTGCCAATAAACGACACAAAGAGCCGTGAGGAGATCTCGCGCCACCGCGCTCCCCGAAAACAGGCTCAGGTTTACCACACCGGTGCCAGGGAACGCAGCCAACGGGACAGGCAACCTGCTGTCCACCCCGCCAGGGCTGAGCTTAGAGAGAGAGAGAGAGTGTGTGAGAGAGAAAGAGGGAAAGGGAGAGAGAGAGGGAGAGAGGGAAAGGAAGAGAGAGAGAGGAAGAGAGAGAGAGAGAGGGGGAGAGAGAGGGAGAGAGGGAAAGGAAGAGAGAGAGAGAAAGAGAGAGAGAGGGAAAGGGAGAGAGAGAGAGAGAGAGAGAGGGAAAAGGAGAGAGAGAGGGAGAGAGGGAAAGGGAGAGAGAGAGAGAGGGAAAGGGAGAGAGAGAGAGAGAGAGAGAGGGAAAAGAAGAGAGAGAGGGAGAGAGGGAAAGGGAGAGAGAGGGAAAAGGAGAGAGAGAGAGGGAAAGGGAGAGAGAGAGAGAGAGGGAAAGGGAGAGAGAGAGAGAGGGAAAAGGAGAGAGAGAGGGAGAGAGGGAAAGGGAGAGAGCAGCAGAGCAGCAGAACAAAGATAAATAACAGAGAAATCTAATAAAAAACAGACCATTCGCAGGACATCCACGCTGCGGGAGCTGTACCATATGGCCGCGCTGCTACACCACTGACTGGTTTAGGAGAGGGGATTACAGAGAGGGGGGGGGAAACAAGTGCTGCAGACGCGGCAGTATTAGCTGTTATCAAGCCAATCTAGCCATGAAGCTGAGAGAGGAGCTTCTCTGTAAGCTATGATGGATGAACAAAAGAGTAGGAGTTAGAATGACATAGGCTACACACACATGCTGTGTGTATGTGTGCATGTACGTCTGTGTATGTGTATGTGTATGTGTGTGTGTGTGTGTGTGTGTGTGTATGTGTGTGTGTGTGTGTGTGTGTGTGTGTGTGTGTGTGTGTGTGTGTGTGTGTGTGCGTGTGTGAACATGTGCATGTGCGAGTGTGTCTGTGTCTGTGTGTATGTGTGTGTGTACGCGTGCGTGCGCGTGTTTGTGTGAACATGTGCGTGTGGTGTGTGTGTGTGTGTGCCTGCGCCTGTGCATGCATGCGTTCGTGAACACACGAGAGAGACAGAGAGAGAGAGATCTTCCATATACTGTGCAATATCTAGGTCATGTACGTACATATATGATCACAAGAACTTTGATCCATGCAGTCTCGGAGCGTTTTAAGGAGGGTTGTTCTCTGATTCACTCCATCACCCCCTCCATCCCTTCCTCTCCAATCATGATTGCTCTGATCCTTCTACCAGTGGTGGGGGCGTGGGGGGGGCATGCGTTTGCACTGATGCCAAAAGAGGAAACACCCCGTCGGTTTCTCTAATGCCTGATTGGACCCTGGAAGCCTCAGCAGTTAACGCAGCGGCCAATGGGCTGGGTCCGAGCCCAGACCGAGCCCAGGGTGCGTTGACCGTGTCCGGTACGAAAAAGGGGTTAGCAGGAGGAAGTCCAAGCTCCAATCAACTCACTACAAGGTTTTTTCTCCTCTATAAACATAACAGAGTTCACTTCATCCTCATTGGGTTCCTCTATTCTCTCTCTCTTCTGTGTGCAGTCTCTCTATTGAAATGCAAATCCAAGACGGTGCCAGCTGTACAGCTTGGTCATAGGTGAGTACCCCCCCCCCAGCCCTTCAGAGGCCTCTGTAGCGGAGGTGGTTTGGAATCACGTTCTTGTGATGAGGTAGCCCTGCCTGAGACTTCTAGATTCAACTTTTTGGTCATCGCAGAGTGCAAGTAGTACACGAACGAAATGCAGTTTAGCATCCAACCAAAAGTGCAAATAGTGATATAAGGGCATGATATAAATAGAACAAGAATGGTAGGGATAGGTAACTATGCAATATACTGTATGTGCAGAGGTAGTATTGTAAACATCAGTATAGTTTAGAGGTAGTAAGGACGCACCGAATTAAAAATTCTTGGCCAGTTTTTTTTTTTGTTGTACCCTAACCCTAACCCTTTTCAAAGAAAAAAATTGTGAAAACTTTTATTGATCACTTTTATTTAACATTCCAGCAGACATTAGGCTGACGACAAGAGTCGTTGTTGGCGATGGCGAGTTGTTTGTCCGAGTTTTCTGCCTGTAGTGACTTTTGCTGTGATATGATTGGACAATTTCTATTTTGGGGCGTGGCTTAGCGATAGGTCAGTTAGAAATGACAGAAAATACTACCGTCAGAGTTTTGTCGAGAGCTGGATAATTCTCTATGCAGGAAAAACCCTGCCACTATTCGGCGGTAAACATTCGGTCTTTTCACACATTCGGCCGAATACCGAATGTGTTTTTTTATATTATTCGGCCGAATACAGTATATACAGAATATACAGAATATACAGTTATGAGCTATGTACAGTTATGTAGCTTGTACAGTGAGGTAGTTTACGTACAGCATCTAATGTGCAGAGTATAAAAGAAGCTATCAGGAGACATGTGCAATATGCAATATACAGTATGTTCAAAGGTAGTAATGTAAACATCAGTAGACATTAACCTGGGATGAGCAGCCATCAAAGCCCAGATATAGACTATAGACGAGGATGTCCTCTGGGTATAACGGTTAACGTCTGTGGGCGTCATGCGAGAGATCCCCAGGTGAGTCCCTGCTGGTTACCCTAGGACTTCAAAGGTTTCAAGCACAGCATGATGTTTCGAATTCACACAGTGATCGTACTGCACCTTGGCTGGTACCTTTTTGCAATGGTATGAATGGAACAGATGAATGGCTATAACATGGATATGTTATATGTATAACAATGTTTTTTAGTGGGGTAATATTATCACCCGCCGCTGGGATCATATATACTGAAAAATGTATGTACCACTGCAATGTGAGTCGCTTTGGATAAAAGAAACGTCAGCTAAATGGCATATATTATTATTATTATTGTTATTATTATTATGTGACTTCTTTCTGCTGGACCGATCGTTTGAGACTGGAGACATCTGTTTTAAGAGGAAGCAGTGATTCATGACGCGTGATATCAACCAGAGGCCTTTCCCCGTCCCCAACTTCCCTCATCCTCCTGAGTGGCAATAACCGTTAACATCATTGACTGATCACTCGCTGACACCGATCTATCACCACGTCTCATAAACCACACAGCAACAGCACTGACAGGAAGCAGTGCCACGAACCATCGCAGAAAATCAACCCCGCCCCCCCCCCTCTCTCTCTGACTCACATCCACACACACACACACACACACACACCTCAACGCAATAACTCACCATATGACAGGTCCAATTTTCGAAACCGAATCTCATTATGGGTGCACCGGCCGGACCCCTAGAGAAACGCCAAAACACTGCCATTGTTGTTAACCAACTGAGGAACAAAACCATGCTGTGGATGTCAGAAACCCTCCCCTGCCCCCCCCCCACCATCCACCCCCCCACTCCCCGCCCCTGTGTCTGTGGCTGAGAGACCCCTGTGTGTTTGAGCAGCTGAGAGTGAGCGATGGGGGCTGCTTCTCCATAAATTAGCATCATTCTCTCCCCCCCCCCCCCCCTCCGCTCTCTTCCAAGGCCTTGTCTTGTACACAGAGCCTGGCTCTATGAAACAAGAAGAACCCTGCTCCCCCCATGGCCGCCCGAGATGGAGGCTGAATAATTGATGTGTGAATGAACAAAAAGGGCCTTCCGACCGCCAGTCAGAGGGTCGCGGCGGCAGAGCAGCCATGCTGGATAGAAAACAGCCCAATGACGAGGGAAAGACAAGGGATGTGAATCTCCACGCCACATCTCCATGCCAACTTCTAATTAAAAGAATTCCCCCCGCCACACACACACACACACACAACTTCCAATTAACACGGCTCAACAAATCTGCAACGCTAATCACATTGGCTCCTGCTCCTATGTGTGTCTCTCTGTATTCGTTGGAATTCGTGAACGTAGTATAACCCGGGTCATGAACATGAGAGCGAATTTGCTCTCTTAACCGTTTATGGCGAATTATAGGAGCAGTAGTAACTAGTAAGCCTTCAAAACAACAAGAACACAGTGGTACAAGGAGTGCTGCTGCTGGAGATCAAACCTTTAATCTCGCAGAAGCTGTTCAAACACTCCTCAGAGCAGCTGATGGTCTGGGAGTTGGGTGGGGGGATGTGGGGGGGTGGGGGGGTGGTTGTGTTGTGCTCTGCTGTGCTTGACTCTGGGGATCATCAGCCATAAGCTTCTGCAGCATCGTATTAGTGCAGCTACTGACTGGGAGTGAGAGTGTCGGGTGTGTGTGTGTGTGTGTGTGTGTGTGTGTGTGTGTGTGCGCATGCCTAGGTGCGTGCGTGCGTGTGTGTGTGTGTGTGTGTCTGTGTGTGTGTGTGTGTTGGGGGGTCTTCATCACGCTGACACTGAGCTAGGTCTATTTAGTAACCCTGGTTGTGAATGTTCTCTCCATTCTCCCGGTGCAGACAGCGATGCCTCCTTATGGTGCGCTGTTAGCTACAGTTAGCTATTGTCACCTCCAGCCTGCTGTGTCTCATCTGGATGGGCTTCCATTATTTAGAGCATTTCTGAACACTCTTTCATATGCCTTTTCAAGCACATGTTCAACTATTCCCTGTCTTCTGAATCTTACAATATGTATAAGATATTTCATGGTGATAAAAGACAGTTAGTTTCTCCCTCTATCTCTTTCTCTCTCTCTCTGTCTCTCTCTCTCTGTCTCTCTCCCCCTCTCTCTCTCTCTCTCTCTCTCTTTCGCTGTCCCTCCCTCCCTTTCTTTCTCCCTCTCTCTCTTTCTCTCTCTCTCTGTCTCTCTCCCCCTCTCTCTCTCTCTGTCTCTCTCCCCCTATCTCTCTCTCTCTCGCTCTCTCTCCTAATAATGCCGGTCCACAATCTCCCTCTCTCAGGTAGTGCCTCTGAAGTTATCCTAGATCACACCTCCCACCACCACTATAGAACACAGACGCAATACCGGGCGGTTTCCTGGACACAGATCAAAGGGACTCGTCTTGGATAATCGCACTTTCAACAGGCTATTCTCTAAATGAAACGCTTTTCCGTCTAGAACTAGGCTTTAATCTAGGTCTGGGAAAGCAGCCCTTAGTCACAGGGAGAGAACAGGGTAGGATTATCTGGGATGGCAGTGTGTGGGTGAAATTGCATCATTGATATCATTTCAAACCGTGTCCCGCCACAATGCAGTGATACAGTAAACATGGTGAGTAACAGATTGACGGGGCTTGACAATAAACTACAAATCCGCCCAGCAGAATCCCTTTAGGAACCTCAGTAATAGCCTTAATCTAGGGCCTAAATCACAACTTTAGTCTATCGGCCTATGATCCATTACTAGATTAGAGATAATCCATGACTTTAAAATCAATGAGACAGAATGTCGAGCGTATACGAGGCGCAGCGAGGCAGGTTTAGGCTGACAGGCTGAGGGGTTGGTCGATGCTTCTCCAGACGACGTGTGTTCGTTCATACGCACTTACAGGGTGTGAGATGAGTGAACGTAAACACACTGTCAAATGAATCCTTCACAATAACTATGAGTGAAGGCGGTGAGCAGCAAAGTGATCAAGCCTGCAGTGCAGCTACAGCCTCAAATGCACCTGGGTACAATTATCCCAAACATCACAATTAAGAAAACGAGCTTGTAATCTACTGCAAAGGGCAAAACAATTCAGAGAGATTTTTTTTCTCTCTCTCTCTCTTTACAGCCAGAAACAAATTGTCTTCCGCAGCTCACATCACCAGATGTGCGTCTCCTCTAAGTGTGAGCTGATTGGTGGAGAGATTGTTACAGTCCCTGAGAGGGGTAGCACCTCTGCTAGGGGCCGTGTCAGCCTGAACACAGAGACCACAAGTCCTGCCATGTTGTTTTGTCACAGCAGCACAGTGACAGCACAGTCCCTCCTTCCCTACGCAACTCACACACACACACACACACACACACACACACATGCACGCACGCTCGCACGTACACACACACACACACACATGCATGCACGCATGCACGCACGCACACACACGCCTATGCACTATCGCAGGCATGTACACAAGCGTGCACACACACACACACACACACACACACACACACACACACACCGACACACTATCACAGGCATGTACACAAGCGTGTACACACACACACACACACACCCACACAC
>NC_137691.1:12118707-12123707 GCF_963989245.1 Nansenia antarctica | reverse complement strand
AAAGTCATTTTAGAGAGAGAAGGTTATGACGAGAGAGAGAGAGAGAGAGAGAGAGAGAGAGAGAGAGATTATGAAAAAAGAGAAAGAAGGTCGATTATGAATTCATATCAAAATACGCTCCATTCCCCTCTTACTATTTACTCTACAGTTCCATAAATCTGCGGTTTTCCCACAGCAGGTACACAAACTGATTACGCATCACCTTTAATTTGTCCACGGCAGATAGTTAGCTACAGTAATGGTTTTTAAATGACTCTGATAGGCACTTAAGCATAAAGCTCATAATCGTGCCAGAGCCTTATGTCAGTCTGTGGGTTGGCGACACCGGCTTGGCACGTCGCTGTAATGGGAGGGCATGCCACTGCATAAATCAGGCAGATAACCACTCACTCTGGAGAATCTCATTGATCGGTGGCGAAGATGAGAGAGTACCTCTTTAAAACTCCCCGAACATTCATTCACACTAACCTGGGCACACTCTTTAACATGCCCCTGATGCTTCTCCCAAGAATAATGACTGTAAGAAATAGGATGTGGTTCCTTCCCTCTGCCACGGCTGTCTGATAGATGACTTCTGGCTGATGAACACCTGCCAGAGGAGGATACACAGCTCCATCCACGGAGAAGAACCCCTCAGGCATTCTAAATGGCTTCTGGCGGTGTGTGTGTGTGTGTGTGTGTGTGTGTGTGTGTGTGTGTGTGTGTGTGCGGCGAGCGTGTGTGTGTGTGTGTGTGTGTGTGTGTGTGTGTGTGTGTGTGTGTGTGTGTGTGTGTGTGCGTGCGTGTGTGTGTGTGTGTGTGCGGCGAGCGTGTGTGTGTGTGTGTGTGTGTTTGTGTGTGTGTGTGTGTGTGTGTGGACTCTCTGGATTGTGTTATCTCTGTCTGCTGTGCCTTTGTACCGCACCTCCCGTGTAGAGCCCCACCGCCCCAGGCGTCGCTGCTTAGCCTTTTAGTGAGGTGTGTTTGTCCTTTAGTGAGGTGTGTTTGTCCTGGTATCTTATGCAGGAACATCGCTGTGACCTTTATACCGGTGCCATGGGAGTGTTTCACAGGAAAAAATAATGAAATACAAATTATGAATTATGAATTCATGAATTCTGAATCAGATCTGAATCAGAATCATTTGTATTGCAAGTATAGTCCCGCATACAGGAAATTGACTTGGTATGGTTGGTGCATAAGACATAAAGACACAGACTGCAATATAATAAAAAAGCAACAACAACAATGTAATAAACACTATATAAGTGTGTGTGTGTGTGTGTGTGTGTGTGTGTGTGTGTGTGCGCGTGCGTGCGCGCGTGCGCGCGTGCGTGCATGTGTGTGTGTGTGTGTGTGTGTGCGTGCGCGTGTGTGTGTGTGTGTGTGTGTGTGTGCATGTGTGCAGTGTACAGTAAATGGTACTTAGTGTTAATATCTTTGCTATAAAATGAGATTGAAAAAATGCCACCTACAGATTACCACTGGTCATAGATCATAACAGTATATACCTCTAAACCACTGTACTTGCCATACTGTACCTATCACTATCATTGTCATGTTTTATATCATGTTCTTATATCACTATTTGCACTTCTGGTTTAGATGCTAAACTGCATTTCGTTGTCTGGTACTTGTACGTCTGCAATGACAATAAAGTTGAATCTAATCTAATCTTATCTAATCTAATCAAATCTAATCTTAGATGGGGAGAAGAAGGGGAGGATCGGGCTAAAGGGGCCACCGGTAATTCACCTGTGACATGGAGCAGCTGTGTTGAAGTGCTGAACGATTCAAAGAGAAACCCCCCAGAAGGCAAAGAGGTTCACCAGGATGGATTCTGCTCTTTTGTTTACCACCCAAAACCCCACCTCCCCCTCTCCTCCTCATTGCTAGGCATCTCTGAGGGGGGGGGGGGGGGGGGGGCGCCTGGGAAACTATGACTTCACTGTTTTTCAGGCACAAAGATCCATTGTGAGAGCCTCTCTTCAGTATTTCATTCTAAAGAAGCAGAGTAGGGAGCCACTGTCAGTCTCTCTGTACCGAACTGAGGCACAAGGGAAAACAATGTCAGCAGCCAGGGAATCTGTCTGGGTCCGGATAGACAGATACAATTAGAATAATACTGGAGAGAGAGAGAGAGAGAGAGAGAGAGAGAGAGAGAGAGAGAGAGAGAGAGAGAGAGAGAGAGAGAGAGAAAGAGAGAAAGTTGTATGCAGATAATGCAATACAGCATTTGGCATCTGAACAACTCCCTCGCTACATAATGAGTCCCATTCCTGTGGTACAAAAACAAGTGGAATGCCTCATTTCTCTGTAGAGGGTTGCTGCAGTAATGTAACAACATTTGTTTTCTCTTTGAAAGAGATCCATCCGGTATTATTAGTTACTGTTACAAAGCGAAAGTAGTTTACAAACACATTACACATGCTAATGTGTTCCGGTGTGACGTTTTTAAAATCATATATTGTCGTAGCTTTGAAATGGCCGCCCCTATACTGTACAAAAGATAATCCATAAATGGAACACCCGATACTGTACACAATATGACAACATATCTATAATGAACTCAGTAGACAGACATAAATAAATAACACAGCCACTTATGTGCGATGGATGTTACACTACCGGAAGAAAGCGAGTTGTAATCTGCTCCTTGAGAGGAGAAAGTGTGAATACCTAACTTGACCTCTGGACTGCTGCGGGGTCAGAGGTCATGGTGATTGTCAGAGCTCGGGGAGAGAGCAACGAGGCGGGATAAGCCTCCAGACCTGCTCCTTCCTCATGCCTCTCATCCTCTCCGCTCCATCCAGGCAGGGATGGCTTTGCATGGACATAAGAGTCTTTCAGATCACCAATAATCCCTGGGAAATTGCCTAGGCTCCATGCACCATGAAGCTCAGAGGAACTCCTAACGGAAGCACTGCTGCTGTGCCTCCAGAGATGCAGGGACTGGGCTTCACTCAGACCATACTGTTTAAACTGGGTAGAGAAACAACATTGGACACATACATGACAGGTACTATATCGTATCTTCTTGAAATACATGCATAGAATGTAGCCTGATACATTGGAGACGGAGTGATGCTATGCAACAGTGGTGGGTGTCAGTGTGTGGTTCAGAGTGATACGGTTTTGCCTCTCTTGCACACTGAAATGGAAATTCTGCCCTTTACAGAGAGACAAGAGCAATCCTGACATTTTGGAATTGTGACTCCATTGAGAGGAGTCCTTCCAATTGACCTCTCGGCTTTGGGTCTTCGGAATTCAGCAGATAAATGCTGACCATGACTGACAACGTTTTGTGAAAAAGAAAAAAGCATACATTATTTATGTAATAACCCAAAAAAATACGTTTTGAACTGAACTCATTGAAGCTTTGTCGTCCGTCACTGATTGCATTCTCCTAATGATGTTTACATTGAGTGCAGAAAAAAGGGAATTTGGAACACATGTTGGAGTGTCAGTGAACCATTCTCTTAATTCAGGTCAGATAAATAGTCATTACCAAAAGCCATGCCTCTCTCCTCAGAAATCTAAAATATGTCCTTACAGTACATCATAAACTGGCCTCAGAGTTTTTTGTTTTTACACTCCACATCTGGCTCTCAGCTGCAGTCGGGGTATGTATTGTTCTTTGTCACTGTTAAGTGAATTCAGGTTATGAGTCACTGATTTAATTTTTCCAACTCAGTGAATGGGGGCTCAGGGCTCTGGCTAATGTAATCTGAAGCCTTGACTGAAATCCAAGGGGGTGGACCAGACTGAAGGTCCATGATAATCATTCTCAGGAGCTCTTTGATAATGTCTCTGTTTCCCTCTAGCCCTATGTATAGTATGTACACAAATTTGTTCTCCGAAATATGTTGATAAAGAGCTTGGACCTCTGTGCATGTAATACATAATATGGGGTGTATCCACTGGGACCAACCCCAAATTAATGGTGTTTGATGTTGACAAAAAAAGCTTTTGAAGGAGCTGCTATTCATGTGAAACCAGAACCTGCATGCAGCTATCCCTCTCCACTTTCCCCCAAAACATCAAAGATGTAAACCCTTTCCCCCTGATACCAAGCCAGTGTTTGGTCAATGCCATTGAAAAGTGGGGCATAATATGTGATCATATGTGTTGACTTGAAAGGGCCTATACACTACTGCGAGGCTTATTAGAGGAGCTCTTAGAGCAGCCACTTATCCCCTTATGAGTAATACCACATTGAGAGAGAACCTGAGGAACACTCCCGCCAGAGACTTTGAGACTGAGTAAATCCCGCATGGTTTTGCCTTTATCATACGTGATTGCTTTGAGCACTCTTTCATGTCAGTGAATAAAGTGGCTGCTGGAGAGCCTGTGCTCTCAGCCCCGCTCCAAGTCGGAGATTAGTCCTAAAGCTTAGAGCACAGAGGAGCTCTAGGAGAGAGTCTCACTACAGCTCTCCAGACACCTCTACCTCTTATTCTTCTTCTTCTTCTTCTTCTTCTTCTTCTATTACTTCTACTTCTTCTTCTTCTTCTTCTTCTTCTTCTACTTCTTCTTCTTCTTCTTCTATTACTTCTTCTTCTTCTTCTTCTTCTTCTACTTCTTCTTCTTCTTCTTCTACTTCTTCTTCTTCTTCTTCTTCTTCTTCTGCCCTTTCTAAATGGTTGATTCCCTGCATCCTCTCCTTGTCCTCCACTCACTCAAATGTATTGGAGGAGAAGAGCTAGGTCCTTCCACATAGATATTCTCCTCCAATGCTTTTTTTTTTTGTTAAGAAGAAGTGAGTGGAAGACAGAGGCGAGGACGCAAGGAGTTGAGTTTCTAACAATGACAGAAATGGCCTTCTTCTTCTTCTTCTTCACCCCTCTGACACTAAGCAGAAGTGGCAGGTGTGGGAGCTGGAGCTGGAGCTGATTGGATGACCTCTGGACCAAAGGGGAGTGGCAGACAAAAGGAGAGTGTCACTCTGGCCCCTTAGGAGTGACCCCCAGAGTGACCCCCATGCTGTGGGTGGCTGACAGACGAGTATAATAGGGACAGAC
>NC_137691.1:12103707-12116207 GCF_963989245.1 Nansenia antarctica | reverse complement strand
CTCTCTCTCTCTCTCTCTCTCTCTCTCTCTCTCTCTCTCTCTCTCTCGAGCTTTTGTCTTCTTTAAATTGAATAGGGTTGTACTCCCAAGATATTGTTGGCAACCCTTGTTGGTTGGAGCAAATCCCAAAACTGCCCACCCAACTTTAAAGTTTAAAGATTTCAAAAGTAACATTGTAGTTACCTTGATGCTTTTACTGTTATCTTTAAATAAATAGCAATAACAAATCGACAATTTAATTCGTCACTAGTCAGTCAATTGTTGAGTTACTTACAGTGTGTTATACTGGCTACCTGTGAGTGTGAGCTCAGTCACATAGTCATTCATCTGTGGCCCGTGGACGCCCTCTAGCGGTCACTACCGCCCACCACTGGCCTCTACCGCCCTCTACCGGTCATACTAAAAACTCGTTCATTCAAGATACCCGGAAGTACTTGACTAGCTGCCCCCACGTGTGAAGCAGGAACAGTTGTTGTGTTTTGTGATGCAGGACATGCCGATGGTGCACTGAACTGTGAACACTGTCAAAAAAATACGTGTACTGCACTACTCATTCACGGGGTAGGTGGTTTAGGATACATCTGTTGATTGCAATAAATGTCTTTTTATAGATGTCAAAGGTTTTCCGACAGAATGTAATATGAATATGTATGATTAGCCGGCTTAGCTGTAGCCTCTTAGCTAGCCATTTAGCAGAGATGGGAGATGTGACACTGAGAAGCAGGAAAGGTTAGGCCAGGAGGTTTGGTTGATTGGGTAAAGGAACTCTTGCTCTCTCCATCCTACCTCTCAACCAGTTAGCTATTTGACTTGAGAATAAGATGTCAGCATTGTAACATTAAGTGCTATTATTGCAAGTACTTATTCCTCCTGTCATTGCTTTCTCGGGGAGAATTGTTCTACTTGTAGCTGTTTTTGAATGAATGAATGAATGGTCTTTATTGTCATTAATACAGTACAGGTACCATACAACGAAATTGAGTAGAGGGGGGGCTCCCCTGGTGCTTGGAAAAAGACTAAAAACAAGAGGGCCACGGGTAAAATAAAAAAGGGAAAAGAGCTGGTTTACATAAATAAAGGCTTTTGCATGATGGTAATATATATTCTACCTTCCTCCAGGTATATTGCTTGCTTGCTTGCTTGCAGTCACTTGGGAAACGTGTGCACTGCAGTGACAGTCAGGCCAACCTAGGATGTCAGCAGAGGAGGATGAGGCTGTGGGAGCCAGCAGCTCTGAGGTGGAGACAGAGACAGACAGTGATGCCAGCATCATCACAGTCACCATCGGAGCCACAGTGCCCACTGGCTTTGAGATGACTGCCGTAGAGGAAGTCCAGGAGAAAATTGGTGTTGACGCAAAAATAAGTAAAGACCGTGGCAGGATATACTTTAAAATAACCACAGACAAGCTGTCACGGGTAAGATGCGTTTACTGGAAGTGTCCTAACGCCCTTATGTCTCATAACCTGTTTTCTCGGTCGAATTCCTACTTTCTACTAGTATGGAACTGTTAGAAATTTCCCCAGAAAAGTTGTCGTAACCCTGTCGTAACCTGTCCGGGTGGTTTTTTGAAGAAAGTGAGTAACACTCAGATTCCACTGAGAAATGGGGAGGATTTGAGGTTAAAGGCACTTTAATCCTCCACCCTAACCCTAATCCTCAGATAAATGACCTAAAAAAAAGTTTGGCTTATTTTGCTTTTGAGCTTGACTTTGATCATGAGCTTTTAAGGTTGGGAAACTCCTTAAAAGGGAGAAGTAGGCCCTTCAAGAACACTTGTTTATAGATGTGACTACTTAGCTACTTAGCACCATTTCCTTTATACATTCCTAAGAAAATCAGGGTTATGACAACACACTTTCGACACATTGTGGTGTAATTGTGATAAGTCATGTAGTTTACTTTTTGCAGAACTCTAGGCATTCGTAGGCGTTAGGCTTACATCAATTGTGTGGTTGTTATCCAAACCGGTGTATTGAGCTAAAAGAAGACAAAATGTTTTTCTTTTAACTTTGCTTCCTCTTTTTGTTATAGGTACATCATCTGAAGTCTGTGGACAACCTCTTTGTCGTGGTTGAAGAGTTTGACAACTATCAGTTTAAAGAGTTGAAGGTACATTTGTACGTCTCTCTGGGTCACTGCATCAGCTTCCTGAACTTCATGCACTTTCTGTTATTTCATAACAGTCACTTACCTTTTTGAATTACACTTTACACGTGTTGTTCTAATGCCCATAGCAACACTTACATTTCTCTATTAATTATTTATATAATTATCTGTGACATAGTAGTAATTGGGTTGGTGGTCTAGTTGGGATAGTGAGTTGGATCGGTGATCAAAAGGTAATGAGTTCAAATCCCCACCTGGGAACACCACCACTAGTGTGCCCTTGAGTAAGGCACTTAGCCCTCAGTTACTCCAGGGAGACTGTCCCTGTAATCTAATTGTAAGTTGCTTTGGATAAAAGCGTCTGCTAAATGGTTAAAATGTAAAATGTAAAGTTAGTGCTTTACTGTATAATTAGACTTGATAGCATTCGAGTTAGATAGAGTAAAACAGCAAAACTCCATGAATTTAGGAAGCAATTACTCAATAACTATCTTATATTTAACTTGTTATTTGTTATAGTGTTTTATATGACTGCAGTAGTGAGTACTGCAGTACTACTATACAGGCACAGGTACAGCTCTCTTGCCCATCGCTCTCAGTGTAGTTCATGGAAACACAACATGTTCTGTCCAACAGGTGGAGGCGTTAGAGGACTTTATGCAGCTGGCCTCCAAGCTTCCATGGGCCAACGCTCTGGAGGTCTGGAGGCTGAACAACTCTCTGAAGAAGAAAAGATCTGCAGAAAGGCGTCGGAGAGCCAAAAAGTGTGCCAAGGGGAAGCTTCGAGGCGGTGCCAACCGAAACACTGTGGAGACGGAGCGTGGAGACGCTGTGGAGACGGTGACAGCAGAGACCGAGAAGCTCCAGCTGGCGCCCGAGGCGTCTCCGGAAGGCCAGGGGGACGGGGACGCGAACGGGGACGCGAAGACGGACGGGTCACACGACCTGGAGGATGGCACCGCGGGTGACCAGCCGGACCCGGAGGAGGCCCAGCCGGAGCCGGAGCCCGAGGCCAAGGTGGTGAAGTTCCGCGTGACGTGCAACAGGGCCGGGGACAAAGTCAAACACAGCTTCTCGTCCAACGAGGCCGCCAGGGACTTCGGCGGTGCCGTGCAGGACTTCTTCCAGTGGAAAGCCGACATGACGAAGTTTGATATCGAGGTAAACATGCTGGCCTGCTACGACCGCACCAAACACCCATTAGAATTCCGTTGTTCCCTGCCAAAGGAAACCTTGTCATCCACATGCTCCTCAAGATAAGCCTGCAGGCCACGATAACAAAGCTAGCATAACAGCTACAGATGAGTAATGAGTGTAGTTATTTCTGTGAAAATAAACAGGTGTGGTCGAAGAATGTGATTTGACTGACGGTTCTAGTTGTTAAAACGACCAATGACGTGTTTAAAATAATAATGTCTAGCGGGGGTAAGGGCGAAGTAAAGCCGAGCAGACACCAGGAGATTTCCGCCATTGAAGTTCTCATGACCTGATTTACTTATCGGGTTTAAACGTGGGGGTCATCTGCGGTGAACTTGAGGCCTTAGGTGTGAGCTGGTCGTGATTTCAGTTCTGACACTTCCTGGTTCCGGCTACTCTCTACTCATGGCATCTGAGACATGCTCCGGGGGCAATATAGTGGTCTCAACCAATGAGAATCCAGGATGTTGTAAACAATGGCGTTACGCAAGGTTTATTAGGTAACATACTTATGGAATACGTCTCAGACCGAGTTCGGCAAAAAAGCCTTCCAGCTGTCAGGCCTTTGGCCTGGAGCGAGCTTCAAAGAACTATGAAACTGCAGGAGCTTGTCTCACTAAAAGTTTTTTAAAGCTAAGATGAAAGTTATGGAGGAAAAGTCCGGATCGGACTGTAAAGATGTCTGTTTTTGACTGGTAACATTGTGAAGGGAAGTGAAACTTTATTTATATAGCGCCTTTCGTACATGAATGCAACTCAAAGCACAGTCTCTTGCTGAAATCTATCTCGCCTGCCTTCAATGTGAAACTTGATCTGTCTTTTCTTTTTTAATCTTTATTTGTAATGTATTATGTTGTAAATTGTGTGTCTGTAATTTTTTTAGGCTGCTTTCTTGGCCAGGTCTGAGACGTTTACTCTCAATGAGACTTAACCTGGCTTAAACTGGTTAAATAAAAAATAAATGAATATGTAAAGGGAGATCTGAGATTCAAACGACAACAAAGCGGTCTCCCTGCCACTTCTTTGACCAACAGCTGAGGGGTGGGGCTATAGAGTGACCACTATTAATTTCATAGACAGAGCTATGAATGCAAGGACTGACAATCCTTGGGGTCAACATTTGAGTTGTAACCATGTTTTTTAGGTTTCTCTCCTACAAGAGAATGCTGGGCGGTGTTCACAGTTTCCTTTTCCACTGAGACACACACACACACACACACACACACACACACACACACACTCCCACTCACTCACTCTACCATAAAAAATAAAGAAAACCATTGAATGAGAACTTGAGATTTTGACTGGTACACTGTACATCAGATCAAGACCGGGTGGTATGACACACTCATCGGTTGGAATCGTCTGCTTGTATTGCAAATCCAATTCATGGAAGTTTTGTGTTGTTTTTTTCTTGACCTGTTCTTCCAGGTGCTGCTGAACATCCATGACGTTGACGTGGTGATTGGCATCGCCCTGACAGAGGAGAGTCTTCACCGCAGAAACATCACCCACTTTGGGCCCACCACGCTGCGCTCCACCCTCTGCTACGGCATGCTCAGGTCTCTTCCTCAACCACCGTTCACTCTGAAAACAGCCGGGCTAATCCCCTAATACAATACCTCATTGTGATAAACCAGGAATAGAAAAAAGAAATAAAAAAGGTGTCACTTCCTGAAGTAATATGTTTTGTAAGGCGATAGCTGTAGTCATTGTCATGATTCATGTACAGAACTGTTCTGTACATGAATCAGGATGTTCTGAACGGGATGTCTGCTCAGTTAGGCTAATCGTTTGAATTACTTTAAATTAATTTGCGTGGATTTCTCTCCACACAGTCTCTGTAAACCTCAGGCAGCGGATGTTATCGTTGACCCCATGTGTGGAACTGGAGCTATACCTTTGGAGGTAAGACTGAGCTGGCTGCCATCTTGAATCACTAGAATGATATTGTTCTAATGTTCTTCCAGTACTTCCATAAAGTAGTGATCAGAAACAGCCAATGGGATGATTGGATTCTTCTCCTGACACAGGGAGCCATCGAATGGCCACAGGCGTTCTACATCGCCGGGGACAACAACGACATGGCAGTGAGCCGTACCGTCAACAACATCAGTCACCACCTAAAGAAGAGACTCGACAAGGGCAGGTGAGACTAGAGAAGAACTGGGCATCTCTGGCACTGCACACTCCTGGTTTTCTTCCTACCTGGTGGGTCGCTCCTACCAGGTGACCTGGAGAGAATCGCTGTCTTCTCCACAAACCCTCACCACTGTGCTACCCCAGGGCTCTGTCCTAGGGCCAGGGTTCGACAGTAACGCTGTTTTACTTGCCGGGTCGCGCGAGCACGACGACGCTGCTAGATCACAGATATTTTTACATGTGTGCAGGAAACACAACAGACGGTGCAGGCGCGAGACTAGACTAGATGATCGTGAGTGAAGATATTATCAAAGCGTACGCGCCTGCCGATCACCCGTACGCTTTGAAAATATCTTACCTTATCAAGGTGAGACTAGACAAGGGCAGGTGAGACTAGACAAGGACAGGTGAGACTATGGTAGCATGGTAGCTTGCTGCCATCGGTGTGTGAATGGGTGAATGAGAGGCCGTTGTAAAGAGCTTAGGAGTAATGCGATATATAAGTCAGTCCATTTACCATTTTAGGTTCTACACACAGGAGCACTTTCACACAAAACTCAACTTCCTACTACAGGAGTTTCCTGAGGTATGATGAGATCCTAGTTGTACTAACTATCTACCTTGACTCCCACCCCCAGCAGTACACCGGGGCTGCCCATAGACACGGTGCAGTGGGACCTGTGTAATTTACCCATGAGGACCAGTTCCGTGGACATCATCATCACTGACATGCCCTTTGGGAAAAGGTACCATACCGCTGTTTTAATTTTAACTTAATATAATAGCTTTAGCTTTGATGACAGCTTTGCACACTCTTGGCATTCTCTCAGTGAGTGAGAGAGAAGAAACTGAACACCGCCCAGCATTCTCTTCTCTAGAATACGTGGGAGAAACTACATAATCCCATATGTGTCCTTTCATAGTTTTAATGTCTTCAGTATTAATCTACAATGTAGAAAATAATGTATAAATAAAGAAAAACCATCGAATGAGAAGGTGTGTCCAAACTTTTGACTGGCACCGTATGTAACATCAGTCAGTGGTTCGTAGCTAGTCCCTGTTTTGGATTGTTATCCAGGCCTTTATATTGATTCGTTCATGTCTGTGTGTGGTAACCTGGCTAGGATGGGCTCATGGAAGAAGAACTGGGACCTGTATCCCAACTGCCTGAGAGAGATGGCCCGCGTGTGCCGACCGGGCTCAGGGAAGGCCACCATCTTGACTCAGGACAAGAAATGTTTTACCAAGGTAAGTAGCCTTGACAACCCATGGTTCTCCACCCTAGGAGCAGGAGCCTGGTCCATAGAGTGAGGCGGCTTGATCCCCTGTACACGACGATGGTACTAATAATGCTAATTATTACTCATTGATTGTCTAATAATTGTCATTGATAGACGTACCTGAACTATTTTAATGCTCTATAAACGATCAAATAAGAATAAATTGGTATTCTAGTGATTCTAAATGTATAGAATTTATAATGGATTGTTAATTAAAGTGATTACTGTCCCCCCCCCCCCACACACACACACACTGTAAAACCTACAGTGTCCCGAGTCCCGACTAGTCTGTACTTGCGGAGGCCTCCTCCGGGAATGGGCCTGCTCCCGGAACGGGCCTCCCTGCTTTCGTGGAAATCCAGGCCACGCCAATAATGGGTGGTTGAGGATGAATAGGTGTCATATTATTTTCATTTCATTTATTTCCAGATAATAGCCGTGATCAACAAAACCTTTTGTGAAACTCTTTCGTTTTTTTTTCTTCTTTGTGAGGACTGAGTCAGGTCTGCTGTTGCTACAGGTGGGCTCTTGGCCAGATGGGTTTTACCCCCATTGCACAGTTAACACACCACTAGTTGGCCGGCTTGTAAATTAGCCTGCCTCCTACACAGAAAAACTGCAAAAAGCTTTATGCTAGCTTATCCTGATGTGATTTTGAAAATGTAAGGATACTGGGTGGTAGAACGCACATATCTAGGAAAAGTCATGAAATTAGGGTCCTGAAATTTGAATCGAGTGCAAAGATATACATTTTGTTTTACTCACAGGGTACAAATGACCCCACCCACAGCTGTTCTAGTGTAAATGTCCCCCTGAGTGTGTGTGTGTCCTGACAGGCTGTGTCTGTCTCACTCAGGCCCTATCTAGGATGGGAGGCCTGTGGAAGAAGCACCACACGGTCTGGGTCAACGTCGGCGGCCTGCACGCAGGCGTGTACCTCCTCAAAAGGACCGAGGCCATATTTGGCCAAACCCCCGAGGACGACTGGGAGTCACCGGAAAACAGCCGGAGGGAGGAGAAGCAGGACCAGGGATCCAACCAGTGACGTCATGGAAACATGCTTTAAAACGGGGTTAAATATGGAGGGAACAGGGTGTAGAGAACCTGACTTGTTGCCATTATTTATTTGATTTGAAGGGACAGTCTGGGATTCAAGCAACAAATAAAGCAGTCGCCCAGCTGTTTTTGTTTTTTTTTGTAAACAGCTGAGGGATGGGACTGGAGAAATGTAACCACTCTCAATTTCATAGATGGAGCGATGGATGCCAAGACTAAATGGTCGTTCTAACCATGTCTGAAGCTGTACAGTTTGTTGAGTGTTGTTTACAAACAATGGAGTAAAGCAAACGTATGTTTCGGGGTTCTGATGGAGTAAGACGTTTAAAATAAGTTCATGAGGTGTTTCTATGTTATATTCTTCAATAATCAGTTGCTATATAGCGTTAATATAAAAGTCATGTATGCACTAATCCCAGATTGTCCCTGTAATACATTTTTAGCATTTTCTTTTTTTGTTTCAGTATTCAAATGAGTATGTTGCTGGTAAACTTGAATTGTATTGGCATTTACAGGCAGCATTTTGGAGGGGGAGTGAAATGTATTACTACCGACATGTTTTCATATCCATTCAATTAAAACCCCTTTTTGTTTTCTAGGAAGTTCCAGTGTTTACCAGACGTTGAATTCCATGTTCGTACTGCTATGTTAAACTACTTAAAGTCTCATTCATCATCGATGTCTCTGTCAGCTAGACAAGTAGGGAGGCTTTTGATTTAAGAGGACCATTGTTTATCAGGGAATCCACTAAATGACCACACCTCTCCACTCTGACGTCCTGTGTCGTACAAAGGCTCTGTCATAGTAAATAAACGTGTTGTTTCGAGATTCCTCAGCGGTTCTTTGGGGTTTTATGGTATTACGAGACCACAGTCACAACCACACATCCATCCAGCTGGATGAGCAATGACCCCAGCATCAACAGGCCTGCTAGGCACTGGTACAATGTTTGTCAATCTGAATTTTTAATTTGTGGTTATCTAAGTAATGCAATATCCAGGATGTGTAATTGTCTGTGGAAAAAGCCCAGGTCCTAGTACATACGGTAGTTTATTTGAGTTGATGGAATTTTCTTTGCTGTGCTCATTACCCGTTGTTGTCTTATTCTTAACAGTTTGCCATGTGATGGTACCTGATAATAAAAAATAAATTAAAATTAAAATTAAACCATCCCTCTGTCCTCTCAACGTTTATAATTGATCTCCCAAATAGATGAACAATACATTTAAGTAATGTTTTGTTTTGTTTTTTCTTGTTTTTTTGTTTTTTGTTGTTATAACTATTTCTTTTTTCACATGTTCGAAATAAAGCTTTCATTCATTCATTCATTCATTCATTTATGTTAATCGTGTCTACACATGACAGAAGACAATATAGAGATCATAGATCTTCATGTACCAACGAATGAGATACTTTCATCATTATCCCGTTGCGGGTTTTAGGTAATGAAAGTGAATGTGAGTAATATGAATTGGATTTCCAGTCGAGTCTATAATTAACTATTGTTTGGTTAGGCGCATACAATAGGCTTTTGTGTTATGAAAATAGATTATGTAGACTGGGTGAAAATAGATTTACTCAATGTGTTTTCAGAGACATTACAGTACGCAACAGACATAATGCTGGCTATGTTTTATACTGTATATTTCTATGTGTTTTGTGTTTTGAATTTTGTGGCTGTTTTTAAATTTGTTGTACGGCGACCTTGAATGCCATGAAAGGCGCCTTATAAAATAAATGTATTATTATTACTATTATTATTATTATTATTATTATAAGTACACAGACAAAACAGTGAAAACAAGAACAAACAAAACAAAAACAGAAACAAAAATCGATTTAGTAGACTATTATGTGAATTGCTGCAGTGGAGAGCTGGAGCCTCGTGACGTCAGCAGGGGAACCACCCGGTCGCGTCATGAGACGACATAAATTATGGAGCATGGATTATGGATCCAACACACTGTAACACTGCGCTCAATCTGCACAGACCTCCATCACAAGAACGCGCTATGATTTGGACGATCCTCCTTCTAATCCAGGCTGTCCTTATTTACTTCATTCTCTCCAAACGCTCCAGGTGAGTTCAGAATGATTCCTTTCTGTCGTGTTGCTCCATGGTCTATTATTGATCTATTTTTCTTTCTTTTTTCCCACAGTAATCCCCCATGCCACAAACTATTTGCACATTCTCAAACTAGTTCTGAATACTTTCTACTTCATTGAAATCATTAGAATATGTTTTGTAAATAGTATAGATAAAAGTATAGATATCCTTTTAGAGTTTGTGTTTAATCTGATATTAGGCTAATCTATACCAAATGGCAAATATTGAGTAGGCTTATCACATTTCTGCTTGCATGACATGCATATTTTTAATAAACTCTTCCATAACTCACTGAACGATTTCTGACAGTGACAGTTAAAAGCGCAGAATGGCATGCATGCCATGTAGCTGTCTGTTCAATCCCATTCAACCTCCTACTCAAACTGTTTGGAATGTGGTTGAACAGTCAGACTGGTATAAATAGAGCACTTATATTTAAGTAAACCTCTTTCCTACATCTCATTTTAAATGACCTCAGTACTATTTCCAATGTAAACTTGCATGTCTCAACATGGTCGTATCAGGATTGTGAATCCCACAAGTTTTCATCATTGCTTTAGATTCAAAGGTAGATTAGATTCAACCTTTTTTGTCATTGCACAATGAAATAATAGTGGTCGGCACCCCTGGAGCAATTTAGGGGTTAAGTGCCTTGCTCAAGGCCACAAGAGCAGTGGTAGGCATCTTAGATATGATGCCAGCAACCCTCTAGTCACCAGCTCACATGCAGCTCCCTCCTGAGGCGGAGATCGAACCAGAGACCTTACGATTGCTAGCCGGCCTCTCTAACCTCTAGGCTACCTGCCTCTCTAACCTCTAGACTACCTGACCTCTAACCTCTAGACTACCTGACCTCTAACCTCTAGACTACCTGCCTCTCTAACCTCTAGACACCTGCCTCTATAACCTCTAGGCTACCTGCCTCTCTAACCTCTAGACTACCTGACCTCTAACCTCTAGACTACCTGACCTCTAACCTCTAGACTACCTGCCTCTCTAACCTCTAGACACCTGCCTCTATAACCTCTAGACTACCTGCCTCTCTAACCTCTAGGCTACCTGCCTCTCTAACCTCTAGGCTACCTGCCTCTCTGGGGTGTGGGGTGTGCTTGGGGAAGATAGTCAATACAGTGGGCTTGTTCATGAGCCTGATCTCCTGGGGGAAGTAGCTGTTGGTTAGCCTCTGAGTTTTGGCCCTGAGGCTCAGGAAAGAGGCCTCGCCTCTTGGACGGCATCGGTTCAAACAGGCTGTGGTTGGTGTGTCTGGGATCTTTGATGATCCTCCGGGCTTTGCTGACACACTGTTTGTCATATAAACTTTTTTTTTTTTTATTGATTGAAAACTTTATTAGAAGATTTGCAGAAGTAGGTACATGAAAGTACATATTACATACAAGGTCAACTAACAGGATAAAAACCCAAGAAAGCCACTGGCTTATTTCAATTGGGGTCCTTGATTCTCTTGAGTCCTGGATGGAGGGAAGCTTACATCCAGTGATGCGCTCGGCTGTCCACACCACCCTCTGTAGCGCTTTGCGGTTGAGGGCAGTGCAGTTGCCATGCCAGGAACTGGGTTTGGTGGAAAGATAGAGCTGGGTGTTCTCCGCATAACAGTTAAAATCCGATGCCGTGTTTTCTGAATATGTAGAGAGGTAGGAGGTAGGAGGTAAATAAGAGGGGGCAGTGTACACAGTGTAGAGGAGAGTACTCATCGATAAGAGTCAGGCTGCAAATATTGATTCAATGAATATCGCCTACAGTTCCTTCCTATTATAGCAAACAACAAAATATTAAATATCTATGACTTTTGGATGAACAAATTATACCTGTCAAGGTTAACGTAACAAATTGCACAATTTATTTTCTTTCTAGGTCAAAGAAGGAGCCACCTTTGGACAAAGGGATTATTCCATGGTTAGGTCATGCCCTTGAATTTGGAAAAGACGCTGCCAAGTTCGTAACCCGCATGAAGAAGAAACACGGCGATATCTTCACGGTAAGATTGTAAAAGAAAACAGTAGGACAAACCGTACATTTAATATACTTCCCATGAAAACATCAGTTTCAGAAATGTGTGTTGTGTGTGCTGATGCGCATGCGTGTGTGTAATGTATGTATCGTATGTGTGATCTGTAGGTGCGTGTAGCTGGGCTCTATGTAACAGTGCTGCTAGATCCCAGCTCCTATGACGCTGTCATCCAAGACACCGGGTCCCTGGACTTCTCGCGCTACGCACAGGTCCTCATGGAGCGGATCTTCAGCCTGCGGCTCCCCCATTACAAGCCGGACGTAGAGAGAGCCATGATGAAACAGTACGTCCCTGTCTAATCTCTAATCCTTCGCCACTGTTTCTCACCATCACTGTTTGACACACTCCTTTCTCAGGGTGGCCTAAAACAGGTGAACAGGCTTGCCGACTTGCATCAGAGATGTACCGGAGCTGTGAAAAACCTCCCAAATATATTACGGTTTACCAAAGATCTTAGATTGTTAGTAATTGCTCTGCCCATTGTACTGTCTGGTTTAAACCAGGCCAGCATTGTCCAGACAAGAACTGGATCTTGCGATTATACGACAGGTGACAATGTGGTCTTTGTCCTTTTGTTCAA
>NC_137691.1:12073707-12096207 GCF_963989245.1 Nansenia antarctica | reverse complement strand
CAAATAACAACCACTGAAATAGAACATGAAATGCCACTAACCCTGAGACCTACACCACTGAACCCTGAGACATACCATTAGCCTTCTTAATTATATAGGATGAACTGGAAGCTACTCCTTAATTGGAAGATTAATATACTGTAGATTCATGTTGGGCAGGAGATTCATTCGTGCATACACACACGCACGCACGCACACACGCACACACACACACAAACACGCACAGACACACACGCACACACAGACACACACACACACACACACACACACACACTCACACTAACACACACAAAGATAATGACATTGTTTTCTCTGCCCTCCTCCTTCTCAGACAGTGCTTTGGAGGAGACACTAAGGCTCACTGCTGCCCCCTTCATCACCAGAGAGGTAGTGCAGGCAAAGACTCTGTATATGGCTGATGGGCAGGAGTACGAGCTCAGGAGAGGAGACAGGGTGGTCCTGTTCCCCTTCGTCAGCCCACAGATGGACCCCGAGATCCACCAAGAACCACAGGTATGTAAACTACAGCTAATTCATACTATAGAGCCGAATTGAGCTGTTGCCCACCTGTTCTGGCCTAACCTGGTTAGCTGCTATAACAGAAAAACAGAACAGAAAAACAGAAAAAAAGCATATCAGAGTCAGCACAGTATACATCACCAGCTCAGTGGCCTTGCGGTTAGAGTGTCCGCCCTGAGATTGGCAGGTTGTGAGTTCGATCCCCGGCCGAGTCATACCAAAGACTATACAAATGGTACCCAATGCCTCCCTGCTTGGCACTCAGCATTAAGGGTTGGATTGGGGGTAAGACCCTGCGACATACCAGCGTCAAGTCCAGGGGGTGTACTTGTACATCAAGCCGCCTCACGCTATGGAAACAGGACATAGGCTCCTGCCCTGAGGGCCATCAGGCTCAAGAACCATCGGTTCTCAAGGCTACTTACTTACTTACTTACTTACAGTATACTTCCAGTCAGCCCTGTAGTGTATAAAGGCCTTTAGGCGTTGGTATATCGGGCACACCACTCTCAGAGACTACACACATTGACGGAAATTCCTTTTAGTTGTTTTGTTCAACCCGGACCCTTTCCAATCTCCACAATGGTCGTTTTCTACAGCTTTTCTACAGAATAGCACAAGTCGATAAGGTCAACAAAAAAAAAGCACGGAAGCATTGTTGACAGAAGGAAGAAGGAAGCAGCACGCCTACACACTGTAATACTTTGTAGACTCTAGAGATTGACACCTGGATTACCCTGAGAGGAGGATTAGCAGGGCACTGGAGCGAAAACACAGCTAATAGCCGTGGGAAGGGATCTCTCCATGGCTCCGTCAAGTCTTTGTTCTCCTCCACACGAGCCGTTTAGTGGACTTAGCAGGAAGCATGTTGATGAACGATGAGGTTTATTCCTCGTAGGGTAATAATCATAATAATAATGTCATTTCTGGTAAGCATCCCAATACATGATTAGTTGTATACAGTAGGGTGCATGGGAGGACAGTCATGTGTGATTACCATTCATCAGCATGAGGAGCCCCCGACCCCCCCCCCTGTCTGTCCAGGACACTAACCTCCTCCCTGTGTTTTGCCTCTCACAGAAATACAAGTATGACCGCTTCCTGAACCAGGACGGATCAGAGAAGAGGGACTTCTTTAAAGGAGGCAGGCGGCTGAAGTACTACACTATGCCATGGGGCGCGGGGGTCAACGCGTGCGTGGGCAAACGCTTCGCTATCGACGGCATCAAACAGTGAGTGTCCCGCATGAAAGGACAGACGGAGACTGACAGGCCTTAGGTGTACTATAACGCAGCCGTAGGTGTACTATAATGCAGTATTGTAACAATCCTTTTTTTATGATTTCCCTTGATTTTTAACTACTTTAACTCTCCCAATCACTCTTTCTCTCTCTCTCTCTCTCTCTCTCTCTCTCTCTCTCTCTCTCTCTCTCTCTCTCTCTCTCTCTCTCTCTCTCTGTGTGTGTGTGTGGCTGTCTAGGCTTGTGTACTTGGTTCTGTTCCACTACGACTTGGAGCTGCGTGACCCAGAAGCTCAGTTGCCGGAGGTGAATGCCAGTCGCTATGGATTTGGAATGCTGCAGCCGGTTGGAGACCTGCCCATCAGATATAGAGCTAAACATTCATATTAGGACACAGAAGGACTCTGCCAAACCAGAGCAGACTTTACTTTACATTGCACATTTTAGTTTAGTTTTAGTTTACAATGTCATTATTTATTATGTCAATATACAGTTTTGTATCTATTTTTGTATGATATAAATGTACAGTGAAATATATTTTATTATTTAACTTGAATTATATATATATAATTATATATTACTCATTGTAATTAAAGTTTATTTGAAATTAAGATTTGTTTGTAGTGTATTTTAGTATTTCTATGCCCAGGAAATCAACTCAAGTGTTATTAGGAATAAGTTATGTCTCTTGCTATAACTTATCCCTAATATTAAAATAATTTCTTCTCACGATGAACAAATAAAACTGTGTCTGATTGTTGAGCGCATCATATTGGGATAACTATTTTATGTTTGTACTGAGTATGAAGTGGATGCTGTGAGATTAATGAGGATACAGCCTGCACTTTAAACACAGCCAACCACACATCTATCACGCAGACACATGCCCTGGCATTCAGGGGTAGGGTGAGTGGAAAGTTTAGATTTATATGTCGTTTGAAAACGAACTGATTGCTTAGTAACTAGAGCTGACCTACTTTTTTAGCCACAAGATCCACCACTAAATCTATATCAACCACCACTAAATCTATATCAACCCAACTGTTGTGGTTGCTCAAAAGGAAGGTATTTGATCCCATTTCAGGAGAGTGATTCCGTTTCACAAATACTTTATATGGCAATATTTCTTTACTCATTGAACTCTGTTTGGTAAACAAGTAGAGTAATACAATCTGTCTGCCAGATAGGGGTCATAATGATACAGTACAATCTGCGCGTTATGAAATGATAATGATAACAATCTGCCACTTTTCCTAGGTGGTGCGCAAGATAGTGTTGGTTTATGGACTCCTGAATGACAGCTTGATATAGGATATAGTCTTTATCTTTTGATGCCATAGTTGTACTTTTGAATCATTGATCTTTCCTAAGGGGGAAGCAAACAGCTCTTCCCTGACAAGTCTTACATGTAAACACTCCCTCGTGGTGTGCCTGGGTTTTCCATGCGTCAAAGGATGGGGAGCCAGGCAGCTGCGTAATTTCTCGCCAACGTCCTTTACAACTGTGCCTTGTTACGGGTAATCTGGTCATAACAGCTGTGGTAGATTTACATGTTTTTGTGCCACTTGCCCTTTGAAATATAGTTACTGCCTTCTGGTGGGCTCAGTGTTGCATAGTGGCTGTTTGATTCCGAATGGTAAGGGTTAAATGAGAGTTCAGATGTGTTGATTGATGATTTTTTTTTACCACGAACGGGCTGACCTTGATTTTGAAGATGAAAAATAATATTTTTAAAAAATTTCACTCAAGTAAAAATGTCTTCTTATGTCCTCCAATAACACTCTAGGGTTGAAATGTAGAATTTCAAAGTATTTCAATGAGTACCCTATAAAGGGTTAAACTCCCCGGCGGTCTGCGGGTGCTGGTTGGAGGAATCAGCCTCTCTGCCTCTGCAGAACCCCGCTGGAGCGCAGCCCGTCACGGCACAGGCACAGGCACACAGACCCAGTGACAGACCCAGGTACAGGGGTATCGGGTGGATTCACAGGCAATAGCCTACTTGTTGATTCGCTCCGAGTAGGTTGGATGTGCCATAGCCTATCACGGCGTGTCTAGTGCGGGACCGTCTCCAAACAAGCCTCCCAGAGAGTCCCAGAGACAGGCGCGGAGCGGAGGAATAAACCAGGGACAATTAGCGCATCTGCCTCCGTTAGATGTTTCAATGTTTCTTCTTCCACTGAACCAGGACATGATGAAGATCTGTAAGTATCATTATGCATATGCACATCTTTGATAGTTTTAAGCTGCTTAAACAACAATCTAAGCCTATGGGACTTTTTTATTATTATTATTATTGAAATGTCATTGAAAATCTAATTTGGCATGGCTATCAGCGAATGTTGTTAGTCGTTTAAAAGATAGATTGCAGGTCTTTTGCTTTCGATAAAAATTCGGTGAACTGTACCTCCAGAATGATACTTTTGGATAAATGCGTGAGTTTGAGGGGCTTCGTTATCATGATTTTAAGAAACCCAATGAACAACTTCTTGCATCAACCTGGTTTAAGCTCCAGATGCAAGATGATTAGCCTACACTGTGATTCTATTCGTTTTGTTCAAATCACAATTTTTGTTCATATAGACTAATAATATTCATATAACCATTCATGTAAATGTTCATATCAATTATTATCTAAATGTTTATAAACTCATTGTTTGCTCAAATTAGTCTCTTGAATTGGTTGCCTTTCTGAACCAAACCTGCTTTTTAGGGTTAGTAGTAGGGCTTTTAATGTCTTTGTAGGATCTGTTCAGAACAACCTCGGATGTTACTGTAAGTCGCGGCCGTCTGCTATGTGAAACGCGGTTGTCCGCTGTCGCGCTGAAGTTGAATTATTTCAGCACCGAAACGGGGACAGAGTTGAAATGGACAGATCGACTGATAGACTGATCGACTGATAGACTGCAATATGACAACCCTCGGGTACATAAGGTTCAGAGATAGGAAATGTTAGGATATTTATAGCATAGCATAGAGTACAGCACAGTGTTTTATTTGTATAGTATAGTATAGTGGATAGTGGATCTTTTTTTCCTAGCACCAGGGGAGCCCCCCCTCCCAAATGTCGTTGTATGGTACCTGTACTATATTAATGACAATAAAGACCATTCATTCATTCAGACTGATAGACTGATAGACTGACAGACTGATAGACTGATAGACTGATAGACTGACAGACTGATGCGTTTCAGCACTGCTTCAGTGGACAGCGCCCGCGAGTGGACTCGAGTTCATGGTTGCGCAGATTCAATTAACCGTTTTGTCACCTGAGGAGTGGATACACCACAGCACAGGGCATTGTTTGAGAAACGTTTTTTAGTTGTTGTTTTTTTATCACTGCTGTAGGTCAACGGGCCATTTCACAAAGTGACCCGTGATGTAGGCCTAATCGCTCTTTTCCCCTCTTTTCACAGCTACAAGGACGGGGGATTCCAGACCCTAATCTAATGCAGCCTTCTCCAGGGCAAGTTTCACCTGGAGGTATAATTCGACCCAAAAGTTTCCGGGCCTTATTCATTCACAAGTGGCTGAACGTCTAGAGAGCAGAGGATGGATAAAGTGCGCTCCCGGTCGACCACCTCGCTGCCACCGGAGCCGGTGGAGATCATCCGGAGGAAAGGACCCACCCGTCGGGTGAGACTGAACGTGGGGGGTCTCCTCCACGAGGTTCTATGGAGAACGCTGGACAGGTTACCCCGTACGAGACTGGGCAAACTCAGAGACTGCAACACCCACGAGGCCATCATGGAGACGTGCGACGACTACAGTCTGGATGAGAACGAGTACTTTTTCGACAGACACCCCGGGGCTTTCACGTCCATCCTGAACTTCTATCGCACGGGGAAGTTACATATGATGGAGGAGATGTGCGCTCTGTCGTTCAGCCAGGAGCTGGACTACTGGGGCATCGACGAGATCTACCTGGAGTCGTGCTGCCAGGCCAGGTACCACCAGAAGAAGGAGCAGATGAACGAGGAGCTCAAACGGGAGGCCGAGAGCCAGATGGTGGGCGATGGCGAGGAGTTCGATGCCACCTGTTGCTCCGAGAAGCGAAAGAAACTCTGGGATCTCCTGGAGAAGCCAAGTTCGTCCTTTGCAGCTAAGGTAAGCAAGCTCAAAGTCAGGTAGCATAGTATGCTCCATGTCTTAAGTGAGTGCATGAGTGCATGTCTTCAGGTTAGGTCTTAAGACGACTTAAGACATCTTGACAGACAAAATGTCTTATTTTGGTTAATTAAGACATCTTAAGACATCTCAAGACAAGGTGATGGCTGGGTATGTACCTCTTCATGAACGTCTCAAAAAGTTTCCTGATTGCTCCGGGGGTATGGATGGGCTTATCTTGCTTTAAGAGGATAGCGAGGTAATTAGTGGATGTAACCTGACCTCGAGCCCATCTGCCTGGATTGTCTGTTTGGATGATGGCCTAGTTGCTCGGATCAATTTACAGTAATTTTACAAAGACAGTCATGTTATATAACCTTCAACAAAGACTTAAAATATGGCATATTTATCTACACCTTGGCCATGAATATAATCATGTAAATGTAATCCTCTTCTTTGTGGAACAACAATGGCAACACCTCACGTTGAGGTTGTCAGCTTGTGAAAAGCAATTATAGCCTCGAAAGAGGGCAAATTAATCTTGGTCCAGGAAACATTTGTTTGAATATAAAACAAACAAAAATATATATATATATATATATATTGAAGTCGGTCATAGTCTTGGTGAGGAGAGACAACAAGCACACAGTGCAAGTTTATCATGAGGTTGACATAATGACATGCCTAAATCATTTTGGGGCATCTGACGCCTGACTCCATTTTAACCTCTGAGCCAGTGCTTTTAACCTGTCAGTCTCACCAGCTGTGCTACTGCTCTTGACGAAGCACTCTTCTGCTATATCATGAAGTTAATGGACCGACAGGGCTGTTCTGAGTCACCAATCAACCTGTTGGAAAACGATGCTGTTTTTTATGCAAGACTGGTTCACACACTGGGGAGTCTGGCAGAACTGAGAAGGCGGTACAGGGGCAAGGAAGTTCATGGTCAGTTTGTGTCTATATACAGTATGTTTATCAGGCAACCCTCATTATCTTGTCCTCTGTTGGTTTCAGACTCACACAGCCTCTTTGATTAATAGCCGCAGTGTGGTTTCCACATAGGTCTCCTGGGTTAATCATGCAATCTGTTTCGGCGTTGTTGTTGTTGTTGTTCAGAATTTAATTGGCAAATGGAGGGAAAGAAAAAGCAATATATTTATCTCTGGAGATGGTAGGAAATAGATATAAAAACTAACTCCAAACTGTGTTTTTCCAACTAATTATACAGTAGATTACATTACATTACTTTTACATTTTTGGCCTTTAGCAGACGCCTTTATCCAAAGCGACTTACAACAAATAAATTTGTCTAAGTAAGTGAATAATCTATCCATCAGTCATCATAAGAAAAATAAATGTAGGCCTATGCCACAACCAGGGGCCATTGGCAGTCCCAATGCTATAAGAAGGAGACTTACTTTTTAAAATACATTTATTTACAGTTGAGAAACGGTATAGGTAGATAGTGGGCACAGTCAGGAGGGACAGTCAGGTCTGAAGAGGGTGTAGCCTGAAGAGATGAGTCTTCAATCTACGCCAGAAGATAGGTAGTGACTCTGCAGTCCTGACAGCAGATAGGTAGAGACTCTGCAGTCCTGACAGCAGATAGGTAGAGACTCTGCAGTCCTGACAGCAGATAGGTAGTGACTCTGCAGTCCTGACAGCAGATAGGTAGTGACTCTGCAGTCCTGACAGCAGTAGGAAGCTCGTTCCACCATCAGGGTGCCAGGCCGGTGAAAAGCCATGACCGAGTAGCGCGACTGCTGCATCGGCGTAGACACGGCAGTGACTGATGGCGGAGGCGGGGAGCCCGGCCAGGAGTGCGTTGCAGTAGTCAAGGCGGGAGATGACCAGTGACTGGACCCGAGAGTTGTGCTGCTTCACGTGAGGAATGGACGTATCCTACTGATGTTGTAGAGTAAGAATCTACAGTCGCATGCTGTTACTGTGAATAAGTGGTGGTAACAAAATAAGTGGTAGTTAAGGATCACCCCCAAGATTCTTGGCTGTCTTGGAGAGGGCAGGCTTTCCCAGGGAGGAAGAGCAGCTCAGTGTTGTTACGGTTGAGCTTGAGATGGTGGGCTGACATCCAAGCAGAAACGTATGCAAGACACGCAGAGACACGTGTTGTCACGTGAGGGCTCATGGACAGCGATCCTCTCCACATCACCTGGTAATAGCAATCAGCCAGGTAAGGATGTAAAACAGGAGAGTGCAGAACCAGAGATGCCCAGTTCTGAGAGGGTGGAGAGAAGGATCGCGTGGTTAAGTGTGTAGAGACAGTTGGTTAGAGACAGCGACATTCAAGGGCTTTCGATAAGAAGGAGAGAAGAGGTAGTAGGGAAGTAACAGTCTGTAGTTAATAGACAGCAGACGGGTCAAGAGTTGGTTTCTTTTTCTGAGTGGGGCAGTCCCACTCATATTTTTCATTTTTATTGACAGATACAGTAGAGATTTAGACAGGAAGGATGGGTGAGAGAGAGAGAGGAGGGATGACATGCAGGATATGTCCCCGGTCGGAATCAAACCGGCCGGAATCGAACCGGGGACCCTGCCGTTACACGGTCAACGCTTAACCCGCTACGCCACCTAAGCGCCCCAAGAGTTGGTTTCTTGAGAAGAGGCTTGACTCTGGCTGTCTTAACGGCAGCTAGGATGGATCCTGTGTGGATAGAGAGGAATCGATGGTAGTAATGGTGGTAAGGAATGGAAGGAGGTCACAGGTGGTCGCCCGCTTGGATGTTACCAGTTTTAGAATATCAGGGGAGGGAGGGGAAAGAGCTGATAAAGCAGACATTGAGTGTAGCGCAGTGGGTTTGGGAGGAGTGGTAGCAGTGTTGGCGAGAGGTAGAGAGAAAGGGCTGCTAATGCCATCAACCTTCTTTTCAAAGTAGGTGACAAAGTCATCTGCAGACAGGGAGGAGGGGGGGGGGGGGGGAGGAGGTGGGTTGAGGAGCCAGGAAAATGGAGAACAGTTTTCTTGGGTCAGAGGCATAGGTTGAATTTTGGAATGTTAGTAAGAAGCTTTAGCAGCTGATGCAGAGGAGGTGTAGTTGAGGAGGAGAGAGAGAGAGAGATAAGGAGGCCAGTTTCTCTCCCGAGCTGGCAGGGATTCAGACAACCGGGGAGCGTGTGGAGAGGATCGTGCTTTCCTTGACGTCAGTCGACAGAGGGGGGAGACGAAGGATGAGGAGGAAAGAGTGGACAGGAGGGCGGAGGGAGGATGGGGGGAAATGGATAGAAAGGAGAAGGATTCAACAGAGGGTAGGGAGGATAAGAGAGGAAGAGAGAGCGTGAGGGAGAGGGGGTATGCAGGTTGCGACAAGAGGATGCAGTGTGGGTGAAGTCTGACTGGGAGGGGGAGGATTTGAGGGGAAGGGAGAAGGATACAGAATGATGATCAGAAACTGGAAGAAGGGTAACAGTAAGGTTGGAGGTGTGAAGGGTCTGGTGAAGACAAGGTCGAGCTGATTGCCTGCCTTATGAGTCTGACGAGAGTGTGACAGCGTAAGGCTGAAGGAGGAGAGAAGCTTGTGTCTCAAGTACTCCAGATGAGAGAAGCTTCTCAGACTGGATGTTGAAGTCTCCCAGTAGTGAGAGCGGTGTGCTGCCCGACAGATAACAACAATGTGAAGTTTTACAGGGGAGGAGACAGAAACAGCATGGCATTCAAAGGTGGATATGGACAGGTGTGAGAGAGGAAGGACATTATGTAACCACTTTGGTGAGATGAGGGGGTCCCGTGCCTCCCTCTCGACCAGAAAGTAGGCATCAGAGAGGGCTGCCGGAGTAGTTGTGTTTTCCAGTGTAATCCATTATCTCTGTGAGAGCAAGTTTGTGGGCAATACCAGATGTAGGTAGCGCTCAAAACACTCAGAGTAGTGAAAAAAAGAATAAAATAGAATGAAAATACTTGTACTATATACATGTAAAAATAAGTCGTTTGGCCTTCCTCTCAGCCCGACCTTGATGGACTCCACACTTTGACTTCTTCGTCTTTGTGTCAGGAGGCTGTTGAAGAGGCTGTCCCTCTTTGACCGTCAGGACAGAAATGCAGATTCTGTCATTTCTGATGACTCTGCAGTCCCTCCCACCTAACAATCAGTTAACCACCAGACAGGTTTCACCCCTCACTCCATATGTATTTTAGTTGTTGTCAAAGTTTCACGCCCTCCCACTGGACATTGACAGCAATTGGCTTCAAACAGATAGCTTTCAGTAGGTTCCAGGGCTTGGCTAGCCACAAGACAAATCCTACAAACAACACACTGATTTTAACAAGATTAAATTAATTCACTCAGTTTAGAGAACAGGCTTCACCACTCACTCCAAATGTATTTTAGTTTATCTAACAACTATTTGAACTCATTTTGGCTCATTGTTCCATGTTTTGAGATGACATAATGAGTGTGGGTAATTGGGAGATGATCAGTCACTGATGGTTTGTTCTTGGGGAGCCTCTTTCTCTCTGCCCCCCCCCATCTCCTGCCTCATTTCCAGAACTGCGTTTCATCATTCCCCCACGTTTATCGGCTCATAGCTGCACACTGCTGCAACAATGCAACAACAACACTTTACTGGCCTGGACCAATGGACCCAGTCATGGTAACAACATTTTAAGTAAAGTGACTCCAGCACTCTATGACTATGCCAATATTCAATTGACATGATTAATAACTACCCAATAGCATGTTGTGAATACATCGACGACTGTACTAAGACTGAGTAATAATTCTGAGAGAAGGACTCAATATAAAAATGGTCTCATTATACAACCCTACGCTTGGCAATAGGGCCTGTGAGAGAAGATGGTTCTGCAGCTATCATCTCACAGTATGTGTACTTGTCGAAACACTGTAGTATAGATAGGGAGTAAAGGGATAGTTCACCCAAATGACAAAGTCACAGATTCTTAACCAAAAACAAATCAATGGACCCTATAAACCAAGTCAATTGGCCCTATATTCGAAATAATGAAATCATCCCAACTTATGTGAAAAGACACAATGGACTGATTTTAATGACTTTGAGACGATTCATGACTTTTCCAACATGCATAATGTAGAGTCCATTGACTATCGGTTTTAGGTTCAAAATGCTATCATTCAGCAGTTAACAGTGCCCAGATAAACAGAACCAAAGATTGAAGTCTGTCAATGTCCATAGACTCCTTTCAAGGTAAGGAACCAAATAATGTGATTTTGTACCTGGGTGAACTATGCCTTTATACAAGGGGCTATGGGCTATTCTGTAAGGTGGCATGTTTTTTTCCTATCAAGTCGGAGCGTGTTTATGGTCCAATTCATCCTTTGTGAGGTCATAGGATTGAGTGATCACCAACAGAGAGAGAGGTGCAGCAGGAGATAGTCACAACATGGAAACACTTTCATCACCTTTTGACAGCCTACAGGACTTTCACTCACCGGTACTCTGTTTATGAGGCTGTAAAGTCGGCAACCAATCAAATTGTTCAGACTTTTATTCAGAAATTGTTCCCGGTTTCATCAACTGCCTGTTACGTCGTACACATGGGACTTGTGTTACAGTATTACTGCCTATGCTTTATTATCACTGTACTAATACATAGAGTACATATGTTACGGTACATGTGGGAAAACTAGGGTTAGGCTTAGGTGCTACGGTTAGGGTTAGGTTTAGGGTTAGGGGTAGGGTTAGGGTTGGGGTTAGACATGCCAGCATGTACCAAGTCGACGTAGCACCTAACCCTAACCCTAGTTTTCCCGCATGTACCGTATTCCCACATGTACCGTAACACATACATTACATACAACTTTGCTACATTATATATATCTCCTTTAATTGACTTTCTTTTCATCTCAGTCCACTGTAAATTAATCCAGAAGCTTTGGATCATGCTCCACCAAGAGGATTAGTGCTGTTATGTGAGGACAGGATATCTTTAAGGCGCTCAGACTGTTTTGAATGGAGTGTGCAGGGGTGGTGGTTGGTGGGGGGAGGGGAGGGGGGCGGGGGGCAGGCAGCAACTTTAAGTAACTTGTTAATTTGACAAATAGGGCCCTTGACCCATGTTTTCCCTTAGTGGGGGGAAGAGAGCGATAAAAGTGTCATGCCAAGGTTTTAACGGCTGCCGGTGGATACAGCCTTGTTTTCCTCGTGCTTAATTGAAGGGTGGCGACGCTAAAATAAAATAGGCTGCTCCCGAAAAACAGATCTCCACCTCATTTATTTTTCAGTGCCGGTTCATTTTTAATTGCACATTAATAACGTTTGACTTTAGGCGGGGCGAAAGAGAAGGTGCAATCCGGAGTATATATATAACTCCAGATGTCACCTCGTGACGACACCCCTGGAGTTATTACCTCCCCCAAAAATACACACACAGTATGAAGCCAGGGCTCGAGCTGACAAAAGCCATTTGCCATAGTCAGACCAGCCACATATGAAGACCTGTATGGAGCGTCTCAGAGGGATAGAAGTGGTGGTATATATCTGATGTTCTCCCGGTCGTACACTCTGATGAAATGGTAAATGGTGTAAATGGACTGCACTTATATAGCGCCTTATTCCAAAGCGCTTTACAATGGCCTCTCATTCACCCATTCACACACACATTCACACACCGATTGCGGCTTGCTACCATGCAAGGTGCCGGCCCGCTCATTGGGAGCAATTTGGGGTTCAGTGTCTTGCCCAAGGACACCTCGACACGTGACCAGCCGGGGATCAAACCGCCGAACCACCGACCGATCATTAGACTCTGGCTCTACCCCCTTGAGACATGAGTCTCCATGTCTACAAAGTCTGGGCTTCTCCCTCTGAATTATTCACTACTTTGTAGTGTTGCTACCATCGTGTTGGTAGCTAGCTAAGAAATAACATCACTATGAACATCTAACTGCATGTTTAGCACTTCACAACATGAGAGAATATCAACATGCTAAAAACACATATCTACACATAATTAGATGATCACACAGTCCTCATTTTTGAACATGTCGTAAAACATAAGTTTGTTTACAAGTCATGTATCACTAACCCAGTAGCATACGGCAGACTCTACAGTGAATTCAGCGTCTTTGAGCCCCGGAAAAGCGCTATATAAATACAAGGAATTATTATTATTATTATTATTATTATTATTATTATTAATAATAATCCAATTCACAAATTAGGCTCTTCAACACTTCAACTTTCGTAATATGCAAAAAAACTGAATTTATTTTTCAATTTGTTTTGGTCATTTGCGCGACTTGAAATGAATGCGAACTGAAAATGAATGACACACTCGCTAGTCAAGCCAAAATATTGCAATGCAATGGATTCGGTGAGTAATCCCCACTACTACCTAGTTAACTATAACACTATAATACTTTACATTGTTAGCAGGTTCACAAAACAACATTAGCTTGCAAGCCAACTTCAATTGAAAAATGTCGAACCAGTGTGTCATTGTTGACTGATTTATTAAAAATGTTCTGAATAAAAGTTTGAACATTTGGATCGGTTGCCGACTTTTTCCCCCTTTCACCTGCTGCCGTCATATATACTGTATGTATCCATCAGTCTCTCTTGCTGGACTATTGTATTAGAACACTGCTTTTCGAAATGGCGCTATTATTACTAATGACAACATACTGGGAAATCTTAAATGATATGTTAATCTACAATAGAGGTTCATATTGTTTATACTGTCACACAGGGCAAAATCGAGGCTCAACTTTGGCTCACTTGACCATGGTTCATTCCTGGGGTTGAGGAATGATGGTGCCACTGACCCCCCCCCCCGCTCCCCCAGAGTCAAAGTACCAAATCCGACCTTCCCCTAGCCCTGAAAGTCAAGCAGTGGAATCTAAAACCACTGCAGCTCGTTCGGCCCCAGAACGGGAGCTCGGAGCGATGGACCGCTGATGCTGCTCAGTGTTTTGGCCTCGTCTGCTCACCAATTACACAGCAGCCTGTTCTCTCACTTTGAGAGTCACTTTGAGAGTCAGTCTGTTGACTGCCTCGAGTCTCAGTTTTTTTTTTTTTTTTTTTACTGCACTTCACTTCATCTCCTCCTCTCAAACTTCATTGCAAGAACCTAGACCTATTCTGGGCAGCCAGTCAGAGGGAGGTGTTCAATCACTCTCTGGATAAGCTGAAGCGTTGGCACGGCTCGATGTGCTCTGTCAGGCTGAAGCTATTAACAGTGTTCTATATATCGTCCTCCATATATTCTCACCCGGCATGTTGCTGACAAACCGAATGTTTTAAAGCCCGGAGAGGAAATCAATGACAATTGCATTAAGATGTAAGGCGAGCCGGGTCGAGTCAGGGCAGGACACTCCCCGGACAGGAGGCCGCGGAGAGGGGGCTGAGAAGCACATTAGCACAGTGTGTGTGTGTGTGTGTGCGTGTGCGTGTGCGTGTGCGTGTGCGTGCGTCTGTCTGTCTGTCTGCCTGCCTGCCTGCCTGCCTGCCTGTCTGTGTGTCTGTCTGTGTGTCTGTGTGTCTGTGTGTGTGTGTGTGCGTGTGTGTGTGTGTGTCTGTGTCTGTGATGGTATAGTAAGAGACTGTCCCACTGTGTGTGTTTAGGGAGCTGTTTTTGAGGGTCATTGCTGGGTGACAGTGTCTGCATGTGGTGCTGACGTGCTTTCTGACGTGCTGTAAATCTACGGCACACACATCTCCTCTGCTGCCTGGCTGATTCAATGGCTATATCTCACTGGGCTGACACTGAGCGCTGCTTGGCTGACTGACAGAGAGCACAGAAGGCTACGCTATCTCCCTTTATCATCTATCCTCCCTCATGTTCTCTCTCTCTCTCTCTCTCTCTCTCTCTCTCTCTCTCGTAACCCTTTCCCTCACCCCTGCATCACTTCCCATGCTCCATCAATAGAGCACCAAAGTACAAGTCTGTCTATCGTTGAGACCAGACTGCCTCTCTCTCTCTCTCTCTCTCTCTCTCTCTCTCTCTCTCTCTCTCTCTCTCTCTCTTATCCCTCTCCATCACCCCAACCCCTTTTTTGCTCTTCCTCTCCCTCTCTCTGCTTGCATTTTCTCAATCCCTCTTTCCTGTTTACACAAATCCAAATTACTTAATCAGCAATTCAACCCTCATTATCATTACCAGAGAGATTGATACATGATATGTACAGTATGTTGGCTATAAACAGAGATCAAATGTGACAGAGCTGCTGAAAGGGGCAACAAGTCGGCAACCAATCAAAATGTTCCGACTTTTATTCAGAAAAATTTAAATAAATGTCAACGTTGTTGAAAATCAATGACACACTCGCTAGTCAAGCCAAAATATTGCAATGCAATGGATTCAATGAGTAATAATTTTAATAATTTTGCCATTTAGCAGACGCTTTTAATCCAAAGCGATTTACAATTACGAATTACAGGGACATTCCCCCTGGAGTAACTGAGGGCTAAGTGCCTTACTCAAGGGCACACTAGTAGTGGTGTGGTTTCAGGCGGGATTTGAACTCACAACCTTCCGATCACAAGTCCAACTCACTATCCACTAGTGACTAGACCATCACTACCCCTCCGTAATCCCCACGTGTTCCCCATTTCATGTCTCAAATCATACATTATACTGTCGTTTCTCTCAACTGGTGGGTCGTGACCCAAAAGTGGGTTGTCAACAACTTCTAAATAAACTAAAAATAGTTATAGTGCTTAGCTTTCTGATGTCAGACCTTTATTTTGACAGATGTGCGTGAAATAAAGTGCATTAGGCTAGCCGTTGCCATGGTCATGTCAAAATTTGGAAACCGTCATGCTAACCGTCAAGCAATGACGAGAATCAGCTGGTGGAGCTGTCATGTGACCAGACGCTGAAAAAAGGAAATTCGGTGAGGTAAGCCTGGCCCAGTTCTGGTGCAACGATGTGATTGGGAGAGTATCTGTCCCTCGCCACTCATGTAGTCAAAATCCTCCTACCATTTAGCAGTGACTATTTGTTACCTATTTTGTGCGAATGTGGCTTCTCAACTTTGGTCCAGCTCAAGTCAAAGCAGTAAACACCAGTAAACACTAGTAAACACCAGTAAACACCAGTAAACACCAGTAAACA
Organism: Nansenia antarctica; assembly: GCF_963989245.1. Taxonomy (NCBI): domain Eukaryota; kingdom Metazoa; phylum Chordata; class Actinopteri; order Argentiniformes; family Microstomatidae; genus Nansenia; species Nansenia antarctica. The sequence continues at coordinate 12,080,296 of NC_137691.1, read as the reverse complement.
CCAGTAAACACTAGTAAACACTAGACTAGAGAAACAGGTTGGAACCTGAGCGTGACCTGAGAGTAGCTCTGTCTACCATCACACCAGACGTTTGAAACTCTTATCAAGAGTAAAGCACATCCCCAATTATTTCATTAGCCTCCCCAAATGCCTGTTGAATGACAGCCCGTTTAGCAGGCCTACTCAGAGAGATTATTATCATATTGTGCATGAACACAGATTAGGTAGTTATGATGTCCATTTTATTCATAATTACCAGGATCAGCAGCATGCAGTTGTGTTGTTCATACTCATGAGTTTATTAATCAGGATCAGTTTGCTATTGCTAGAGTAATGTGCTCTATTTGTTTATTTTATGTTTTTTTTTTTTAAAAGGGTCTTGATGAAGTGTTTACTAGCCCATTATTGTGAAATAAATTGACTTGGTTTGAATTCTATAAAAGTGGGTCGTGACTTAATGACCATGGGAAAATGTGGGTCCCAAAGCCAGACCAGTTGAGAACCACTGCTGTAGGGATACACTCATTCATACAGTACTAATCAGTACTGGATCATGTCAAAACAGCCAAACTAATTACCCCCTCTTTCATAAGTGATATGCACAGTGTTACAGAAGACTCTGTTGTTTATTGTTCATGGCCTTTCTCACCGTCTCCCCCTCAGCTCTCCCACAGAAGAAACACATTGTTGATCCACCTGCTCGTGTAGCACCGTTCACTCTCACACACACCACACCGTCTGCCAAGCCGCCAGCCCCTGGGTATACTGGATACTGAGCTTATCCTCTGAGAAATGCTTATTTAGCTTTTTTTTCATATTGGCCAACACTTCAGTTCGACCTTTATTTGGGAAGGGTTATTATTGATATAGTTACATAATATATTATATATATATATATACAGTACCGGTCAAAGGTTTCCCATTCAATTGAGTGTGTCCAAACTTTTGACCGGTACTCTATATGAATGTTTTCCCAGATGGTAAGGTGGGTTTGCAAGACACCCAGAGTGATTTGAATTCACAGAACAATTTGTGCATAAAATATGCCAGCTGTCAGATCTCTCCTATGGTCTTTCGTAGCCCACTGTTTTCACAGTGATGTTACAGCACACTCTCTACTGTCAATTAGTTCTCATATCTATAAAGAGCCTAAGTTAACCTCTAGACCAAGGGTATAGGTTAAAGAAGCAAACAAACAAATTAGACTACCTTTTAGATTCTGCCTGGTACTATAGGACTTGAAGTTGAAGTTTATTTTTAGTTGGCGTTTGAAATCTGTTTCTACTGGGGAAAGTCAAGCCACAAAGCCATAGCTTTAGCCAGCTATTTTCCACCAAGGCTTACACCCAAATGAACATTTACATTATTGATTTATGACATCAATGTCTATGTCTTTGATAGATAACAGTTCATCAATGTCAGCCAACACATGGATGGAGATAGGCTTAAACAACTAAAGAAGTCCCACCAGAGGAGCTGCTAATCAATGGAGAAAATCTTCCCATCAGCTGAGATGGGGATTACATTGTTTGTGTTGTTGCCTGTGTGTTCGGTGTGTCTGGATGACTCCTTCAAGCCTTCAAAGATTCTCTAACAATCACAAACCACCACCAACGATTTTTAAACCAGTTACAAACCACCACCAACGATTTTTTTGCAGTCCATTAAATGTCAAACAGAGATTCCAACGAACGCCTTATCAAATTAACTAGCGGCTTGTGGCTATGTGGCAGAATGAGGTCCGGGACAAATTATGCTCTTAATGTGTTGAAATTGAGGTCAAACCTTTGGGGCTAACTGTTTCCGTTCTGAAGAGGATAGTGGTGGCCACTGTTCCCAGGGGCAGGACTCAGGTCCCGGTGATGTATGAATGACTTCCTTCATTGATGGAGGTGTTCCGTCTTCAGTCCAGACAGACTCTTCATTCAGTCTGCCAGCGTTTAGTCCTTTCGGGACACGGTTTGTTGAGTTCAGAGTGTCACATTGAGTGCCTTTTTTCTTTTCTTTTTTTACTGTCGTTTTTTCTTTACTTTGGGGACCGATTGATTTGATCCATTGATTTTTCTTTTGGGATAAAAATAGGAATACGATTTTCAAGGGCACTATGACCCAGAGTATTGTTGTGTGAAAGCAGGTGAACATACACGCGCCATACAATAAAGACAGGAGAGAGTGTAGAGATAACATAGCAACCAGATACAGCATTAGCATACAGCATAGCATACAGTACATAGCAACCAGATACAGCATGTATTGTGCTATACTAAAGCTTTATTTGAATATGTGGAGTTCCAATCAAGAAACAATGAAGGACGGCGGTTGTATAGGTTTATCAGGTTAATCCTAACAACCTTTTTTTTTTTCTGATAAAAATATTTAAATGTAACTTTTTATCAGGTCGTTTATCAAGGATTAACTTGATAAACCTGTACAACAGCCCTGATAAAAATGTACATTTGTATATGAATATCAGGTTGTAACAGCTGACTGATACCTTCCATTGCTCCTTGAATTATGGTCTCCTTCAACCTGGATGAATAAGACATGATTTCAGTGTGTCATCTTTTGGCTCCTTAATTGACTATAATAAGCAGCAGCCCATTCTTGTAACGGTTTAGAACGGCTTAAGTCTTTTTCGTGCTAAATATTGCGAGGTCTGGGCAGGTATAAATAATTACATCCGATTAGGAAGTTAATCCCATTTGACCAGACGGGGACTGGCAGAGATGGTGGCTGGCTGCTGTCTACGCGCAGCAGTCTGCCAGAAGCAATTTGACCCACTTGGTGTCTAGCAGAATCATACTGTACAGTTAGGCAACGACACTTTTCCACTTGGGTTTCCGTGGTGGGTGTTGGTGATCTACATAAGCTGATCACCTAATGGAGACAGGCTGGTGTGGTGTAACACCCCTACTATGGTGGTGTAACACACAAACACACACACACATACGCGCGCACGCACACACATGAGCACATACACACACATGCGCATTCACACACAGGCGTGGACACACACACACACACACACACACACAGTTACTACAGTACTACGCCTACTGTGACCTACAGTACTGTGACGCCTACAGTACTCTTCCGAACACATCAATAATCTGTCCAAAACTTGAAAAACGACCTTGCCCTACTTGGGGACTTCTTCACCAGACCCCAGTCAATTTATTTTAGAGCGGGCGGCTATTCCAAACGGTCCCTCTCCTCTACTGATGATGTAAGTAAGCCATTGTCCTCTCCTACTGATGATGTAAGTAAGTAAGCAGTAAGCACATCGCTCATGCACAGCTCTACCTGTGTGGGCGGGGACGGAGGTCGTGTTTCCGATGATGACATTTAAGAAGGTGAGAGGTCAAGCGTGAGGAGGTGGAGACGCAGGGCTCCTCTGGCTGCTGGTTGCGGGTGCAGCCCGTTCATTCATTATTCACTGAGGAGCTGTCAGCCCCCGCTGGGCCGCAGTCATCACTCATCTACAGACGCAGACCTTCTGTTCTGTAAGAGGAGTGATACAGACGTTTACGGAAAGTTGCTAGGTGGAACCTGAGGCTACTCAGGGGGTGCGGAGGTAGCCGAGAGGTTAGAGCTACTGAGGCTACTCGGGGGGGCGGAGGTAGGTAGCCGAGAGGTTAGAGAGGCCAGCTAGCAATAAGGTAAGGTCTCTGGTTCGAATCCTAAGGGAGATGCATGTGCCCTCGAGCAAGGCACTTAAGCCCTAATTGCTCCAGGGGGCGCCGACCAGGGGTGCCGAGTCGCCGACTATGGCTGACCCTGTGTCCTAGAGTAAAAAAATACCACGTTCCAAAAGTTGATTGACAAGTTGATTGCATGGCAAATAAATAATAATAGAAGAAGAAGAAGAAGAAGTTTGCAGGTTTGAAATGTTCACAGTTGTGTTTCAGTATTGCACTTGATTACAATCTAGTAGCTGCCATCAAATTGTCTAGATTGTCCAGGGCCTAGAACCTAGGTCTTTGCTGTGTTCAGGGCCTGAATGGCCCTAGGGTAGAAGCTGAGCTTCAGTCTATTTGTCCTTGCGGACATGGTCCTGAACCGCCTGCCCGAGGGCAGCCGAACAAAGTGTTCGTTCCCAGGGTGGGATGGGTCTCTGGAGATCTTGGAGGCCTTCCTGAGGCAGCGTGTGTTGTAGAAGAAGAAGAAGAAGAAGAAGAAGAAGAAGCACCAATCCAGTTTGTATTCTGGTCGGACGGCAACCAACTGTAAGGGCCCACAAGGCCTGGCAGGTGTGCATGAGATCAGGGGAGGCTGGCGGAGGTTGAAATCGGAGGTACGGGCTCATTGTAATGCGCAGAGCGGGATGAGGACTAGCCGCATCGCCCTCCGCTTTCTACCTCCGCCAGCCTGCCCTTCGTAAGATTATGAAGGGGGTCCAACAGACATGCCGTTTTCAAGCCAGCAATACATAACACATAACTGGCTGACCTCCGACAGAATTTAAATCACGGTTGTGATAGTGATTGATAGGCTGATTTTCCTATGCAAGCCGGAGAATTAGGCATTAGGCGTGGTGTAACCTCATCATCCTGTGACAGCGGGAACGAAAGGACCTTGATGCATTTTTTACCCACCCACCCTTACCCACCCTCCGGGCTTACACTGACTCACACACATCCTGGTGAGCGACACAATGATCACTACACCTCAACCTAGATCGCTTTAGAAGAGCGTGTCTTCGTGCCTCTGTGCCGTGACAGAAATCTAGTTTAACGCCGTCTCCTCCTTCATATCTGAAGACATGGCCTCCTGCGGTCCAGGGGAGGCTGGTGGAGGTAGAACTCGGAGGATGTTGTATTCTGTTCTGTTCCATTGTAATGCATGGAACAGAATGAGGAATGCAATCAAACGCTCATTGTCAAACACACACGGCCTGCGTTCGTAAAAATTCGTTCTGAGAGCGCCGGTAGCGCACACTGGGTTCAACGTCATAAAGGAACCAAGTCATTTGAGTGCCATGAGTGCTGATCAGATTTCCAGAGCGAATTTACGGAACGCAGCCATGGTATGAAACACATTGCATCCCGTACATTATGATGAGCCCATCCTCCGATGACTACCTCCACCAGCCTCCCGTGCTGTGGGCATGGGTAGGTCGAGATAAGAAACCAAAGAGGACTATTTTGGAGTATAGGGACAAAACATGTACTTTGATGTACTGGACATTGTAGCATTCAGGTCATTCTGGAAGGTCATCTCAAGGACCGCACCGTTCCTCTCTCTGAGAGGGAGAAGCACAGCACTAGTACCGTACCAGTGTGATATTTCTGCTGCTAGTCGACTGTGCTTCAATACTATGAGCTGAATAAGCAGAATGCTCATTCCTTTTTTGAATAGCAATAGGTCTCTCCCTTTTGTGTCTCCCTCTGCCTGGGATGGGGGATAAGACCACGTGGTGTGTGTATTTGACAGATAAGGGCTGAGCAGACAGACTCGTATTTGAAAATCACACAATGTTTCCCTCTTCTCCTTCCTTCCCTCCCCGTTCCCCCTGACCACTCTATTACCTCGTCGTCGTCTCCCCTCATGTGGGAGGTATACAATAGGCTTTTCTAGGTGCCTCCGTCTAACTCGCTTGCTGCAGTGGCTGCCAACCCGCTGTTAGCAGTAATTACAGTAGCTGAAACAGATACAGAACCCGCGACGCATGCGGAGCTCCATGGACGAGCAGTCAACTACAGGGGCTCGATTAACACACAATCTCCTCCTGTCATCGAGCCCGAGGCGAATCATGTCTGCCGGTGTCGACAGGGCAGATTAAACAAAGATTTGAGTTACATGTGTAGCGTGATTTTTAGCATTGTGTGCTGTTTTGGCTGATCGTTAGGGGGCTAGATGATGACAGAAAATCTAATGTTTGTTGTGTTTTTGCAAATATATACAGTATGTGTTACGGTACATGTGGGAATACGGTAGGCTACATGTGGGAAAACTAGGGTTAGGGTTAGGTGCTAGGGTGCTAGATTTAAGGTTAGGGTTAGGGGTAGGGTTAGGGTTAGGGTTAAGGTTAGGGTTAGGGTTAGCCAGGGTTGCCAGCATGTACCAAGTCGACGTAGCACCTAACCCTAACCCTAGTTTTCCCCCATGTACCGTATTCCCACATGTACCGTAACATATGAATCAATGGACTGGATCTGTTTTCTGTTTGTCTTTTTTTTTTTGTACCCATTATGAGTTTGTGTGTAAATGGAAAGATGGAAAATAACATTTCCAGCCACACCTGACTGCTAACAGGCCCAGTGTGGTTGTCAGAGCAGAGCAGAGAGACAGATGGGCGAGAGAGAAACCTGCCGCTCTCCAGATGGGGCTCTCATTACGGCCCGTGCTGCTCTTGCACAAACACGGAGAGACGAGAGAGAGAGCGCTGAGCAAACAGCCAGGACGCACATGTCAACATTGAGAAACCTTTTCACTGGGACGTCTCACTTTACAACTCATACACCAGAGCAGAGAGGCGTTGTTGTTATGATCTTGAAACTTTGGGGGTTTTTACCCTCGGTTGTAGTTTTTGTCAACCTGAGGGTGGGGGGGTGCTAGCGAAGTTTGTAGTTGAGGCAGTGGGGTGATT
>NC_137691.1:12058707-12068707 GCF_963989245.1 Nansenia antarctica | reverse complement strand
TAGCAGCTCGCGTGAGATTCAAGATCCTGGTGCTCGCCTCCTGTGTGGCAAAAGGGAACAGCCCCTCCCTACTTGCAAGTGACGGTCAGCCCCCAAACCCCTGCCAGGTCGTTCTACTCTTACACCTCGGCTGGCCGCCTGGCACCACCTTTTCACCTTGTCCTGGTGCCCCGCTGGTAGAAAGAGCTGCCTACTGCTGTCTGGACTGCAGAGTCACTCCCTATCTTCTGCTGTAGATTTAAGGCCCATCTCTTCACGCTACAGCTTAACGGCCCCTCCTAAAGACCTCTTCATTCCCCACTACCCCCCCTACAGTTTCTCTACTATAAAAACTATTATAATAATTATTATTATAAGCAAGCTTCTAGCATTGTAGTTGGCATAGATTACTATTTATTATGATGGATAGACAATTCACGTACTTAGACAAATGTATTTGTTGTAAGTAGCTTTGGATAAAAGCGTCTGCTAAATGGCCAAAATGTAAATGTAAATGTAAATAATATAAGTGTGTATAATATGCATATAGTAACATAGGAGATAGCACATAGGAGTATGAGAACACATTTTATCTCATTACTCCAGGGAGACTGTCCCTGTAATCTCTAATTGTAAGTCGCTTTGGATAAAAGGCTCTGCTAAATGGTGTAATTGTAAATCTCTTGTTTTGTAAAGGCTTTCATACCGCCGTCACAGGATAAGGCAGCACAATGTCTGCTGCCACTCAGGTTCACCTGCCATTCAGAGTTGCATTCGGGCCAACAGTTCTCCAGAGAGAGCAGTCATTGTTTCCGCGAGACAGCTTTGTGCTCTCGTCTCAGATGCTGTCTTTGTGTTGTCTGTCAATCACCCACGCTAGTGTGACTAACCCGATCTACAGTTGTCAAATGCAGAAATAATGAGACATCTACAGCATTCGATATAGAGATACCCATGTCAGTTTCACATAACAGGGACATCAGTCGAACACCGGGTAATGTGAGAGCGGGTTCACAGGTCACGCCCTCGCTGGTCGCCTCTATGCTAATATCTCTGGTAACGACTGTTAGGAACACGACTCCTCTCAGGTCCTCTCCTCCTCCGTCCTACTGAAAACCCAATAGAGGAGAAGATCGAGTTTCTTACCTTATCTCCTAACCCATGCTTTTTTCAAGACAAAGCGAGTGGAGGATGGATTAGCCTAGCATACAGGGCCCGGCTGAAGGCATAATCAGACTAAGTGGTCGCTTAGGGCCACAACCAACTAGAGGGGGACTTCCCACAGTGAAAATCTCAAAGGGGAAATCTCTCCCATCAATGAACATCTCCGCTCAATCTCCCTCAATCCAAAACTCCACTAGCATCCCGCACCCCCCCCCCGGCTACATTAGCATTAGCTCGTTAGAGCCCCTGCCTAGTAAACTGCAGACCGGGATTCAAATCCTGGCAGAAACTCTTAACTTTTCGTTTAGTTATTATAGACCTTGTTATGTGCAAGTGGTTTTGCTTTTATAGTTGAAAATGTTGACTTTCATTGTTGTTTAACTCCCCTGCCCCCCCCCCCCCACCACCACCACCACCACCTCGTCGACCCCCCGTCATAAACACTTGTCAATCGAAAACTCCAACCCCCCGACAAAACAGGGGAGGCACATAAAAAATCTTGCCTAGGGCCACAAAAGGCCTGCCTGCATATAAGCTAATGCTAACTGATGGTGCGTACGTTATGTGCATTTACAGTACTATTCAGCGAGAGTGCTACAGTACCTGACATCACTCTGGCAAAGCCGCTCTGTGAGACTCGGAGAACTGGCTCAATTAAAAGGTGCTCAACCGGTACTCACAGTAATGTGATGGTTATGCTAATGCAATCTCTAGGGGGAAGTTATAAACCAACGCACCTCCTCTTCGTTATGTCGCCCACCTGAATTCTGATGACCGCCGGGCCGCACACACACTGAATGATTGACACCTGAGGGCGTTTTCTCATTATCGGGGGTCAAACACAATTATCTATCTGTTAATCCTGTTCTATCGCTGCGACTGCCAGTTTGAAACACTGTGCAAAGGCGTTGGTTGTCACTGTAACTTGTCGGAGGGATTCAGTGGCTGCGTGGCTATTGTGGTGTGGTGTGGGCGGACTGTGTGTGACTCTGTTATCGTGTACAGTCGTGTGGGCGGACTGCGAGACCGCGTGAGGTTCAGTCACAATCCTGTTCATGTGCAGGCAGGAGCACAGGAAGTCCCTGCTCTCCACATGCAGACAGCTGGCACTTCCTTAGCCCTTCCACCCTCCCCTGTCCTCCCCTCTCCAACCCTTCCACCATCCCCTCTCCTCCCCTCCCCAACCCTTCCACCATCTCCTCCCCTCCCCAACCCTTCCTCCATCCCCCTCTCCTCCACCCCCCAACCCTTCCACCATCCCCTCTCCTCCCCTCCCCAACCCTTCCACCATCCCCCTCTCCTCCCCTCCCCAACCCTTCCACCATCCCCCTCTCCTCCCCTCCCCAACCCTTCCACCATCCCCCTCTCCTCCCCTCCCCAACCTTTCCACCATTCCCCTCTCCTCCCCTCCGCAACCCTTCCACATCCCCTCTCCTCCACTCCCCAACACCCTTCCACCAACCCCCCTCTGCTCCCCAGCCCTAGCCCCCTCCCTACCCCCCTCTGTCCCCCCGGTGCAGTCAGGATAGAGTGGGACAGTGGGAGGAGGCTGGAGCAGAGATATTTCTGCATGTTTCCGTGAGCGTGTTTGGGAGTAGGAGAGTTAAGTGGGCCAGCATCACTGTGCCCAAAGATCAAGGGCTGTGCTGTGATAGGGAGCCTCTCCAGAGATGGGGAAAGGAGAGACAGTGAAGGTGGGGACAAGGAGAAACAGGGAAGAGAGAAAATGTGTGAGTGAAGGAGAGAGGTAGGGCGAGACATGAAGGTTGGGGTTGATTGAAGGAGAGTGGGGGAAGAGAGGGATGGGGAGAGAGAGGAGGGGAGAGAGAGGAGTGGAGAGAGAGATGGGGAGAGAGAGGAGGGATGAGAGAGGAGGGGAAAGAGAGGAGGGGAGGGAGAGGAGGGGAGAGAGAGAGATGGGGAAAGAGAGGAGGGGAGAGAGAGATGGGGAAAGAGAGGAGGGGAGAGAGAGAGCAGGGATGAGAGAGGAGGGGAAAGAGAGAAATGGGGAGAGAGAGGAGTGGAGAGAGAGATGGAGAGAGAGAGGAGGGGAAAGAGAGATGGGGAGAGAGATGGGGAGAGAGGAAGGGAGAGAGAGATGGAGAGAGAGAGATGGGGAAAAAGAGGAGGGGAGAGAAAGGAGGGGAGAGAGCGGAGGGGAGAGAGATGGGGAGAGAGAGGAGGGGAGAGAGAAATGGGGAGAGAGAGGAGGGGAGAGAGAGATGGGGAGAGAGAGGAGGGATGAGAGATGAGGGGGAGGGGATGAGATGCTGTGCCTCAGGTAGAGGCTTCTAACCACGAAGTGACCCTGAACCGTTGGCACACTTCTTACTCTGCCCTCCTCTCCTCCACTCCTCCTTCATCACTCCATTTCTCTATCTCTCCATCCTCCCATTTTCTTTTCAATATCCCATCTGTTCTTTAATACACTCACACCCATTCCTGTAATATACTCCTTTTTTGTATTTCTCTCTCACTCACTCTCTCTCTCTCTCTCTCTCTCTCTCTCTCACACACTCCATTTCTGCATTCCCTATTCCCAGTCCCACACCACTTAGCAGATATTTTTCTCCCCCCTTTTTCTCTTTTGTCTGTGTTTTTTTTTCATTCCCATCCAACTCGACGATCGCGCCACGAAGAGAACCAACACCACGTTGTGTTAGAGACAGAAGCGTAAGAGCATTGAAGCATTGAATATCTCAGCCGTGCCAATTTCTCACAAGGTGTACATTTACAAGCTATTGATTTGGGATGTTATTAGGATTATTTCCTCTGCTAAATGACTCGAATTTATTGTCTGGCTCAGCATTTTGTCTGCGGTGCTTAGGTTTCCCTGGCTTGCATGGTGGCCCGTGGAGAATTGGAGATGGAAGCGGATGGTTTCCGTGGGTAAACAGAACAGTGTGTATGTAAATTGAAAGGGTTAGCGATCTGTGGGAAACTCGACTCCCCGTGCCATGACATTAGCATAGTGGCGGTTCTACAGGGGCATCCCAGAGAGCACTGCCACTAAGGCTAGTGGCACGGAGGAGAGCAGTGGAGGGAGAAATGGGAAAAGGACACGACAGGCTAATTCTAATGGATGGATGGAATGAAAATGAGGAGTGGTACCAAATGTGTGTGTGTTTGATATGTGTTTAATACCGTTCCTCCATTCCATTCCCGGGAATTACGTTGAGCCACACCGTCCTCCGATGTCTCCCTCCGCCTCCAGCCTCCCTCTGGGAGAGTGACTAGGGACAGCTCAGTTGGGAGCAGATTTGACTTAAGGCATAATGCCATTTCTCAGTATTGCAGGGGAATTTCCATCATTGGGTATGTGGATGAAGGAACTCTCTCGGAGTGTATCGGTCTGGAAAGACTAACTTGCATTGCTGAAGGCAAGCGGAAAGACTTTGTTCAGTTTTGGGAACCATTCATGAGCATCATGAGCGCTTTGCCTGAGAATATTTGATAAAAAGTGGATGAAAGTTTTGTTTTCTTTGCATTCAATCGTGTTTCTGGTCTTTGTTATTGTGTTTTTTTGGTGTTATTAAGTAAGAAAATTACAATAAACATACAGAGAAAAAAAAGGCAAAAACCTCAAAAAAACCTCAAAATCTGAATATTTTGGAAACTTCCCGTATTCGTTCTCACCCATAAATAACATACTTATTAAAAACTCATCCTTCCTTCCTTCCTTCCTTCATGACCTGATGGGTGAAAGCAATGCAGTGAAAAGCTGGCTTTGACCAATCCAATCATGTTAGATTACTTCAAAAGAAGGTACGAAGGAAGGAAGGGTGCCTCTGAATAGTATTGAGAGGAGCCTCTTAACACTAGAACTGCTGTGGGTGGGGTCATTTGACCCTGTGAGTAAAACCATTTTTATATCTTTACACTCGATCAAATTTCAGGACCCTCCTTTCATGACTTTTCCTAGATATGTGCGTTCTATCACCAAGTATGCAGGCTAATTTGCAAGGCGGCCAACTACGTAGTGGTCGTTGTGTGTAGGTGGCTCTTATAGTAGGTAAAAAATGGCATGGCCGTTCTAGTGTTAATCAAGGTTGTGATGGTGAGAGGCCACTCCACTGTTTCACGTTGTCATCACCACACCACCACACCACCACGTTGTCATCACCACACCACCACACCACCACACCACCACGCCACCACGCCACCAGGAAGGGACCTGCTGCATCAATCAACACCTGTCAATCTCCCTCTCCCCTTGTTGACTGGTGACAGAAGGAAGCTGACACGTGTGTGTGTACATGTGTGTGTGTGTGTGTCTGTGTGTGTCTGTGTGTGTGTGTGTGTGTGTGTGTGTGTGTACATGTGTGTGTGTGTGTGTGTGTGTGTGTGTGTCTGTGTGTGTGTATGTGTGTGTGTCTGTGTGTGTATGTGTGTGTGTGTGTGTGTATGTGTGTGTGTCTGTGTGTGTGTGCGCGCGCGTGTCTGTGTGGATTAACACCAACAAGTGTTCCAACAAAATCTCTAAGGATTTGCTTTTCTAATCTAAATGTGATCTCTCTCCATGCCTGTCACGCCTCCTGTTTAGGCATACGCACTTGGTTGGTAGTCATTGCACAGTACAAGAATGTGAACAAAACCCTACACATGATGTACTGTAGTACTAGTAGTCATGCTATCATATTTAATGAGGAAATGCAAATGAAAGACATGAGAGAGGAAGGAGGAGGAGGTCCGCTGTTATTAAAACGATTGCATCATTATCAAAGAATACCATGGCAACGGAAATAGCTGGAGTACACAAACAGACAGACTGTGCACCAGCACACCCGGGAGAGGGCGGAGGAGGAGAGGGCGGAGGGATGACAGCTGCAAATTAAAACTCTCCAAAGCGGCTCTCTCTCTCTCTCTCTCTCTCTCTCTCTCTCTCTCTCTCTCTCCTGATTGATTCACTTCATAAAGTGAAGAGTTTTGGCTGCTGCTGTGATTGCTGTTTCCTCATTAAAGCACTGTTGACAGGAGAGGAGGGGTGGGGGGGTGGGGGGGGGTTATGGATGAAGAAGAAGGGGCAGCGCGGAGCAGGAGGTAGAGCCGGCATCTAATGATCATAAGGTCTCTGCAAATCGGCGGTTCGAAAACCCCGGTTAGCCACGTGTCGAGGTGTCCTTGGGGCAAGACACTGAACCCCAAATCGCTCCCAATGAGCGGGCCGGCGCCTTGCATGGTAGATTGCTGCCATTGGGTGTGTGAATGTGTGTGTGAACGGGTGAATGAGAGGGCGTTAATGAGAGGGGTGAAGCTTGGTTGAGGAGGAGGAGGAGGAGGACGACGAGGGGTGAAGCTTGGTTGAGGAAGAGGAGGAGGAGCAGGAAGAGGTGGAGGAGGGGGGGGGGGTGAGGCTTGGTTGAGGAGGAGAAGGAGGAGGAGGAGGGAGGAGGTTGTGTGTTGGTGTGTCTCAGGCAGCACAGGGTCAGGCTCTCCATGTATGGCAGGGGTTGGCTGCCCCCGCGTGCCTGAGTGGCGTCCTGTTTACCCAGGGCAGGATGGATGTGGGCGGTGTGCTGTTGCCCCCCCCCCCCCCCACTCCCCCCCCACCCCCCCAGCCTGACGTCTGTTTACCCCCGTCTCCTCTCAGAGTGTGGCGACCCCACTTCAGTCCAACGCCTCAGAGACTGGAGAGCAACAGCAACCAGTTAGCGCTTGAATCATTCTGGATGTCAATTGGGGCTCTCTGGGGCTCTTTCTCTTTACATACAGCTCTTGTTTATAGGCTAACCCTATTTTGTAGTTCTGGCATGTGTGCGTCCGTCCCCCCCTCTCATCTCTCTCCTTCTCTCTCTCTCTCTCTCGCCCGCCCTCCTTCTCCTCTCTCTCGCCCTCCTTCTCCTCTCTCTCTCCCTCTCCTGTCTCTCTCCTTCTCCTCTCTCTCACTCTCTCTCACCCTCCCTCTCCTCTATCTCTCCTTCTCTCTCTCCCCTCCCTCTCCTCTCTCTCCTTGTCTCTCTTTCTCTCTCCCTCTCCTCTCTCTCTCTCTCTCCCCTTCTCTCTCTCTCTTTCTCTCTCGCCCTCTCTCTCTCTCTCTCTCGCCCTCCCTCTCTCTCTCTCCCTCTCTCTCTCTCTCTCCCTCCCTCTCCTCTCTCTCTCCCCCTCCCTCTCCTCTCTCTCCTTGTCTCTCTTTCTCTCTCCCTCTCCTCTCTCTCTCTCTCCCCCTCCCTCTCCTCTCTCTCCTTGTCTCTCTTTCTCTCTCCCTCTCCTCTCTCTCTCTCTCTCTCTCTCTCTCTCTCTCTCTCTCTCTCTCTCTCTCTCTCTCTCTCTCTCTCTCTCTCTCTCTCTCCTCTCTATTTATCCTCCCTCCCATCTCTGTCTCCACCGCTCCGGGCTCGTCGGGATGACAACCGCATTACACACATCCTGTTGTAATTTAAAGTTTCGTTCCGCTTGCAAATCAGCCTGCCTGTCAGTGAGTCTTTATACAAGCGGGGGGATGATGCAGGCCCATGGAGACTGGAGGGAGAGCAGCCTGCCTCGGTCCCAGCGGCCTCTTAGTATGGATACTTCTCAACCACAACAACTATATGACAGCCTGAGATTTAGAATTAGGCAATGGGGGTCCCGGGAGCTTAAAGCTCTTAAAGAACTTTTAAAACTGTGCGTGGGAGTGGGTGTGCGTGGGTGGCGGTGTGTGGGTGTGTGACTGTGTGTGTGTGTGTGTGTGTGTGCGTGTGCATGTCTGTGTGTGTGCATGTGTTTGTGCACACAAGTGCGTGCATGTGTGTGTGTGTGTGTGTGTGTGTGCGTGTGTGTGTGTGTATGTGTGTGTGTGTGTCAGGGTTTCCGTTAACCGGTAATTCCCGGTCTTTGTCCGGTAAAATTAGTGGAAGTCCGACAAGTTGAAAACTCGTCGGACATAAATGTCCGGTGAAAATAATTCCCTCTAACCATTTTCAGCTGAGCACCAAACACACACACAGAACACTGCCCGAGAGAGAAGGACCCGCCCCCTTTAGTTAGCCTATAGGCTATAGGCTAACTAAAGGGGGCGGGTCCTTCTCTCTCGGGCAGTGTTACACGAGTGTGTGTGTGTTTGGTGCTCAGCTGAAAATGGTGTCCCGAAGCGGAGCGCTTTAACTTTATCGCACAATAACAAGGATAACAAACAAAACGGACAACATTTACACTAAGATGGAGACAAACTTCAGCGATATGATCTAACAGCCGGTCTTCAGGACGACATACAGACCCGTATGAGCTTACAGGGCTATCCCCTATCTATCTGAGAAAAGGCATAGCCTAGCCCTAGGCTGTAACATCGAACGGAAATTAGCCTATACGCATTGCAAGTTAATTTAAAGCCTATTTATTTTCAAAGAGTTTTATTCTATTTTATTTTATCTGATAAAAGGCATATGAACGGAAATTAGGCTAGCCGTGTCACGCCAGAAGCCTACATGCTTGCACTGTTACTGTTCAATAAAATGTTATACATCTAGACATTGTGGTATTTCTTTATATACGTATCCCAGACTGCCTATCAATTGTTTCTCAATAAACAGTTATGTTCTCCCCATTGTCATACTCCCGAGCTAAACGAAATGCCTTCCCAACCAGCGAGACCTGGTTATAGAAATGACGTTGTTTTATTGATTTTAAAAAAAGGGTAAAACTGGAAAGAGAAAATAGAAAATTCACATTAATCCCAAACAATTTAACAAACTTCAGTTAACGTAATGTGGAGTCCGTTCATTGATCGATGCTGTCTGTTCAGTTCCCAGTGAGGCGCCCGTTCAGCGCTGGATTTGACGCATGGCATAGCGCGCATGCGTCAAATCATGTTATATTATTATATATTATATAGCTCGCATCTAATCGTATCGTATGAGAAATAGACATTAAATGGCATATATAGGCCGCTACACAACAGTAATCACCGCGACAAACAGCTATATTAGATTTGAAAAAAAGAAATATGATTTTGAAAAAAAAAAATTTTATTATATTTTAATATGATGACCGGAATATATCACGTTTGTCCGGTAAATCGAATTCGTCCCGGACACGATGTCCGACGGCAAATTTTTCTAACGGAAACCCTGGTGTGTGTGTGCGTGCATGTCTGTGTGTGTGCATGTGTTTGCACACAAGTGCGTGCATGTGTGTGTGTCTGTGTGTATGTGTGTGTGTGTGCGTGTGTGTGTCTGTCTGAGCTCCCAGCGCGGTACAGTAGCAGCAGGAGCTTCAGGTTTTTCTCCTGATCAATTATTCACTGGCGGGGGCTACACTACATTCACTGGCGGGGGCTACACTACATTAGCAGGAAATCAAATCCCTCCCCCGGCTTCTTCTCCCAGGTCTGTGGTCTGTGTAGCCGGAGAGGAGAGGCTGAGAAGGTGCTTTGGTAAAGGAGATCAGGAGGTTTCCCTGTAGCATACCAGAGACTCTTCAGGGTGTTCGGGGCCACTTAGCCTCTACTGATCCTTTCCGATAGTGATACAGTACACTCCTCCTCACTCGCCGCCTCACGAGCATTAATTAATCAGAGCGCTGCAGAGAGCCCGCCTCTCTGGGGGTTCACGGTAATCACATCTCCACTGACGATGGAGAGAGAGAGTTTTACTCTCTAGGGTTAGAAGAAGGGGCAGTTAGCAGTAGTAGGAGAGAGTTAACTCACTAAGGGTTAGAAGTGTGGTTGTGGTGCAGGAGGTTGAGCCGGGCGTCTAATGATCGCAAGGTCGGCAGATCGGTGGTTCAAACCCCCGGCTGACCACATGTCCTTGGGCAAGACACTGACTGAACCCCAAATTGCTCCCAATGAGCGGGCCGGCGCCTTGCATGGTAGCTTGCCATTGCCGCCATTGGTGTGTGAATGTGTGTGTGTGAATGAGAGGCCATTGTAAAGCGCTTT
>NC_137691.1:12043707-12048707 GCF_963989245.1 Nansenia antarctica | reverse complement strand
AGACAAGACAGTGAATCCAATTCACAAATTCTAAGTATTTAGAGATGCTAAAACTGTTGTAGCTTTTTTGTCATTTGCGCGACTTGAGAATTGCCGACATGCGGCCCTTTTCACCAGACCGTGTCATATATTATGTGCTGTACAAATACATTTTCCTTTGCCTTTGTGTGTGCATGCGTGCGTGTGTGCATGTAGACGTGTGTGTGTGTGTATGTGTTTGTGCATGTGTGTTTGTGCGTGTGTGTGCGTGCGTGTGTGTGTGTGTGTATGTGTTTGTGCATGTGAATGAATGAATGAATGAATGAATGGTCTTTATTGTCATTGCTATAGTACAGGTACCAAACAACGAAATTTGGGAGGGGTGGCTCCCCTGGTGCTAGGAAAGAGAAGGAAAAAAAAACAAAAAAACAAGAAGGGAAAGGAGCTAGTTTACATAAATAAAGGCTATGTACACTATCCACTGTACTATACTGTACAGATAAAACGACTAGGGTTGTCATATTGCACATAGTGTTATTGCACATTCATTTAAAGTGTCGCAGTTTGCAGGCTTGAAATGTACACATTTGTGCCTCAGCACTACACCTGATTTTTTCAATCCAGCAGCTGCCATCAATCCGTCCAGACTGTCCAGGGCCCAGAACCTAGGTGTGTGTGTGCGTGCGTGCGTGCGTGCGTGCGTGCGTGCGTGCGTGCGTGCGTGCGTTCGTGTGTGCGTGCGTGCTCGTGCGCGTGCGTGTTTGTGTGTGTGTTCATGTGTGTGCACACCCCATTGTCACCACAACCTTGACCTGTCCCGTTGTAAAGTTACCCAGTCGGAGACAGTGTGGGGATGTATTCTATCTCACACTATACTATACCAGACACATAAAACGGCCTACTGGACACCCTCCATGGACCTCTCCACACATCTCATTCATCCTTCTCAAATGTCATTACTTCAGGGCGCTTAGGTGGCGTAGCGGACTAAGTGTTGTCCACGTAAACCGCAGGGTTCCCGGTTCGATTCCAGCTGAGGACATAATCCTGCATGTCATCCCTCCTCTCTCTCTCACCCATCCTTCCTGTCAAATCTCTACTGTCTCTATCACAATAAAAAGACAAGTATGAGAGGGACTGCCCCACTCAGAAAAAATAACTTTAAAAAAAGAAAGAAATGTCATTACTTCCTCAGGTCTTGTGTGACTCAGTTGGAAGATTATGGAGCTTGCAACGATAAGGCTATGGGTTTGTTTACCGCTGGGGCCCCATGTATACTTAATAATAATAATAATAATAATAATAATAATAATATCCTTTATTTCGATAGCACTTTTCCTGCAAACATTGCTGCTCAAAGTGCTTTAATCCTTATATGATCATCATTTAATTATTTAGTCATTTAATAAAGGCAATATTAAAAAGATGGGTTTTAGTCTTGACTTGAAAATATTTATAGACATAAAAAAAAGTATTTATTTGAAAATATCCCTAATGTAAACTGCCCGTGTATTCCACAATTTGGCTGCATAAAATGAGAACGCAGCCTCACCATATCTCTTCTTTTTTACATAGTAAACGGTATACAAAGTACACAGAGACAGCCACATGTAAAATGTATGCGCTCACTCAACTGTGATGGCATACAGTACAGTATATATTACCCATAAAACCCAACTGTAGGTCAACGTTGTGGCAGCTGAGATGAGACGGGGGGATGGGGGGGAGGCTCCACGTGCGTCCGTGAGGGAGGCTGGTTCCTACTTCCTGTCCCAGATCCTGGGAGAAAGTCCGTGGGCGGACAGATGTGCCAGGGGACAGCGGGGAGTCCTTACCCACCTGCACGCCAGCCACAGGGGAACATGCTCACATGCATGTATACACACACACACACACACACACACACACACACACACACACACACACATTCACATACTCACTTTCTCTCTCTCACACCCACCTGCACCCACTAATGAGCTTTGGCACAGCTTAGGAGGCAGAAAGCAGGCACTCCGAGAGTTACACTCACACACACACACGCACACACACACACACACACACACTCTCACACACACACAGAGCCCTCCTCCGCCTGTTACTCCATCATCGGAGCGCCACCTTCACACCTCCAGAGGACACGGCCCACCACCAGGGGGGCCCTAAGTCATCCATCACCCTGTCTCCCCCCCCACCGTAGAGGGCGTCCAGGCCGGTACGCCATCGCTCAGAACCAGGCCCAGGCTCCCCGCCCAGAGACCTAGAGGTGGGCCAGGAGGTCGGAGGGGGAGGTGGGACGAAGCCTGGTGATGTTAGAGTCACTTTCCGTGACTCTTGTCATCGCCCCCTCATGGTGATCACTGATCACCGGCCGCACCTGTCGGGAAACGAGGAGGAGAGAGGAGAGAGGACGAAGTATTGGGGATGATTCCAAAAAAGCTATCTGTGAAAGAGAGGCAGCTTTTGGTTAACTGCTTTATCTCCAAACCTGATACTGAGAGTAACTTCAAACTGGCTTGCCTGTTTCAATCGTGTGTGATTACGCATTATCTATAATCCTGATGCGACCATTTGAATGTATCTCAGTCATTGCAGCAGAGAGGTCGTTACTGTCTCCATTGTCTAAGCTCTCAGACTGTGACTGTGTCCTCACCGTATCACTGTTGAGGGCTGTCAGTCAGAGGACCGCCGCGTTGCTGCCGTCTCACAACCCGATCCTCCTTTCTCTGTCTCTTCTTGCTCACCAGATTTTTCCAACATGGAACTTTCCGGACTGATTGTCTTCTCCTGGGGATTAAGTGTTTTCCACTGTTCTACTTTCCTCCCACTCTTCTGGAGTAGTAATAGTAGTAGTGGTGGTAGTACCCGGTGTTCTTGGCAGGGTGGTTCCCATCCTCTCTTTTCCATCACACCGTCACAAATAAAGAAACTAAACCAACTGGAACGGAATCCCACAGTGGCCAAAGAGTTCCAGTAACAAAGTGTTACAAATAGAATGAATCAAATGAGGCATAATAATAATAATAATAATAATAATAATAATAATAATAATAATAATAATAATAATATTAATAATGGTATACTTATGCAACTATTACAAGGCGAATACCCCAAATTTCGTTGTTTGGTACCTGTACTATAGCAATGACAATAAAGACCATTCATTCATCATTCACTTGTTTTTTTCTAATAGAGAGAGAAAGACAGAGAGATAGATAATAATAATAATAATAATAATAATAATAATAATACATTAGACTTATATAGCGCTTTTCTAGCCACTCAAAGATGCTTTGTGTGACCACAGGTAATCAAAACAACTACTACTACAACTACTCACAACATGATGAGAACCTCACAACAAGACAAAGAAAGAGAACAAGCTTTTCCCATCACCCTAACAACCATCACCCTAACAACCACAGTATTCAAATCAGGAGCTGTTGATTAGGAGACCCGATCACCTTACCGTCTCATTACTTCTAAACTGATGACCTCACAGCTCTGATGACCTCACAGCTCCTCCAGACATTCCACAGAGCTCACAGCCATGTGTCCTCCTGAGGGACGGGGCTCTCTTTTAGATGAACATGTTTGCCATTTAGCAGACGCCTTAAAATCAATACATTTAAGTAAATCAACATCAACATTTAAGTAAATCATTTATCCACCAGTCATAGCAGGAAGAGTAATCTAGCTCAGGCCAGGGGCCATTGGCAGTCATTGTGATAGAAGAAGAAAGAAAGATTATTATTTTTTTATAGACACTGGAGAAACAGTACAAGGGGGGAGGTAGAAATCTTAGGAGACACAGTATAGGGGGAAGCAGGTGTCTCAGGAGACACAGTGCTGGGGGGTAGTAGATGTCTCTCAATGGAGGGGACAGAATATCTCCCCCTTTAAGGACAAAATCTGCACTGACTAGAAACTACACTTTCCATTCTCGGATGCATTGCAGCAGAGGTCGAGAACGGACACATTTTGGCGTTGGCCTTTTTCGGCATTCTCCCTCTCCCTTGTTGGAGGTCAGCTATCAGTACAAAGAGGCAGTAACCGTTTACTGCCAGGTCATAACACCACTCCACATACTGTAACAGCGTTATGAAACAACCTCAGAGTCCCTTCTGCTGCCTGGACTAGATAGATAGCATGAGTTAATGTGTGTGAGAGAGAGAGAGAGAGAGAGAGAGAGAGAGAGAGAGAGGCAGAGAGAGAGAGAGAGGCAGGAGAGAGAGAGAGAGAGAGAGAGAGGCAGAGAGAGAGAGAGAGAGAGGGGAGAGAGGCAGAGAGAGAGAGAGAGAGAGAGAGAGGGGGGGGGGGGAGAGAGGGAGAGAGAGAGAGAGAGGGGGGGGAGAGAGGCAGAGAGAGAGAGAGAGAGGCAGAGGGAGAGAGAGAGAGGGGGGGGGGAGAGAGAGAGGCAGAGAGAGAGAGAGAGAGAGAGAGAGGGGGGGAGAGAGAGAGAGGCAGAGAGAGAGAGAGAGAGGCCGAGGGAGAGAGAGAGAGAGGGATAGAGAGGGAGAGAGAGAGAGAGAGAGCCAGAGAGAGAGAGAGAGAGAGAGAGAGAGGGAGAGAGGGAGAGAGAGAGAGAGAGGGGGGGGGGGGGGGAGAGAGGGAGAGAGAGAGAGGCAGAGAGAGAGAGAGAGAGGGATAGAGAGAGAGAGAGAGAGGGGGAGAGAGAGAGAGAGGGATAGAGAGGGAGAGAGAGAGAGAGCCAGAGACAGAGAGAGAGAGAGAGAGGGATAGAGAGAGAGAGAGAGAGAGGTAGAGAGAGAGAGGCAGAGAGAGAGAGAGAGAGAGAGAGAGAGAGAGAGAGAGAGAGAGAGGCAGAGAGGAGAAGTCCCTCCACACACACACGCTAGCTCAGGTGGTGTGTTGATGGACGAGCGAGCGCAGCAATGGTTTAGTGTTACTGGAACTGACCCAGAAGGAAAGAACAAGACAAAGAAAGGAAACGTCCGTTTGCGTATCCTAGCAGGCTTCATCTAGTGGTCCAACCCTATTCTCTGTCCACTCCTTCTCTGTCC
>NC_137691.1:11935044-12040044 GCF_963989245.1 Nansenia antarctica | reverse complement strand
AAAGGCAATATTTAAAAGATTGGGTTTTTAGTCTTAACATGAACATATTTGCTGAGGTTGCATCCCTAATATAAACTGGCAGTGCATTCCACAATGGGGGCATAAAATGAGTATGCATTCTCATCAAATCTCTTCTTTTGTACATGTGGTACACAGAGAAAGCCAGCCTTTACCTACAGTCAAGTCAAGTCAAATGGTATTATCCCACTAGGAGAAATTTGGTTGCAGCCAGGTATTCAAAACACACTCAATCCATCATAAATACAACATGACACATGACATACCACACAGGACACAGAGACAACAATACAGTACAGTGCAAGATCACTTCATGTGAAGACAAAGGACGAGCAAATTGCTATGTGCAGAAAGCACTCAGTGCAATCCTTTGTGGAAACTCAGCCTGATAATTGCAGTGTCAAAAAAGAGTCTTTGAATTTAATAAATGAATTCGCTCATAAAGGGACCAAGTAATTCGATTGGACAAGAGGCATCACACGAGTGCTGATCAGATTTCCACAGCGTGTTTACGAACACACCCCAAGACACAACATGTCAAAGCTCAGTAGCCCCAACACAACCCCATGGAGCAGTATCATGCCAACGAACAATATTAAACACATCATGTTTGCTACATGTATGCCAACCCTAAACCATAAACACGGCGACACCTTCAGGCAAAAACATGGAGGATAATCAGACAGTTTGACAGCCGGTTTGTTTTTAGCATATCTGGCTTGCTGCTAGCACACAGAACCAGAGTTTCTCTCCTCTCACCGACCTTGCAGTTCTTTTCGCTCGTTCTGTTTCACCTGGTGCTCCTTTAATAAACGAGACAGCATGTTGGCGTGTTGCTTAATGTGTTCTTAGTTGAGTTAATGTTTTAATGTCTGTTCATTTAGTATGCGCTACGATGAGCCAAGCTAACTGGCAGCAGGAAGAACAGCAGCAGTCTCGTCACATGACTGCAACTCTCGCGTGATTTGAAAGGTTTGAACGTTCGAAAGGTTTGAACGTTCGAAATGATGTAACGTTCGAAAGGTTTAAATATCCTAAAAGTCGTCATAATTCCGTTAGCTTCTCCGTGGTCTAGTGGTTACGTCCGAGGACACTAGTGGTTCTGGCCTATTTTAAGGTCGCAGATACGAGACGGCACTATGAACTCGAGTGCGACCTGTACGTCAGAACCTTGATCTGGACCGTTGATCCATAACAATAAAGCTAGATCACCACCCAGCACACCGAGAAGCTACGTTTTTATATTTATTGACCGTGAACTGTCTTCTTAAAGCTACTTTATTGTGTGTTGTCAGCCATGTCATCTCAAGGTCGCCGGTTCGAATCCAGCCGCGGACAGAACGAGCCTGTCATCCCTGCTCTCTCTCACCCATCTTTCCTGTCAATATCTACTGCCTCTATCCCATTAAAGCAGAAATGCCTTAAACATTGCGTACATAGTTACTAACTGACGCTAGGAGTTAGAGCTATAGTCCTGATAGGTCATAGCTGGGCTAGCATTAATTTAATTTTAATTTTAACTTTGCCATTTAGCAGACGTTTTAATCCAAAGCAATTTACAATTACGAATTACAGGGACACTCCACCTGGAGTAACTGAGGGCTAAGTGCCTTACTCAAGGGCACACTAGTAGTGGTGTGGTTTCAGGCGGGATTTGAACTCACAACCTTCCGATCACAAGTCCAACTCACTACCACTAGACCACCACTACCCCCGCATTAACGTCAGCAGAGTTTACCAGCAGTAAATAAGTCGCATAAGGCTATAAGACCCTGAGTAATTCCCTATTCTTTAGAGAAATAATACCTACATATGTGAACTAATTGATAGGCTAGCTCCAATCCCTCAATGACCCGGACCCCCTGGGACTCAAATTAAAATATGGAAAGATATCGGCCTACATAGATGCACAATATCAAGCTTATGGGTCGCAAATGGGTTACAATGGTCCTGGACAAATCGTCTGCTAAATGACTGTAACCCCTTAGGCGACATTTGCACTTGAACAAAATAAATCAAATAGCCTACGAAACATGCATTGATTTATAGGCCATGCCGTTGATAGATATACATGTATTTACAACTATATACGATTCAATGCGTGAATCTCAGTCGGGGAGTTCATGTATTTCTATCATGCTTTTCATTTCGTTTTGTTCTGTGTTTAGAACAACAAAATATGGTGTCTGGAAAGTCAACCTATATGCTTAACTCTGGGTGAAATAGGCTATGTTTGTGAATTGTGATAACTGGCCGAAACACCCAATGAGGTCGGGGACCACAACTGAAGATGTGTCGTACTGGTGGCACCACGTGATCATTGCCAAATTCCACTCCACCCAAGAGGACATCTCCAACTCCACTCAATTGTTGTGCTGAATATTTAGGGATTTTAACAACCAGTCCTATTAAGAATCCATTCATTCATTCATACAGCTGCTGGTACTTCCTGCCAGTTTAGCATAGCTTAGCATAGCCTAGCTTAGCTTAGCATAGCTTAGCTTAGCATAGCTTAGCCTTTACATCTAAAAGGAAACAGGGCTGTTGGGTTGTTTAACAACTGTAATTGTAGCAGAGTTGATTTGGAGTCCTGCTCTCCCAGACTGCCACGCCCAGATGTTGCCCTTGTACCACGAGGATGTTCTCTTGGTATAATGGTTTACGTGTATGGCATCCATGCGAGAGGTCCTCGGTTCAAACCCTGCCAGGTTACGTAATGACAATCATAATCACATAAGCACAGTTGATTCCAGAGTTAACCCTTTATGTGGACATTCCCTCGGGGCTTTCCCTGCCTAAAGTCTGATCTGGCTGAGCCGAATTACCGTACAGTCCATCTAAACTACAAACAGCATCATCCCAATTATGTTCTTACAGTAAATGTGTTTTTCTGAAGACTTTAAGCAGAAATTCTCTGCAGATGTTATCTGTGAAATACAGTGCACTGCACTCCACTCCAGTGTCTGAGCCTGAGTGCTTGAGTCATGTCGTCGACCATTCTAGTGGTTCTGTCGTATATTAGAAGGAAATCTACTTGTGAATGTGGGGTCTTTGTAGCTGTGACTGTGGTCTCTCGGGACCGTGACCAGAGGCGGGATGTGTCAGTGCTCTGATCGAGTGTAAAGTCTTGTCTGTGCCTCTTAATGCATTCTCTTTTAGCAGGGGACATTGAGCTGAAGTTGAAACGCTTCTATAGCTTCTTCCCTTGTCTGTCTGTCTGTCTGGTCTGGTCTGGTCTGTCTGTCTGTCTGTCTGTCTGTCTGGTCTGTCTGGTCTGTCTGGTCTGTCTGGTCTGTCTGGTCTGTCTGTCTGGTCTGTCTGCCTGTCTGTCTGTCTGTCTGTCTATCTGTCTGCCTGTCTGTCTGTCTGTCTGTCTGCCTGTCTCTCTCCTCTCTCTCTCTCTCTCTCTCTCTCTCTCTCTCTCTCTCTCTCTCTCTCTCTCTCTCTCTCTCTCTCTCTCTCTCTCTCTCTCTCTCTCTCAGCTTCCCTCTGCCCCCCCCCCCCCCCCATCCTCTCTCTCTGTCTCACTCTCTCCCTAAAATGTCCCCTGTCCCACTCTCCAAAAATGCCAGGGTGGGTTTGCAGGCACCTGCCAGGATTAATTAAAGCTAATGAACGCTAATGACTATATGACCATAAATGTAATGCACTCACTGCAACGTAAGTCACTTAAAGTGATATATGTCGCTTTTTGGATATATTATAGGTACCAGGGAGTATTCCTGCCCCTCTGCTGGCCTGGGACACAGTCCTGTTGGATTGAAACACAGCCCCCTAATGCACCCTGATAATCCACACAGCACCAATTCCTAATGTACTAAGCACATCATTAGTGCCCTCCTCACAGCTCCCAGAGCACCAATGCTGGAGAGTGGCAGCCTGCGCTGGGAATCTAGGTCTCTATTAGTCTGCCAGTCTGTACAGACTCACAATGCAAGGCGTGTTTTGTAGAGCAAGTAGGGCAGGGTGTTTGTCTGATGAGTGCATAAGTCTGAGGGAGAGAGGCAGACAGGCGGGAGGGAGGGAGGGAGGGAGGGAGAGGGGGAGGGAGGGAGGGAGGGAGGGAGGGAGGGAGGGAGGGAAGGACGAGGGAGGGAGAGATAGAGGCTTTGGCAGGGATATGGCATATCTCAACCCTTCACTGAGGAGATAGTAGCAGACAGCCATCAAACTCCCCCGTTGTTATTGGGAATGCTTGCTGTATATATAACACACACACACACACACACACACACATACACACACACACACCGTATCTGATTATCAATGGGAAATGTGCATCCCTGGTGGCTTCGGGCCTGTCAATCACACGCCACAGGAAATACAGTACTCGGGTGGCAAGGTTTCAGGTTACCAGGGAAACAAGAATACCTTGCAGTGAGTTAGCTAGCACATAGGAAAATAAGGGGGTCATTATAAACTGTCACCGATTTCTAAGAGAGTTGTCTCTGACAGTTATCTGGCCAGTGACTAGCATTGAAAATATAGTAGGTATATGTTTTATGTGAATGGCATTTTAGTTTAAAACGTTACTTTTGGTCAGCGTTAATATGGTTAATCTAGTAACCCAGGTCGTCGCCTCTTTTTGTCTAGAATGTTTGTCCTGGGATGACATTAGCCTTTTCTTGAACTCTAAGAAGGAATTAGCCAGAGAGCTTAATGGGTTATGAATTAATTATATTTTCATTTTCACAAAATGACTGTTGTTCTTTGCCCCAGACCTACCGGTACTCAGGAAATGTAAAGCATCTTTGAAAAGTCATTCTGCCTCACAGTCGGAATCAGTTTTCAATCATGAATCATCCAAATGACCTCTCTGTGCTGATCTCACCACTTATAACTTGGCCTGCCAATGAAAGTGTGAATACCCTCAAGTACAGTCATTTTGATAAATGTTGCAATTAACTGTAATAAACATTCGGACAGATGATGATGTTTCTTGTTGTGTTCCCTACAGATCTTGGCCATCATCTCAATCCTCTTCATCATTCTGTCGACCATCGCCTTGTCTCTGAACACCCTCCCGGAGCTGCAGGACACGGATGAGTTCGGTCAGGTCACCGACAACCCCCAGCTGGCCCACGTGGAGGCCATTTGCATCGCCTGGTTCACCATGGAGTACCTCCTCCGCTTCCTCTCCTCCCCCAGCAAGTGGAAGTTCTTCAAGGGCCCCTTGAACATCATCGACCTGCTGGCCATCCTGCCCTACTACATCACCATCTTCCTGACCGAGTCCAACAAGAGCGTGCTGCAGTTCCAGAACGTGCGGCGCGTGGTGCAGATCTTCCGGATCATGCGCATCTTGCGTATCCTGAAGCTGGCGCGTCACTCCACGGGTCTCCAGTCTCTGGGCTTCACCTTAAGGCGCAGCTACAACGAGCTGGGCCTGCTCATCCTCTTCCTCGCCATGGGCATCATGATCTTCTCCAGCCTCGTCTTCTTCGCCGAGAAGGACGAGGAGGACACAAAGTTCAAAAGCATCCCGGCGTCCTTCTGGTGGGCCACTATTACTATGACTACGGTGGGCTACGGGGACATATACCCAAAGACTTTACTGGGGAAGATAGTGGGGGGGCTGTGCTGCATCGCTGGGGTGCTGGTGATAGCCCTGCCCATCCCCATCATAGTCAACAACTTCTCGGAGTTCTACAAGGAGCAGAAGAGGCAGGAGAAGGCCGTCAAGAGGCGGGAGGCCCTAGAGAGGGCTAAGAGGAACGGCAGCATCGTCTCCATGAACATGAAGGAGGCCTTCGCGCGCAGCGTCGAGCTGTTGGACGTCATGGTGGAGAAAAACGAGGAGAACAAGGAGAATAACGAGAAGGTTCAGGACAACCACGTGTCTCCTAACCTCTGCAAAGGGACTCCCAAGTGTACCACCTCGGAGACCAGCTCCACCAAGTCCTTGGAGGCCGGTTCCACAGACAAAGCCCGGCCCCCCAGCCCTCAGAACCTCGACGCGCAGAAACTGGAGGAGATGTACAACAAGATGGCCAAGACCCAGTCTCAGCCCAACCTCCTCAACAGCAAGGAGAGAGGGACGCCTGTGTCGAGGGCAGCCAGGCAGAGGGACGAGATAGAGATGAGCAGCATCCCCATGCCATCCACACCTGGCGGGGTGACCGACATGAGGAGCATGTCCAGCATCGACAGCTTCATCAGCTGCGCCGACTTCCCCGACAGCTCCCGCTTCCCCCACAGTCCTGCCAAAAGCATGCCAGGGAAGGTCAGCGCCAACCCCAGTCTAGAGACCACCCTGGAACACGAGACCATGGAGAGCCCCCCAAGCGCAACCAGACCCCCCTTGGGAAAAGGCTCCAAGCAAGGCCCGTTCTCCGACAGCCCTCAAGGCGTGCGCTTCAGCAACTCGCTCAAAAGCCGCACCCTCAGGGTCAACTTCAAAAGCGGGGAAATGGGTAGCCCTTCCTCCTTCTCCTCAGGAAAGAGGGGAGGAGGAGAAGGAGGAGGAGGAGGTGGAGGCTCAGCCCTCTCAGACAGCTCCGCCCATTCCGACCACTCGCTCCTGAGCCCGGAGACATCGGTCTACACCACTGCCAGCAACAGGACTCCGACCAAGGCCACCGAGACGTTGATCTCCCCAGTCTTCACATTCCACGACGCGTCCATCAGCCAGTTCATCGACGCAGACACGGACGAAGAGGACCACCAACATGGCGGCACCAGTCCCTCCCAGAGGCTCCTGGGGTACGCCAGCCCCAAGCTCGGCACTCACACGCACAGCAGCCACCAGCGGGGCAGCAACCACCTGGAGGTGGACTCCCAGAAGAGCCTGGGGAACAGCGTGGCGTGCGCCTCAGAGGGCCGACCAGGGGGCGGGCAAGAGAACCACGTGGTCCGGGAACGGCGGGTAACCCAGGGAGAGAGGAGTCGATCAAACACCCGCGATGAGAACCACTGAGGCAGGCAAGGGGACACCGAGGCAGCACGCAGAGACTGAAGTCAGACCGGAGGGTAGGGAGCAAAAAGCAGTCGTAGATGGAGTAAAAGAGCAGGACTCAAACCCAGACCAGGAGCTGCACTTTTTATCGTATACTAAATAGGCACTAAAAACAATGCAGCAATGTTTTTTTTTTCAGTAAGAAATAGCCCGCTTAGGATAAGATCAAATAGAAGGAGCTCTGCCTTTCTTTTCCTGGTACTTATTGCAAAGACTGTCTGGATAGCAGTAGGCTATAGAGGACTGCAGACTGATGAACAGAGAGACTTCAGAATGCTGCATAGCTGTGTCCAGAGGGGACACGCGTCTCTCTGCAGAACCCAGTCACAGACTGTAGATTAAGGCATTACTGAATCAACATTGTGTTAGGGATAATTTATAGTTTACTTCCTTGTGTGTTCTTCCTTAAAACTGGCCTTAGTTATATGCACCTGTGTGTGTGTGTGTGTGTGTGTGTGTGTGTGTGTGTGTGTGTGTGTGTGTGTGTGTGTGTGTGTGTGTGAGAATGTATGATCATGGATAAATTAGCATACACATATGTACTGTATGTATTTTGTCCTTGTCATGAATTAATTTTTTTGTTTAAAAAACAATATGGATATGAAGACAAGTATCATTCATCTGATCTCTTATTTTGTTATGTTAATTTGGAGAGAACATGTCATAATTAATGACATGTTTTAGGACAGTTCAGGCTAGACATTACAGAGGACACATACTGTAGACCCTTTCTCGGTTGGTAGAAACTTCTAAAGAGAATATCTAAGCTGAGCATCCTAGATCTTCTCCTCCGTTGTGTTTTGAGTAAGAAGCGAGTGGAGAACGGAGGAGAGGATGCAAGGAATCGAGTTTCTAACAATTCTGAAAAAGCCACAGCCACTGTGACTTCCTGTCTGTTTCCACTGTGACATTGTGTCTGTTTCCACTGTGACATCCTGTCTGTTTCCCATTCTTGGCATGAGAGAGTGATAAATACTTTAAAATCTGTACAGTGTATTTCTTTTGTTTTTTGTTTTTAATTGTGTGTCTATCTTATCCAGACAACTGATATTTCAAAATGCTTGTGTCTCCTCTACGTTTTAAATTATTTCTCTGGTGGTTGATTGGCATGCTTCATATCCAATAACAGTCCCAGCACCCATCGAGGCTGGAAAAAAGTACTGAAAAACCGATTTTCCAAGATATGTATGAGGGTGAATAATGTACTCAAGTAACTCAAATAGAAACGTAAAAAGGAAACACTTGTTCTGCAAGGTAGACACAATGATTGAAATGTATATTTATATTTATATAAGATATTTTCTAAAGAATGGAATATAAGAAGAATATATTATGCTAATCTCATAGTTTTGCATTTCAATACATAACTTTATTTTAAATGGGTCGTATTTACTAGCGAATGTAGCGAGATTAACAAGAATTTGTATAGTTTGCAACTGTCTCCAAGTTGGTGTAAATGTGTGTCACTCTATCCTTATACTATTTCAGGAGCCAAAGAGTTCTCATGGCAGAAGATGAGACAGGTGAGGGTTACCGACTTAAAACACATCACAGTTATCCCACTCTGTTAAAGCCGACACGTAATTGGTCATATCATGGAGTTATGTTATGAATTCAAGCTTCATTTCAACTACTGTACAGTTTAAAGCACAGTAACTGAAATAATTCAGGGAGACATTTTTCGCTTAGTCAGGAAAAAAACTAAACACAACAGAAAATATCAGAGAGATGCAGGGAGGAAGGTGGGGGTGGAGAAGCCTTCCGGAGAGAAAGATGATGTGAAAGTACTCGTGAAGAAGAAGGAACAGGGGAAGGCTGGAAACAGCGCTGCACTTTAAATGACATCTAGAGAATGAGTAATATAATAACCTCACTGGATGACTTCTGCACTGTGGCTGGCAGGCCAGTGCTAGCTTCCTAAGATGCCATAGGATGTACAGTATGTGCATGCATTACACTCACACACACACACGCTCACACACATGCAGTCACCCATGCACACACGACACGCAGTCACCCATGCTCACACACACACAGTCACCCATGCTCACACACACACGCAGTCACCCATGCACACACACACGCAGTCACCCATGCACACAGACATGCAGTGTGTACTGTGCCTGATGTGATGAGGTCACATGTCCTGAAACATTCCGCTCGGTCAGTTGATAGCACCTGATGCAGGGTAACATGGAGCTCTGGTACCCTCAAGCACTTTATAACACTACACATGTCATTGTCATTCAAATACACGCATGCAACAGACTACTTAATATCAAACGAACTTTTTTGAAACTTGAAAAGAACATTCAAGATGTGAATCGTTGACTTCCTTTATCCTAGTTTTTCCATTGCTGTTGTCTTTCAACACGCGGTAAATGTTTTTGTGCCTTTGCTTGTAAGAAACATGGAAGAAGCATCTTTCTGACGTGGCCACTCCAGTGAATCTGTCTCTGTACTATCTGTTTATACTATCTGTCTATACTATCTGTATAGTACAGCCCAAATAATAATTAAACAAACTGTAGAGCAAATTAAAACATCAATAAAACGTCTAGGACGCCAAGCTGTGAGACTGCTATGAAATAACAAACATGCACGCATACACAGATACACACACACAAACACACTGTACTCTGAACTACAATGGGCAACACAGTTTCCATGGTGATGGCAGTTCGATGTGAGATAGCATACAATGGCAGGGAGACAGGCCTAACATGAGGGGCATGGAATCTTAAAACGTTGTCCACAGAGGAATTCTGTGTAACGTTCTCTCTCTGTCTCTCTGGCTGTCTCTCTCTCTCTCTCTCTCCCTCTCTATCCCTCTCTCTCTCTCTCTCTCATTCTCATTCTCTCTCTCTCCCTCTCCCTCTCTCTCTCTCTCCTTCTCTGCTAATGTGATGTTGTGGTGTTTTGCCTTGGCAGGCCCAGTCGAGCTGATGCTGTCTCTGTCTCTGGCTCTCTCTCTCTCTCTCTCTCTCTCATTCTCTCTCTCTCGTTCTCTCTCTCTCTCTCTCGTTCTCTCTCTCTCATTCTCTCTCTCTCGTTCTCTCTCTCCCTCTCCCTCTCTCTCTCCCTCTCTATCCCTCTCTATCCCTCTCTCTCTCTCCCTCTCTATCCCTCTCTCTCTCTCTCCCTCTCTATCCCCCTCTCTCTCTCTCTCTCTTCCTCTCTCTCTCTCCTTCTCTGTCATGTGATGTTGTGGTGTTTCGCCTTGGCAGGCCCAGCAGAGCTGATCTGTGGTGTGTGAATGGAATAGGAATGCAGTGGTCAGTCGGCATGTAAACAGTGTGGCTCTCGGCCATGTGGTTATAGTATGACCGTGAGAGAGAGGAGTGAGGCAGAGGTCTGTCTACAGCCTAACACCACACAATGACTATAGCTACTAGTGTACTCTAAGCTTTCCCTTTGAGAGCACGCTTGACCTCTGAACTCACTCCTGCTAAAGATAGCCTACTCTTATTCCTGAAGTCTCTCTAGGGCAGTACCACCTCCAAATGAGCTCCAAATATAAGTTAGCTATATCATCTATCATCTCCATTCTATTGATCTGAAGATGATAGCCATCAAGCTAGGACACATTGAGTCAACAATGGGTGCCTCTGTTTGGTCTTCACAATGAGGAATATTTTGAGAACGTCCCATTTTGCTGTCTACGCTAAACACGGCAGGGAACAGGGGAGACACCCAGTAGGGTGTCCACAAACCTCATGCTCTGTGTGTGAACGACATATGTGTTTTTTAGGATATATGTACATTTCTCTGAGTCTATAAAGACGTCTTGGATAGAAAGGAACTATCAGATCAGTCTCTGGCAGCCTTGGAGCTATAAACCCTTTTCTGTGTGAGGTGTCAGATGGAGGTGGTGAATAAATTATGGATGCTGTTTACAATGGGTTTGTTTACGTTCAGCATGGTTAACATTCTTCATAATTACCACCTTACGTCAGACTACAAGTTTAGTTCCAAGGAGCGACTCTGCCAAAGACGAAAGTTAAGCTTCTGGTGGCTTGATGTTCTTATCATCATGTGGAAGCAGAACAGGCCTGCCTGAAACCGCTTAAACAACACATGAGGTGGATTCGTTCCATTCACAACCCATGGGAAACGTTGATGATCATTTCTGACATTTCTGTTTGATATGAATGGCTTTTGCTTGTCATTTTTTCTCTTCTCTCTCTCGCTCTCTCTCTCTCACTCTCTCTGTCTCTCTCTCTCTCTCTCTCTCTCTCTCTCTCTCTCTCTCTCTCTCGCTCTTTCTCTCTCTCTCTGTCTCTATTATATTTTTGGACTTGAAAATGCACTTTATTGAACTATATCTCTTTTAGGCCTCTTCCATAAGCCCTTATGACTCTCGACACAAAATGACTGCATAAATAACAACAGTCTTACAACAGCTCGTAAAATAATATTCCAAAAAGCACAAGTTCTAACTTATCTTCTTTTATCAACGCAAACTGTCCATACAGATGCATCCACGTGCTATATGCTCCACAGGTTCAACGGTCTCATCCCCTCTTGTTTCAGGGAACTCATCACCTCTTCTCACCTCACACAACCCTCTATGCTGTGCTTTGTAAGGCTCGGAGGGCTGTTTGTTTTGTGTTGTTCTGTTGTTTTGCCCATGTAGCAATACAAAGCTGTAAACACACAGAACGTGTACATTTCTTGTAAAAAGCATAAATAATAATGTCTATGTTTTTTTTTTTGAAGCAATGTTCTCCCTTTACTGACTGAAAACTAAATAAATGATGTTGATTTAACATCATGTTTTTGTCTTCTCTCGAAAAATCCAATGTGTGTTTGTTCGCAAATATCTTCATAGTCAAACATCTGCCCAATGTTATAGAACAATGCACAATGACTAATATGAAGGATGTTTGCGTCTTATGGCATCAGATTGCATTTTTTTTATGTGATAGCGCCCTCTAGTGCAAATACATTGTGTCAGTGAAAGCTCCCCCCATCCCCACATCCTCTCTTTCTGTTTGAGTTTCACTGTGATGAATAATGAAACAGAACCCTTTTCAGACAGAGAGGAAGGTCTGAACCCCACATTGCTCCCAATGAGCAGGCCGGCGCCTTGCATGGTAGCTTGCCGCCATTGGTGTGTGAATGGGTGTGTGAATGGGTGAATAAGAGGCCATTGTAAAGAGCTTTGGAATAAGGCGCATAATATTTATCACTGACAAACAAACTGCCATCAACTGAATATGTACAGTACTTTATCAAGTGCCTTAGAGTCATTATTCCCCAGGTTGTACATGATCAAAAGTAATAAGAACCAACATTTTACCACAGAGCAGCCATGTGGTGGAAACAGTTCTTAGATTTGAAGCTATATTGATGAAGTTCCTGCAATTACATTAAATATAACATATTGTTACTTGTCTTCAAATCTCATGCACCAGAGAGAACGAAGAGGCCCATACATTAAAATAAGTTTAGAATAATGTATCAGGTAATGGTACTTCGGTGTATCAATATTCCCAAATACATCTTCCATCTCTGTCAGGAATTCCTATACAAGTAAGTCTAGGCTCTCTTTTCCACCTCAGGAGCCTACCTATCTCTCTGTGTGAAAGGAACACATGTCAAATCCCTTCACTCTGCCTCCAGTCTCCCCGCTCCGCTCCACCCCATCACGTTCACTCTCCCAGTGATTTCAGAATGTTTCAGTGGCGCGCTTTCTGTCACGGACTGGTCGTCTTATAGTAACTGACGTTTGTGTGTTGGATGAAGCAGTTTGGTGGTAGAGAACAACTTTTTCAAAGTTGTTAAAAAAATATATTTCTCTCAAGGGTAGCTTTTTAGTCTACTTCAACGTCCCCCAGTGTAAAGTAATTGGTAATCTAGTTAAATAAAATGTTCTAAGCAGCTTCCCCAACACTGTCAGTTGGCCTTAGCTCAGCTCATTAGCTAATGAACATGAGTGAACAAAATAGCAATCCTCTGAAGCACACAACTCCTGGGACTGGAGCGCAGAAATATTTGTTTACTCAACACTCCACAGGATATAATTTTAGCGTAGGAATAGGTGAACTTGTTGACGGTATGCAAGCTCTGGGACTCCTCTACATTTGTTCCCTAGCGTAATGATGGGTTAGGGTTATGTGCCCATTATGTGCCTATTCATATTTATACAAGCCAACTAGGGATGTGTGCTGTGTGCGCAACTCCCAGATGACGTTATTGAGTTAGCTCACATTTTGCTTCATTGATGACCAGTGTTCATCTGGATATATGACTATTGTATAGCATAGCATAATGAATCCAATGAATCCAATCAGAGTTACAGCATCTGATCTGGGGCCTACGCTTGGTTCTAGATTATCTTTGCTATAGGGCAGGACTTTAGAACCAACAGCTGATTTTCTGATATCTATGGGATGTGGTTGGTTATGTTACAGTAACAAATAAACATATATGGGGGGTTTTGCCAGCATTTTGCAAGTCAATATATTTCTAATCCATTATAATTCTCTACTGTGTAAGATGTGTGTAGCCTTCACGTGCCAAACACAGTTCATCCTCTTTAAACATTGTGGTAGAACATAAATCCTCTATACTCGCCTCACTCTGAGTAGGCTAATCCTGGTTACGTAACTGTGCTCCGGATTACTAAAGCTTGGTATGGGATACGGATCTAACTGGGGAGGCTGGTGGAGGTAGAGACTGGAGGAGGAGCTTATTGTAGTGCATGGAACGGAATGAGGAATTACAATAATAGGCCTAATAATAATAATAATAATAATAACTTTAATTTATATAGCGCCTTTCAAAAACCCAAGGACGCTGTAAAGGGGATGAAACGGACAGACAAAACAGAAAACAATGACTAGGGCCCCTAGGGGCCAAATGCCTTGGAGAACAGATGGGTTTTGAGGGCAAGTTTGAAGGAGTCCAGGGTGAGGGCGTTGCGGATCACTGTGGGGAGGGAGTTCCAGAGAGTAGGTGCAGCCACTCTGTCCCCAAAGGTCCGTAGGTTGGTGAGCCCGTCCTCTGATTTCTACCTCCACCAGCCTCCCCTGTTAGAAATGATCAGTGTGGATGATAGGTGAGAGGCCGGGGGGGGGGGGAGCTTTTGATAACAATTGTATTTTGAGGAAATACAGTATACAGATCAGAGGAAAGTTGATCTATGACAGTGACTATGGGGATGTGATCGCATCATATATGGAACATGCTGGTTGAGTTTGGGGGCAAGACTAATCAGAGTTAGAATCACCCTTTGTACCTGTAGAACTATGTGAGAGAGATGGCTTTCAATCGGCTTGTGTTTAACCCAAAATATGACTGTATGACTCTAAACTCAAGAAAATGTGTATAGAATAGGAAACTACATTTCCCACCATTCAATCTAACTTTGCATCTGACTTTGTGTCTTTGCAGGAGATCGCAGAGATGCCATTGTAGGTCAAGAGACCCACAGTAACTGTTGGCTTTGGCATATTGGGTTAACCTACAGTGCATGGGGCGTCTTATCCTACTAAAGGGGTGTTGCAGGTGTGCTGGGAGCATGAGTGAGTCAAGCTTTGGGTGGGTGGGCGGGATAACGAGGGAGATGGGACTGTATGGAAGTGTGTTTAGCCCCACGGTGTTAGCCCACCATGGTTACTCACAACACCAGTGGTTGACTGAGAGCTGTTGGAGAGATTACGCAACTGCAGGGATGGAGTTGATCCCTCGTCAGGCTGATATAGGAGGGAATAGGTCATCTTTACCAGAGGGGTGGGGGTGGCACAGCAGCAGCAGCAACTCAACAAATCACTACATGTCATAGGGAAACAACCTACAGGCATATATGATATATATGATATATGATAATATATCACCCTTTCTGGTGAAAAAATAACAATAATCAGTTGGTGGCCCTAAGCAGAGCTGGCTGTTAGAATGTATTTCCTGCCATCCCAATGGCCCGCACTCCAGCACGGTAGGTGGTGCTAATGGGCTTTTAACGTTAGATGCCAACCGCCGTAAAACTCCACTGAAGAAGAAGAAGAATCGTGCGCCTGCGCAAACAGTCAGAACAGGCTTTAGAAGACCACGCGCGCTGATGTCCGGTCCATTTCTCTGAGGATCACGAGCTGAATGGAAGGTGAGAAACAGCCAGACATGGATCTGAGAGTTGGATATTTACACAGCTAAAGCACTAAACTGTCTCCTAACTTCTGTTTTACTTGGTCTGTCTTACAAGACACCGTTTCTTGCACGCAGTTTAGATAGATACTTTTTATGTCCATACTGTTGCAGCACAGTGATGCTAAGCTCCCCACGTGGCACATGTAGTGGTGATGTGTCCATGGTTTCATAGGTTAGTAATAGCGTTGTTGTCCTGTTAGAGCCATTGTATTCATTTTGTACATTTTTTTCCCTTTACAGAAATGTTTGCATTCACAGTTACCACCACGATGAGGCTGGCCGGTGTTCCAGGAACCAAGGCACATGTGAGCCACGTCGACTTCGAAGGTGCGTCCCCTCCCTGGTCCACTTGAGTGCACTACTTTTTGAGTGCACTCCTTTTTGGTGATAATGATGACTTATCTTTTTTCCCCAGCAGATCGATACTGTTGACTACCCTGAAAATTAAGCCAAAATATCTGAATCACCTATTAAGACAAATGTCTTGCATGGGTTTGGTAGATGAATACACATTAATGTATTTCTTTCCCTTTCAAAGGTCTTGATGTGGGTGCATGACGACTGACTCACAGTGTGGAAAAACTCTCGTTTTAAGGTGAGCACTTTGAAGATGACTGTCTGATGTTAGTGTTACATGGTGTCAATGATGACTTATCTTTTTTCCCCAGCATATCGATAGTGTTGACTACCCTGAAAATTAAGCCAAATTATCTGAGTCACCCATATAGACATGGCTTGCTTTTGGTAATCTTTTGACTAGATTACTAATTACATTGATTTGATTCACTTTCAAAGGTCTTGATTCAGAGTGACGACGACTGGCCCCATAATGGCAGGAAGTAACATCTTGAAGGTGAGCATATTGTAGATTAATACAGGACTACTGTTAGTGGTGATGACTTGTTTTATTCCTGAAAGATGATTGCTCTTTCTTTCTTTTTTTTGAGGCCGTCATGATGATTGGCTGAATGTTCAACTGCTTCTGATTTGTGATTGATTGAATGCCCGTCTGAACGTTCCGCAAACTGGTTTAAAGTTTCTGTAAACGTCAAGCTGCTTGTCTCATGTTGCTTTCAAACTTTCACAGGTTTATGTGGATGTGGCTGACTTTCCTGAGGGTTCCAGCTGAGTTCTTGCATTGAAGACGGCGTTCCCATGGTGGGTAGAATGCCAGTACCCTTAATTAGCAGGTGCTTGTGCCATACTGAGGCCTATCCCGACGGACCTTCTTCAGTGGGGTTTAGTCGTTGGAAATGCCTCAAAGAACAAATCTGTGGTTTTGCTTTACCTTCACGGCTACTTCCATTAGCCCTGTGGGATATTACTGCAGTACAAGCTACTTCCATTAGCCCTGTGGGATATTACTGCAGTACAAGCTACTTCCATTAGCCCTGTGGGATATTACTGCAGTACAAGCTCAAAGTCATTTAGGGTATCTGCGGTGTCTTGAAAAGTATAGAAGTTGATGAATCAATTTTGGGAAAATCAAGACTTGCTGGGGTATTAAAGTCTTATCATGATTTTATTAAGTCTTGAATTTTGTAGGTATTTTTCTGAATTAGACTCCGTCCAAAGAGTTTGAGTCCTAAAAACCTTTAGTAAAAAAATTGTGAATTTATTCGTTTTATTTAAAAGCAAAGATGAACTGGAAATTCTGTTGTATGATAGTCGATAACCTGCAGACAATGAGTGACAATTCCCAGAATATTGTAATAATTAAGAAACATTGTATCCTTTATAGGGTTGCATTAGGATACTGGGATAGCGGAGAGCTAAGACAACCACCGCTGATCTCGACTGACCACCACTAAGCGATGCTGGGTAAGGATGATTAAGCAGTTGACATGGTTCCTTGAATGATGTTGAGGAAACCAGGTGTTTAGTTCTGCTACATGGTGTCAATGATGACTTATCTTTTTTCCCCAGCATATCGATACTGTTGACTACCCTGAAAATTAAGCCAAATTATCTGAGTCACCCATATAGACATGGCTTGCTTTTGGTAATCTTTTGACTAGATTACTAATTACATTGATTTGATTCACTTTCAAAGGTCTTGATTCAGAGTGCTGACAACTGGCCCATAATGGCAGGAAGTAACATTTTGAAGGTGAGCATATTGATGATTAATACAGGACTACTGTTAGTGGTGATTTGTTTTATTACTGAAAGATGATTGCTCTTTCTTTCTTTTTTTTGAGGCCGTCATGATGATTGGCTGAATGTTCAACTGCTTCTGATTTGTGATTGATTGAATGCCCGTCTGAACGTACCGCAAACTGATTTAAAGTTTCTGTAAACGTCAAGCTGCTTGTTTCTGTAAACGTCAAGCTGCTCGTCTCACGTTGCTTTCAAACTTCCACAGGTTTATGGGGATGTGGCTGACATTCCTGAGGGTTCCAACTGAGTTCTTGCATTGAAGACGGCGTTCCCATGGTTGGTAGAATGCCAGTACCACTGGTTAAAATGAGTCGCACTTAATTAGCAGGTGCTTGTGCCATACTGAGGCCTATCCCGACGGACCTTCTTCAGTGGGGTTTAGTCGTTGGAAATGCCTCAAAGAACAAATCTGTGGTTTCGCTTTACCTTCACGGCTACTTCCATTAGCCCTGTGGGATATTACTGCAGTACAAGCTACTTCCATTAGCCCTGTGGGATATTACTGCAGTACAAGCTCAAAGTCATTTAGGGTATCTGCGGTGTCTTGAAAAGTCTAAAAGTTGATTAATCAATTTTGGGAAAATCAAGACTCTTGCTGGGGTATTAAAGTCTTATCATGATTTTATGAGGTCTTGAATTTTGTAGGTATTTTTGTAACTCTAACCTGCAGACAATGAGTGACAATTCCCTGAATATTGTAATTAAGACGCATTGTATCCTTTATAGGGTTGCATTAGGATACTGGGAGCGAAGAGCTAAGACAACCACTGCTGATCTCGACTGACCACCACTAAGCGATGCTGGGTAAGGATGATTAAGCAGTTGACATGGTTCCTTGAATGATGTTGAGGAAACCAGGTGTTTAGTTCTGGTAAATGGTGTCAATGATGACTTATCTTTTTTCCCCAGCATATCGATACTGTTGACTACCCTGAAAATTAAGCCAAATTATCTGAGTCACCCATATAGACATGGCTTGCTTTTGGTAATCTTTTGACTAGATTACTAATTACATTGATTTGATTCACTTTCAAAGGTCTTGATTCAGAGTGATGACAACTGGCCCATAATGGCAGGAAGTAACATTTTGAAGGTGAGCATATTGAAGATTAATACAGGACTACTGTTAGTGGTGATGACTTGTTTTATTACTGAAAGATGATTGCTCTTTTTTTCTTCTTTTTTTTGCCTTGGGGAACCCCCTATAAACCACAGATCATTTTCTATTTGCAGATGAGATGATGTGTTAACGGGGCCCAGAACCACCAAGATCTTCAGTCAATAAAAAGGTATGCTCAGTCAGTGGTTGGTCAACCTGATTACAGAATGACCCCGTTAGATCTAGATTAGATTTAACTTTATTGTCATCGTAGAGTTCAAGTACTATACAATGAAATGCAGTTTAGCATCCAGCCAAAAGTGCAAACAGTGATATATATATATATATGACAAATAGAACAAGAATGGTAGTGATTGGTAACTACGTTGGCTAGCTAATTGTTGTATTATCAATGCCTGCCTGCCTCGTGGTGTGTCACGCTAACTAACATAATGGCCAGTGCTAGCCACGTCGGCCAGGCTGCGAAGTTTGCCGTCTTATACTGAGAACTTACGATGTATTAAGATACTTAAGATTATAGTTAACGTACCCAGATGCCACGTTCACTAATATTGGTGTTTCCTAGATTTAATGGGTAAATTCCATCCATGTGACGTGGCTATATAACTATCGGGTTTAGCTTTCATCCCTGCAGAATAAATGTGGACGTGATGACAATGAGGCCCGAAACAGTGTAATGATGATGGCGGCTCAAACCGTCCGTTATGTTCTCGTGGATGTTAAGCTAAGTGTAGCAAATAAACAAACCCGTGTTGACGGATTTGCTTTAACGTTTCCTTTATTCGTGACTTAAGGAATTGACAGCGACGCCATCTTGAGTCGAGGCGGAGAAACGGTTCACCGGGAAGACGTCTGGATGTCTCTGCGTCATGTGGTGAGATTCGGTGTCTTGTTGGGCGTTTTTGAGCACAGCGCCAGTTGTGGCCTCGACACAGTGGGCCTTGGTGGTTGGAGCAGTGCACAGAGCAATCCTCTCTCTTGCAACCCACTGCTGTGCACACTCAGCAGCAGTGTTACTTATGAGAGTGGACATTCATTTGGCTTAACTAATGGACGACCATTTGTTTAACGTTGAATACTGTTCACTGATGAAGACTGTTATTTTGTTGTTTAATAGGGAAGTGTTGAAAAGGAGTTACGGTACTTGAATTCAAGCCGAAACTCATCAGGTATGTTTATGTCTGGAAATCTTTTAAATGTACTGTAGTGATTTGAGGGAGTCATGATGATTGGCTGAATGTTCAACTGCTTCTGATTTGTGATTGATTGAATGCCCGTCTGAACGTTCCGCAAACTGGTTTAAAGTTTCTGTAAACGTCAAGCTGCTTGTTTCTGTAAACGTCAAGCTGCTTGTCTCATGTTGCTGTCAAACTTCCACAGGTTTATGGGGCTGTGGCTGACTTTCCTGAGGGTTCCAACTGAGTTCTTGCGTTGAAGACGGCGTTCCCATGGTGGGTAGAATGCCCAGTACCACTGGTTAAAATGAGTCACACTTAATTAGCAGGTGCTTGTGCCATACTGAGGCCTATCCCGACGGACCTTCTTCAGTGGGGTTTAGTCGTTGGAAATGCCTCAAAGAACAAATCTGTGGTTTCGCTTTACCTTCACGGCTACTTCCATTAGCCCTGTGGGATATTACTGCAGTACAAGCTCACATTAATTTAGCTCTACTGTTGAGTCAGATCACAATTGCTTCTAATCACCTACTCTTCCTTCTGGTGTAGATGCCCCAAATGGCCACATGGTCGCTGTTGCAGTTTCTTGTCTGGTGAGTACAAGCACCTGATCTTGTGTTCATCTCTTAATCAAGATGTCTTTGCAGTGACGAACCTTTTTGGTAACTCCTGCTTTTTGTTAAGATGTAATTCAAAGGCTTTGCAAGTGTCTCAGTGTCTTGTTGTACAGATTAGTGTTTCTCCTCACAGTAGAGAATGGGTGTTGGGTTTCAACGCACTATATGGTATCTGCAGCCAGCTGCTGTTTCCGGCTGGACTGTTCATTACATGGTGCAACAGCAACTCGGCACATGGCATCGTTGGTCTCCAGGCTTTGTGCCTGGAGTCCTGGTAGATTTGTCGAGACATTCTACTCTACATTCTATTCTACTCTACATTCTACACCATGTTGCCCGTGTCTAGTTGTAGCCTGCGAACTGAAGCTTCTCGTCTTTCCAGGCATGGATCAGAAGTGTGCAGATGAATGGACCTCCCCACCATGAGGATCAGAAGTGAGTTCTCATAATGAGCCCAAGTGGCTGATTAAGTTGAGCGCTGTATGGTATCTGCAGCCAGCCCTCCTCACAGGCTGTCTGTTCATTACACAGCGCCAGAGAGACTCTGCATCTGGCATCGTTGGGCTCCGGGCCTGTCTGTGCCTGGAGCCCTGGTATTTGTGCTGAACAAACCCTTTCCCTCTCCCGCGACCCTAGCCACTCCGTGGGCTGGCGGCTCTAATGGTCTGGCATCCCTGGAATGTGTGCGGCCTCTGGTGGCGCACAGTGTCAGAATTCCCCGGCATATCCAGCGCCAGGCCTCCGCCGGCCTGCCAGGAGCTGCCACAGGGCAGGAACCATGTCGCAACACTGCCACCAAATTCTCCTGCTTGGTTAGAAAGTCTCAGGCCCCTCAGTGACTTTCAGTTTGTTCCAAACATTTAGCTAACCAACACTTAATTTGATGCGATGCACTTAGGCTTCTATACGAGAATCGGAACGGCAATTTAATGTCAAACTGCACCGGTGCTCTGGCAGAACACAGGTATTTGTTTGTTGAGCTATTTATAACATTACCTTCTCTTCAGGTAGACACGGACCGGTCCTGGGAAGTAGTGTCACCAGGACCTGCCATGGGTTGGGCAATCACTGCCACCTTTGAATGTGAGTTGTTCCCTGTGCTGAAATACCTTTTTTACCAGAATTGTTCTAATTCAAATCTATTGATTTGGTCATCATACCAAGGCTATTTGGAGATTCAGTTCCTCATATGCTGTGGACATGACCGCAAACTAAACTCCATTCCAGTGGGCCTCGCCAGTGTCTTGCTGGGGTGATCTATTGGGAACATTGTAGCTGTTTAATTTCTACTAAACTGGAAATACACTCTGACCGATTTGATGGGTGGTAACTTTCGACATTGTTTTTCAGGTCCGACGTGGTTTCCTCAAGACAACCCACATGAGGTGAGGGGCTCCTCTGCAAGTGTGGTCGGGATCATTTTCAAAGGGGTCCAGTCAGAATTTCTCACTGCTGGTCCTTTACGCATTGATCCCAAAGCACCGCCTCTGCAGACTCAATGCAGATCCTGTCTGCCATGGGTGGTCTGCTGTCTCCAGGGGCAACAATTGAGTCACTTGATGAGGCAATGCACTGACCTTCGCATGTCTGCACCTACAGATTATTCTGTTTAATTAGTGGACACTTGAGGAATTGCGGACTAGT
This sequence comes from Nansenia antarctica, assembly GCF_963989245.1. Taxonomy (NCBI): domain Eukaryota; kingdom Metazoa; phylum Chordata; class Actinopteri; order Argentiniformes; family Microstomatidae; genus Nansenia; species Nansenia antarctica. Next base: position 12,018,204 of record NC_137691.1, on the reverse strand, counting down.
GTCACGTTCCCCCCCTCCACGCACCGCTGATCAACTTACCCTGGTCATTTTCTTTTTCAGCCTCTGCCACTGGATGCATCGAGTCAAGAATGTGATTCATCAACCATGGCAGAGAAGAATGTGATTCATCAACCATGGCAGAGAAGGAGAAGATCTTGATTCAAGTTGTTGTGCTCTGCTTTAAGGCCGGTTTAGGCTTCTGCGTAAAGTCGACGCCGTAGGCTACGCGTAAGCTTACGTAGTCCCGCATGACCGTGCGTAGCCTTGACGTGCTCCTCTCAAAAAATCTAACCACGCGTCAGAGCGCACGTAACCGTAAGCTCTGTGATTGGTCCGCTTGGTAGCACATGATTCAGACAAGATTTCGACTCTCTCGTCGCCCAAAATGCGGAAGTCATGACAGAAATGTCATTCACCTTTTCTGTAATTACTTATTAATAAAGATTTGAAAAATTATGATAACCATCGTATTATCTTAGTTTAATGTCATTTCAATGCATCATAGAACTTTTATTTACAACAAGCATACCAACAAAAAGATCGCTATTATGCCGCTTTGAGCTTTGAGCTCCGTTGAGTTCCTAACCGGAAGAGGCACAGCACAGGGGCTGAAAACACACTGCCACCTAGCGATGTGACGGTGTAATTGCAGCGCGGACCAACATCGAACTATAAACTTGGAGAGCCCTCGTGTAGTCTACGGCGTAGCCGCACGTAAATTCGACGCAGAAGCCTAAACCGGCCTTTAGTGTTAAGGGTTTCTATAATTGGACAACCCAGTTTCAATAAATATCAGCTGATGCATAATTATTTTGTGGTTGCCTTTATTTCTGTACCTGTTCAGTCTGGTGTGTGTATGTACAGGTGCTGGTCATATAATTAGAATATCATCAAAAAATTGATTTATATGAATGAATGAATGGTCTTTATTGTCATTGCTATAGTACAGGTGCCAAACAACGAAATTTAGGAGGGGTGGCTCCCCTGGTGCTAGGAAAGAAGAAGAAAAAACAAGGGAAAGGAGCTGATTTACATAAATAAAGGCTATGTACACTATCCACTACTATACTGTACAGATAAGACGACTAGGGTTGTGTTATTTTCATTTAAAGTGTCGCATTTTGCAGGCTTGAAATGTACATATTTGTGCCTCAGCACTACACCTGATTTTTTCAATCCAGCAGCTGCCATCAATCCGTCCAGACTGTCCAGGGCCCAGAACCTAGGTCTTTGCTGTGTTCAGGGCCTGGATGGCCCTGGGGTAGAAGCTGTTCTTCAGTCTGTTTGTCCTTGCGGCCATGGTCCTGTACCGCCTTTTCGAGGGCAGCCGGGCAAAGTGTTTGTACCCAGGGTGGGTTGGGTCTCTGGAGATCTTGGAGGCCTTCCTGAGACAGCGTGTGTTGTACAGCTCTTCCAGAGAGGGGAGGGGGGCGCCGGTGATCTTCTGGGCTGTTCTCACGACTCTGTAGCGCATTTCTCTCCGCGGTTGTGCAGCTGGAGAACCAGTTGCAGATGCCGTAGGTGAGGATGCTCTCCACTCCGCCACGGTAGAAGGCCACCAGTATCTCCTGCTTGTTGTGTTCCTTCCTGAGGACTCTCAGGAAGTAGAGCCGCTGTTGTGCCTTCTTGATGGTGGCTGCTGTGTTGTTCTTCCAGGACAGGTCATCCTGTATGTGCACCCCCAGGAATCGGAGGGCTGAGTATTTCAGTAATTCCATTCAAAAAGTGAAACTTGTATAATGTATACATTCATTCCACACAGACTGATTATTTCAAGTGTTTATTGCTTTTTTGATTATTACTGACAACTAATGAAAACCCCAAATTCAGTATCTCAGAAAATTAGAATATTACTTAAGACCAATACAAAACAAGTTTTTTTTTAAATGTTAGCCAACTGAAAAGTATGAACATGGAAAGTATAAGCATGTACAGCACTCAATACTTAGTTGGGGCTCCTTATGCCTGAATTACTGCAGCAATGCGGCGTGGCATGGAGTCCATCAGTCTGTGGCACTGCTCAGTTGTTATGAGAGCCCAGGTTGCTCTGATAGTGGCCTTCAGCTCTTCTGCATTGTTGGGTCTGGCGCATCGCATCTTCCTCTTCACAATACCCCATAGATTTTCTATGGGGCTAAGGTCAGGCGAGTTTCCTGGCCAATTAAGAACAGGGATACCATGGTCCTTAAACCAGGTACTGGTATCTTTGGCACTGTGTGCAGGTGCCAAGTCCTGTTGGAAAATGAAATCTGCATCTCCATAAAGTTGGTCAGCAGCAGGAAGCATGAAGTGCTCTAAAACTTCCTGGTAGACGGCTGCGTTGACCCTGGACCTCAGAAAACACAGTGGACCAACACCAGCAGATGACATGGCACCCCAAACCATCACTGACGGTGGAAACTTTACACTGGACTTCAAGCAACTTGGATTCTGTGCCTCTCCTCTCTTCCTCCAGACTCTGGGACTTTGATTTCCAATGGAAATGCACAATTTACTTTAATCAGAGAACATAATTTTGGACCACTCAGCAGCAGTCCAGTCCTTTTTGTCTTTAGCCCAGGCGAGACGCTTCTGACGCTGTCTCTTGTTCAAGAGTGGCTTGACACAAGGAATGCGACAGCTGAAACCCATGTCTTGCATACGTCTGTGTGTGGTGGTTCTTGAAGCACTGACTCCAGCTGCAGTCCACTCTTTGTGAATCTCCCCCACATTTTTTAATCGGCTTTGTTTCACAATCCTCTCCAGGGTGCGGTTATCCCTATTGCTTGTACACTGTTTTCTACCACATCTTTTCCTTCCCTTCGCCTCTCTATTAATTTGCTTGGACACAGAGCTCTGTGAACAGCCAGCCTCTTTAGCAATGACCTTTTGTGTCTTGCCCTCCTTGTGCAAGGTGTCAATGGTCGTCTTTTGGACAACTGTCAGGTCAGCAGTCTCCCCCATGATTGTGTAGCCTACAGAACTGGACTGAGGGACCATTTAAAGGCGTTTGCAGGTGTTTTTAGTTAATTAGCTGATTAGAGTGTGGCACCAGGGGTCTTCAATATTGAACCTTTTCACAATATTCTAATTTTATGAGATACTACATTTCGGGTTTTCATTAGTTGTCAGTAATAATCATCAAAATTAAAAGCAATAAACACTTGAAATATATCAGTCTATGTGGAATGAATGTATACATTATACAAGTTTCACTTTTTGAATGGAATTACTGAAATAAATCAACTTTTTGATGATATGCAATATACAGTATGTGCAGAGGTAGTATTGTAAACATCAGTTTAGTTGAGGTATATATACAGTTATGGGTTATGTACAGTATCTAATATGCAGAAGTATAAAAGAAGCTATCAGGAGACATGTGCAAAGGTTATAGTGATCACATTAACCAGGGATGTGCAGTCATCAAGAACATGCATTTGACCTTTGCAGTCACACACAGGACTTGCTGTAGAGCTCAGAGTCTCAATGACTGAACTTTTTTCCTCAGCAGATCCACTATATTGGACTGCCTGCCAGTTCTCTGACACCAGTTGAAAAGATCAACTCTTCCTCTGTTCAGCTACATGTGAATGTTCTTATTCTGATCAGCCTGAAATTTACTTTATCCTCTTCATTTTTCAGATTGGTGTACTCGCTCCTGGACGATGATGCGTACAGGATTGACCTGTCCTCCCACATATAGCATGTTTAGAACAGTGCCTTTTTGTCTGTGAATATCTGTTCAGGAAGGAGAATGTATGTGTTGAAATGGAACTGTTCGTGTCCAAGGAAATCCCTTAGACCCAACTTTAATACTTGCAATAAAAGACACGTTTGATTCTGCACTATGACTGAGGTTTACCAGTTATTGCAGATCTGCAGGAGAAAATGGCTGTCTGCGCTGTTATTCTGGCAGACTGCACAAATGTGCTCTTGGTCTGGAACTCAGATGAGGTGTTTTTTAACAGATCCTTATATGACTTTTTATCAGGGATGGTAACCCATGGTAACCCATACACAGCTAAACAACAAAAGATCTCCCTTTAGGTCAGTGTGGCCTTGCACCTTAACCAGTGCATCCCCACCAGCAGAGGGTCCAGGGGACTGACATAAGAGCAGGTCGGACTATAGTATGCCTGCATTGATTGCTGGGTCACCATGACCACTTGTTGATCTGCACATTTTCTCAAAATCACACAAAACATTACATGACTACCGGTATCTCGATTCGTACTGTTGCTACAAGCGTTGTACACTAGTTTTGCACAAAATCGTGAAGTAGTGTAATACTGACTAACAAATTATTGGTATATATTGATCATAATCATTGAACAGTGTATGATTTAACAAACATTCATGAAATGGTTGTGCAGCTTGATTGTATAGTTTGATTGAAGTGACTTGTAAGGCTTTAATGATCGAAGTAACATCTGTATGGTTATATTGATTGAGTATAATAAATGAGATGAGAACAAAAAACTAAAATGTTAATAATAATTGATAAATATGTAAAGTGTTTACTGTCTTTGTCGGGTGTGACAGTGTTTCAACACTGAAATGCAATGTAGGCAAAAACTGATAAGTAGTCACGAATAACTTAAGGTAACCAGTGATTGTGGTTTCACATTGAAGTCAATTGAATTCATTTAAGAGATTAATGCAATCTGAGAGCAGCAAACCTACTTCATCACCCCCCTCCTCCCTTAATGTGGGATTATCTCAAGCTGTTGGAAGAGACTTAATTAAGGAATTTATTATTCTCCAGTTCTACCTCTGGGGATTATCAATCTGCCCAACAGATCAACCAAAGACCCCACCGATGCAGTCTGCACACTTTCAAGCACACTCCAATCAATATTGATTTATACTATCATGAATTGTTCATTTGTGCATTACATAAAGCTGTTCAAGATCATATTTATTTTTAAGTACATGTATTTGCTGTAGCTGAAATATTTTTGCATAGATGTTTTAAGAATAATGTGCTAAACCTGTAGGATTGTATGTAGGCCTACATTCTTACTGCTGGTAAGAGACTTGGTCACATAAGCAAAAGACGTATTTAAATAACATCAAAAGCATTCTTTTTAATGTGCCAAATGTCAGATCTGAATTTGGTAAAACTGCATTTTGTTACAATGCTCCTTCAACTTGGAATGTACTTCAGAAAAAGTTGAAACTTAGCATGTTCATCCCACTCTGATTTTAAACTGTTAATGTTATTCACTGGAGGAAAAAAAGCATCTTGGAGAGACTTGAGAGAAAGTTTTTCTCTCAAGAGACTTTTTAAGATTAAAAAAATAATTGCTAACACCAAACATGGCTGTGTGACGTCTACCTAATCTCTGCACGAGATCGACTCTAGGAATGTATACGAGCGAATTTAAAGCGCACGGGTTAGTCAGTCCTAATCAGGTAAAAAGCCATTCTATTGGTGGCCATCATCAGTCACCCCTCTAATCCCGTACACTGAAGTTACATAAAATGTAGATATCCAACCCCTCACTCCTTGGTTCTCTTCACACCCGCAGCACTTAGGCTAAGAGAAAAGCGACATGATTTTCTTAGTGGACCTGGTGTTGATGCTGCTAGATCTGATCTCCTCCATCCTCAGTGCGATAGTCCAGACTTTCTTCCCGCTGCGATTGAAGTCCGTTGACGGCGAGCTGTGTCTGATCACGGGGGCCGGGGGAGCCCTGGGTCGCCTGTTCGCTCTGGAGTTCGCCAGGGAGGGTTCGGAGCTGGTGCTTTGGGACTGCAACACAGCGGCCAACGAGCAGACCGCCACGCTGGCTCGGGAGCTGGGGGTCAAGAAGGTGCACACCTACACGGTGGACCTTTCCCGCCGGGAGGAGATCTACGAGGCAGCAGAGAAGGTGCGACATGAGGTCGGTGATGTGACCATGGTGGTGAACAACGCAGGGGTGGTGGCGGGACGACGGCTGCTGGAGTGTCCTGATGCCCTGCTGGAGAGGACGCTTCTGGTTAACTGCCACGCGCTCTTCTGGGTGAGACTTCAAGATACATGTCCACATGACAACATTTATTTGTTTATGAATGATGTAACCTAAGACCTGGTTGATGAGCGCAGACACTGTTTGCACACTGGATCCAGGACTTTAGGACATGCCTTTTATTACAATTCATTGAGATGTGCCTAACAGCAGTGACTTGTGATGCAGTGACACATGACTCTCTAGCCCTATCCCCCATCAGCCCTAGAATAAAACACTCTCAGGCATAACCCACTAATTATGAGATGGAATGTCATTCTTTTCAAGCCTCTTACTGTAACCTCAGTCCCATGTATCAAAGAAAGTAAGGATAAGCTCCCACCAGAATCAGAATCAGCAACTGCAGTCTTCATCCAACACCCCACTCCCCATCCTACAATTCCATTTACAAAGCGGTAATCCACCATTGGCTAAAGACCTGAGAATAACCAGACCAGCATGGATTTTTAGGGAAACTGGAGGTTCCCTTCCTAAATATTGAACTAATGATTGTGTTTGTGTTTCTCTCCTCCGTCCAACAGATGACTAAGGCTTTTCTCCCTCAGATGAAAGCTAAGAACCACGGTCACATCGTCACCATTGCCAGTACCCTGGGGTTGTTCAGCACCGCTTGCGTAGAGGTAAGACTGGAGAACTGGGTTGGTTGTCTTTAATGTCTTATATGTGCGTCTATATCAGATATACACTGAACAAAAATATAAACGCAACACTTTTGTTGAAAATCAAAGACCTAAGACTTTTTCTATGTACACATAAAGGCCTATTTCTCTCAAATTGTGTCCACAAATGTGTTTTAAATTAGTGAGCACTTCTCCTTTGCCGTGACAATCCATCCACCTGACAGGTGTGGCATATCCGGATGCTGATTAGACCGCATGCTTATTGCACAGGTGCGCCTTAGGCTGGTCACAATAAAAGGCCACTCTAAAATGTGCAGTTTTATCACACAGCACAATGCCACAGATGTCGCATCATGTTTTGAGGGAGCGTGCAATTGGCATGCTGATTGAAGGAATGTCCACCAGAGCTCTTGCCTGTGAATTGAACGTTGATTTCTCTACCATAAGCTGTCTCCAAAGACCTTTCGGAGAACTGGAAAAAATAACTAAAAGTGTTGTGTTTTGGACACGCATACAACCTCCCCTACCCCTACCCATCTCCCCTAACCCTGTCACCCCCCTGACATGCATACAGCCTCCCCTACCCCTAACCACCCCCCTCCCCGTTCGCTAACTCTGTGTTCCATGTGTCCATGTTATCTGTTGCTTGTTGTTTCTGTGTTTTCCGTTTCTCCCATATTGTCAGCGTCTTTGAGCCTCAGAAAAGCGCTATATAAATTTAATGAATTATTATTATTATTATTATATTTGTGTTCAGCGTAGTATCTATGTGACAGTGTTGCTGCCCTCACCCCTCAGGACTACTGTGCCAGTAAATTTGGAGCCGTCGGCTTCCACGAGTCTCTGACACACGAGTTGCAGGCAGAAGAGGGCAACGACGGCATCAAGACCACCCTGGTCTGTCCTTACATCATAGACACGGGCATGTTCGCTGGCTGTGAGATCAGGTGAGACACCCTTACCTTTAATGTCGTTTTTGGAATGATACCAAGAAGTGTGCCCCTGTACCCAACGACTGTATCCTCCATCTATCTGTAAACTACTGTAGGTACACTCACTGGACACTTTATTAGGAACACCTGTACACCTTCCCATTCATTTATGTAGTGTAATGGTGTGGGGAATGTTCTTGGAACACTTAGGGCCTGTTAATACCAATCAATCATCGCCTGAATGCCACAGCCTATTTGAGTATTGTGGCTGACCATGTGCATCCCTTCCTGGCCACAATGTACCCATCTTCTAATGGCTACTTCCAGCAGGATAATGCACCATGTCACAAAGCAAAAGTCGTCTCGAGCTGGTTTCATGAACATGGCAATGAGTTCCGTGTTCTTCAGTGGCCTTCCCAGTCACCGGATCAGAATCCAACAGAACACCTTTGGGATGTGGTAGAACGGGAGATTCACAGCTTGATAGTGCACCTGAAAAATCTGCACAAGATTGCGTGATGTCATCATGGACCAAAAAATCTCAAAGGAATGTTTCCAACATCTTGTGGAATCAATACCCAGTACAAGTATAATATTCCTAATAAAGTGTTCAGTGAGTGGTGCTTAGGTGGCGTAGCGGGTTAAGCGCTGACCATGTAACCGCAGGGTCCCCGGTTCGATTCCATCCTGCATGTCATCCCTCCTCTCTCTCTCTAACCCATCCTTCCTGTCTAAATCTTCACTGTAACTGTCAATAAAAATTAAAAATATGAGTGGGACCCACTCAGAAAAAAAGAAAAGAAAAAGAAAGTGTTCAGTGAGTGAGTGTATGTTTCTGTCCGCTCTGCTATTCCCTCCAGGAAGGAGTTGCAGGGTCTGATTCCCCCTCTGGATCCTCTCTACACCGTCCAACAGTCCATGAAGGCCATCTTAAGGGACCAGCAAATGATCTGCATTCCACGCCTAATGTATATACCCTTCATCACACGAGCGTAAGTAGCTTCTACACTCATTATGAACTCTGAACTGATATAGCCTACTCAGGCAGCCTTATACACGTACATACAGTTGCAATCCAAATTATTCACTGAATGTTCCTAGAGATACAGTTGGAAGCATAGTTCGCAAGTTCAAAGTTAAAGGAACAGTGGCTACACTACCTAGACGTGGCAGAAAGAGGAAGCTATCAGCGGCTGCCACCAGATTCCTGAGTAGGCAAGTGGTCAAAAACCTTGAGTGACTGCAAAACACCCGCAGCAAGACTTGGTGGCAGCAGGCACTGAGGTTTCAGTTTGCACAGCAAGCTTTGTAAACAAACCCAAGAATATGACTGAATTGGAGCCCATTGCCCATGAGGAATGAGCTAAGATTCCTCAGGAACGCTGTCAGAAGCTGGTGTCTGGCTATGTATGCATCACGTTTGCAGCAGGTCATAACAGCAAAACGGTGCTCTACCAAGTACTGAAGATCCTTGTCATGAAGGGGTTGAATAATTTTGAGACTGCAGTAGTCATTAAAAGTAGCATTCTTGGATTCTTTGGATAAAACTCCTTGTAATATTAGTTTCATTGAACTACTTAAATAGTTGTTGTGTAATTAGTTTATTGCAAACAGCTGAGAAACTGTATATTTTGCCAATAAACCTAATGTGCAATGGGGATTGCATAATTTTGATTGCAACTGTATATCACTCAGTTGTGGAGCGGAAAGATGAAAAAAAGTAACCTCATCATGTCATCATATCAACAGCCTATTTTTGGAGGTTGGGTGAGAATGATAACATCAGTGGTCATATCATTTGAATGTGCTCTCTCTTATAATACGAGATGATATTACTCTTTGTAGACTGCTGCCCTGGGACGCTAACGCCGCAACATATCGCTTCATGGGAGGTGACACGTGCATGCTGCCCTTCATCAAGAACGTGGAGCAGAAGGCTGCCAAGGCTGTAAAATCCTCCTAGGACCTCCCTGTCCTAACGTCTCACTCTGGCACAATGTTTTAGCCAATGGACCAATCTGCAGTGCACATCAAAGCCTTCATTCTGATAAACCTATCACGACAAGACAGGACATCTGAAGGGTGAGAAAGTGTCCATTGTTGCAGCTGATTCCTCACCTGTTGTTCCATCAACGTCACTAATGGAAAATCTAGGCTTATTTGTGATAAGTCTCATTTTCATATATTTCATATGTTCTCACAAGACTTTCATAAATAAGCCTGGATTTGCCTTTAGCGACGTTGGTGGAATATCTCAGAGGCTTTTGTGTAATGGAGTTCATGTTAGCTGGGCTGCTGGAGCGATCATCCATCATTTGTAAATTCACTAAAGCCTGTCAGGGCAACAACTGCTCTCTTGTATGATGTGTAAATTCCTTCACTGTAAATGTCATCATGTCGTTCAATGTCGGCGACCTTGAGTGCCTTGAAAGGCGCCTTATAAAATAAATGTTTATTATTATTGTGTGATTTTTAAATTATTATTCTTTATAAGAGCACCATGGTTTTTCTTCCCAAGGGGCATCAGAAATGACTGACACCACGTTATTTATTTCATACGCAAACTATATTGACTTTCCTTAATATGCTGAAGCATAAAGCATGACACAGAAAAGGTTTTATACAAGTGCCTCTTTATTCACATTTATAGACAGTGCAGAAACTAAGACCAGACATAAAAAAGACAAACTAAGAGAACATGCGACAGAGAGATATTAAGCATTGTGTTTTGGGTAAACAATAACTACAACAGTCCTCCATATCAGTAAAAACAACTTTTGAAAAAAAGGACAAAGGAAAAAAAAACACTTCCTGTTTGATTCTGTTGATAGTCAGTAAGTTGACCAGAGTGCTGTAAATGTTGGTCTGTGAATGTAATATTTTGTCAGGTAAGTACATTAATGTTCCAGAATACTGTCAACGCAAGTACCAACTTCATCGCTTTGGTGTTATTATGACAATAGACAAAGAAGCACACAGGTCATATCAAGCATGAAATTCAAAAAGCTGAGTGTTGTCAAAGCCAGCCTTCCTCAACTTGCCATAAACCGCACAGCAAGCCAATAGGTAACATGTACCACCACCGCATCCAAACAAATATTCTCAACGGAGGCGCTCTTAACTGGTTAACTTCCAATGCATTTTTTTTTCTTTCAGCACTCTAGTTTAAAAGCCCTTAAAAATCCCAGGTCCTCGATGGACACGGTTGAGCCCATAATCCAGGTGTCTGCCATGAATAAAGTCAATAAGTTCATTCAGTCCTGGTGAGTCAGTCGACGGTGTGTCCACTCCTTGTGCAGTGTCGTATCATACCCTCCATAAGCTAGCAGGGATGTCAGTAAGGGGTCTGCAGTGTTCTGTTACACCAGCTGCACCGTGGCAGCCTGGAGGTACCCCTGCAGGTACTGGAGGGCCTCTGCGTTCAGGCTGGTGCTCACCATGGAGGGGACCTGCCAGGGCAGAGAGGGTCACTCATCTGCCATCACTACAATCCCAACATGCAGTCTGGCACCATTCTAACCCTGTAGTAACAACCCTGCAGTTTAAGGGCAAATGCCATCAAAACTTTCCTCGATCTAACATTACATGAATATTCACAATTCATAATGACAATCAAAAACTCTTATGTCCCCTGAAAGCTTTTTTTTATTTATTATTATTATTATTTTAAAAACCAAATATATATATAAGCCCTGTATCTTTGGTGGTTATGTTCTTAATGTGCATGCTCATTTTTTTAACGTTTAGAAAATGAAGACAAAAAAAATACTGTCAAATACTTGAGGCTACACCACCCCACCCTACAAACCCCCAAACCCTAACCCCCTTACCCGTCCTGGGCAGGCTGTGGAGAGCTTGTGGAGTGACTGGGCCAGTAGGATTTTGGGGTTCCCCACAGCCTCTCCGATGGGGTCGTGTTCCTTCTTCCCGGCGAAGGCCAGCTGGGAGAAGGCCGTCTGGTAGCCAGGCGTGTCCTCGATGTCAATGAAGTGCTCGTCGTCTGGGATGCTGTCATCCTCTGGGAGCTCAAACAGACCAATCAGAGCCTGGAGCAGGGGGGTCCTAGAGAACAAACAGACCAATCAGAGCCTGGAGCAGGGGGGTCCTAGAGAACCACCCGGTAACTTAGCAGCCAGTTAGACGACGTCAAGGACGTAGGCATGGCAAGTGTACTCCAGAACCCCATCTACTTAGTTTTAGGTGGTAAAAATCTCTTTCGAGGGAGACCTGGCCAAGAAAGCACACCAGTACAGATACAAGTTACAACATTGGCTAATAAAACATAATAAATAACAGACAAGAGCCGATAAATATATATATTTTTAAAAAACATTTTAAGAGTAGCAATTGTACATTTCTGTCACACAATTTCCAATCAGAGCTTTGAACTCTCTCAGGGAGACGAGGTTATTAAGCTGTAGTGTGTTCTGGAGGTTATTCCATGACCAGGACGCAAAATAAGAGAAAGCTGCTTTGCCAAGTTCCAAGCGAGACCTGGGTACCTGGTAGAGCAACAGTCTAGTGAAACGAAAATCACTTTAGAAAAACCCAAATAAAACATAGCAGAGACAAGATTCTCCAGGAGACTCCCTCACCAGAGTTTGGTGTATTCCGTGTCCATCATGGCAGGACACTCGGTCAGGATCTTGGTAATGCCCACGGCGCAGATCTTCTTCTCCACCGGCCCAGACACCTTCTGCACCTCTGGGATGACGATCTTCTCCAGCACCATGCCGAACATCCTGACAAGGGAACACCCGGCAATGAGAACCGTGTCTAACACGTTAAATACATCCGCTCTAAATTCGCCACGTGTGAGTGTCTGACTAGACGCGAGGCATACGTCCTGATTTGCTGCTGCAATCGCGGTAGCGTCGCTAGGCGCGCGTAACATGCAGATTACAAGTTCAGTTCGATTTGACTGAATCGTTAAAAAGGTGATGTTTAGAGTCTGTAGCCTGGACAAACACGTGTAGTGTATCCTAGACAAGTCTGACAGAGTACAATGACAGGGTTGGCTTTTGAAAACCACAAAGGCAGCTGACAATTGGCTTTTGCACAGAGAGATCAATAACCCAGGCCATCAGCTCTGTTGTAAACAAAGAATCAATTATGTAAAACGCTTCCGATTTGTCACAGTTCACCCCTCTCACCCCCTGTGACCAGACACTTACTTTGGCTGGATGCTGTCAAAGATCTCCTGCAGAGCAATCGCTCCATACTTGACGCCGTACAGATTGATGAACACCAGGAAACCTGAGGGACAGATGGCGGTGTGTGTGAACATATGCAGTGTCGCAGACCACTGGACACAATCACACATAATGACAGGTCCTTTTTTTTTTTTTTTTTTTTTTTTTTAAACTGGGCACATAATATAACGGCACGCATTTCTGCTGTGCTGACACACTATACTGACTAATGATGAAGAAAAAGGATAGAGGCTCCCAGTAACTGATCACAGACATTCCGTGACATCCATACATCCGGTATCATGTACACTACTGTGGAGGAATGCGGCGGTCGCAGCAGACGCCGTACTCACTCTTGATGTACTTGGTGGTTTTGGAGCTCTGCAGCCTCTGGAAGAGCAGGATGAAGATCTGTTTCCTGTAGTTAATGATGGACTCCCTACGAAAGATGGAAGACAAACGTATAACGACCCAATCCCATGTCAATTTCATAGGACATTTTTTATCCACCTGTTATTGCCATTCAGTGAACAAGATCAAGTTGATACAACGCATAAGTGTTGGCGGACTCACGCCGGCATGTGTTCTATGATGCTGTTGAGCAGGTAGAATCCTTGGTGGTCGTTGGCCTTGGAGGCGATGAGCTTCTGGAAGACCCCCAGCAGACCAGGCTGTATGGGCAGAGCAGAGCACGGTCAGATGCATCACTATTGGGGTGCTTGGTGGCGTAACACACTAGGCGTCGACCATGTAAGCGCAGGGTTCCCGGTTCATTTCCGGCTGTGGACATATGCTGGATGTCATCCGTTCTCTCTCTCACCCAACCTTCCTGTCAAATCTCTACTGTCTCTATCGCGATACAAATATGAGTGGGACTGCCCTACTCAGAAAAATTATATATAAATAAATATCCTCTCCAGTAACATCTTAACGGCCACTTACTATTTTGTCGGCGGCCGAGGCGGCGATGGTGACGCTTCCCTTCTCCAGGTACGCCTGCAGCAGACGCACCAGAGGGGGGATGTTGCCTGTGCGCTCCCACAGCACGGGCTGCAGCAGGTGGGGGAAGAGGGCCATGTAGGAGTCGGGGATGGAGCTGGTGTGGATCTCCAGGAGTAGGGACATCACCTGGAACACGTACGGCACAAACTCTGCAACAGCAGACACACAACCACAGGTTATTAGCCATCTTTAATGGACTGACTTGTATAGCGCCTTATTCCAAAGCACTTTACGATAGCCTCTCATTCACCCATTCACACCAGTGTTTCCCCTAGGTTTGCTGCCTTGGGGGGGACCGTGGCATGGACCCTCCCCCCCCCCCCAAGGGGGTAAGACCCTGCGACATACCAGCGTCATGTCCAGGGGTGTACTAACTTGTACATTAAGCCGCCTCACGCTACATAAACAGGAGATAGGCTCCTGCCCTATGGGCCGTTAGGCTCGAGAACCATCGGTTCTCAAGGCTACTTACTTATGTGGTCTTGATTACCTGTCCACTTTCTCACCTGGTTCTTGCGCTCTCTCTCTCTGGTGCACCATCCTGCTCTCTCTCCTTCTCTCCCTCTCTATCCTCCTCTCTCCCTCTTTTGCAGTCAACCAAAAGGCAAACATAACAACCAGAGTATTTATAATCTAATAAGAGGTATAAATTGATCGATATCAATTTATAACATAATTATAATTGAATATTGGATTGCTGTGGGCAATGCAGTCAGATAATGTCATTTTGACTTTACTCACCTGAAAAAAAAGCGTATGTCCAACTATAAAAACAGACATTTCCAATGCTTCAATCCACTGTCCATGTACTGTAAATATGCCATCATGGTATTACCATAAAGCCCAATTCTAGCAGAATAAGAAAGATAGTATATCTACTTTAAGTAAAATAATAAAGTGCATCCAGTTAGCTCTTAGGCTGGCAAGTGTGCAGCAGACCAGCTCATCTCATCACCTCTGAGCTAGCTAGTTAGCTTGCTAGTTCTTTGACACTATTTTACACTTTCTAGTCACAATAATAGCGACCAATTTGAACCAACTTGCTCTGTTAGAACACTCAGCAATTATATTTGCTAACGTTTCAACTTGCTTACTTTCCATCTGCAGACATCTCACCTGGCAAAAACTCTCTCGCGTCGCGCGCGCAGTCGCGCACAATCTTGTACGCGAGTGTGTCCAGCACGAAGTGTGGAGATAGGTTTGGCTATGCGAGACTACTGGCGGACTAACGTTACCAACGAGCCTATGGGCTTGCCACTCGCCAGATTCGGGTTGGGTGCATTTAAAAAAAGCGGATATTTTAGCCTGCTTGTCAGATGTTTGGTGTCTACGTCCGTAATAATTCCTCTTTCTTGGGGAGGCGGGGGGTTCTGTTGCGCGTGAGGGAACCGATGTGTTTGGACGGTGGGATATGGGCTGAATCTACATCTACACACCCTGGACGTCGTTCTGGAGGATCTCAGTGAAGACAGGGAAGAGGGCCTCCTCGAAGCTGCCCACAGTGGCGGGGCTGGCCTTACAGGTGATCCTGATGGACAAGCACAGGGACTCAAACAGGTAGTGGTTGAAGTGGGGCTTGCTGGGGTTCTGAAAGAGATGCACACGAATGGTTACCAAAAATGCCCCTCTCCCTCCCTCACGAAACACATCACATCCCAGCTCTGACGTACGCCACGCATCCACAGCAGCTCAGGAGGTGGTCGGGAGGAGGCGGTGGCCTTACCTTGCTGACCAGGAGGAGCTTGTGAGTGAGCTGTCCGATCAGAGTGGGGATGTAGGGGACGATGGACTCCTGCAGGAGGGAGAAGCTGCGCATGATGGCTGGAAGAGAAGGACAGAAGGACTCAGAGAGCTGCAGATGAAAACAGAGTCTCACACACATCCAAATTCTTTTATTTTACTTTAGTGACATTGATGGAATACCCCCCAGGACAAAAAAAAAAGATAACTTAAAGAAAAGAAGAGGAATGTCAGCTTAAACTGTCATGCTGCACCAGTGAATAAAAAAAAACAAAAAACATTTGATCAAGACCATGTGGCCACGTGTCTGAAACGTTGTTTGTTTGCGTCACCATTTTTGATTCAATCGCTGGGAGCAACGTAACACGCGTGCCGACCAGACATTCCTCCTTTATTTAAAAGCACAATTACATCCTTTCTTCACTCTGAGTGAGTGAAGAGTAATCGAGTCATTCGAGTGTTGACACGACATGAAACCGACTGAGGTTTATATACCAGAGGACCCTGACACTCAGACTCAAGAGCGGGGAGCTTACCTTTCATGATGTACTCGTTCTCTGAGGACCCAGGAAGAGCCAGAGACTTGAACAGGTTGTTGAGCAGCTGTTCTGTGAAGGGGGCCATCTCGGCAGCAGTGATGCTACAAGACATGAGGACACCGCAAATCAGCCACTACTCACCCCAAGCAGTGTGAAAATAAAGGTTGAGTTATGTCCAGGGTGTTGATGTCCCTAACAAGGGGTATGATGCTGATTTTTTATGAGGTTATTATGAGATTCAACAGTGAATACTTAATAGGCAGATTCACCCAAGCGAAAAGTGTGTGGTTATTTATCAGTATGTACAGTGGGGGAAGAAATGAACGGTCTATAATCTTAATGGTAGGTTTATTTCAACAGTGAGAGACAGAGTATCAACAATAAATCCAGAAAAACACATAATATATATTTGATAGAGGAAAATAAGTATTTGATCACCTAGCAATAGATTATCAACAATAAGCAGGTGTGTGGGGGGGGGGGGGTAGGGCCGTGTAGGATTGTGAGGACGTGCATGGTTAAGTATTAGTCATGTGTAGATGACTCACTGCGTGGAGTTGTTGGCGCCCCTCATGGTGAAGAGCCTCTCCAGGGCGTGGGCAGCGTAGGTGTGTTCCACGGTGCTCTCGGCCTGCAGGTGGGCCACCAGCAGAGGAACCGCCTGCAGCAGCTGCTCTTTAGGGAGCTGGAGGTAGGAGAGAGGAAGAGACGGATCACAGACAGGCCTTTGTTAATGGTAAACAGACTGACTTATATAGCGCCTTATTCCAAAGCACTTTACAATGGCCTCTCATTCACCCATTCACACACCAATGGCACCCATTCACACACATCCACACACCAATGGCAGCCAACATGCAAGGCGCCGGCCTGCTCATTGGGAGCAATTTGGGGTTCAGTGTCTTGCCCAAGGACACCTCGACACCTGGCCAGCCGGCGGGGTTCGAACCGCTGATCATTAGACGCCAGCTCAACCTCCTGCGCCACAGCCGCCCCCTTTGTCAGAATTCATTTCTACCCTTTGTAGATGGGCTGATCATGATGGTAGAATTTCAAATGAACCATACCTGACTCCTGAAGATCATGACGTACTTGATGGCATCTGCTTTCAACACTGGGAACTCGTTAACTGGAATAGAGAATGAAGGCCACAGTTGAGTAAAGTATAGAAACAAAGTGAACTCCAGTTGTGATTGTGAATCAGTTGAACTACATTCTTACTATTTGGGGATTTCAGGTCTGAAATAATGTGGTTCACGAAGAACTCTGTGAGATTCACCAACTCATTAGCTTGCGTTATTCCATGCTGGGGAGAAGAAAAAAACAACATAAATTATTTATAGTCAGAAGCGTTATCTTTGTACCAGAACAGTTTTTTAACACAAGATGTGAAGATTTTTTCTAATTCCTTCGGTATACTGAAATTCTCTGTACATTTTGAAGACTGTCAATCATTCATTCAATTTGCTGTTTACTTTAAATGTTTAGCTCTTAATGTTTATTTTTATTTAACTTTTTCAATGTACTATATTGCTCTAAGTGGGGGTGGGATGGGGTGTGGTTTTACTTTAAAAAAAGAAAAATGGAAGGAAAACAATGTTTTGTCCATTGTATGTTTTCCATCTCGTCCTTCAATAAAAAAAACATTAAACATAGAACACTTTTTTTAAATCAAAGAGCAGACACCCTACCTTCACGGTCTGGGCTTTAGAGGCCAGAGACGTGACCAGGTAGATGGCAGCGTCTTTGTGCTTCCAGTTCACCCCGGGGTTCTTGGCGTACTCCCCCAGCATGGAGTTGACGTAGCCGGAGAAGATCGCCGTGACGGGGGCCTCGAAGAACTTACACAGGCCTCTCACCAGGTCACAGGCAGCCCTGCGGCGCGTGTCGATGTCTGCAGGGAGGCAGCAGGAACATTAGCACAAGCACACTGTGCACATCTATGGTTCAACATCCGTTCAAGTACATTTTTGCTCTTGTTGAAGGATGGTCACCTGATCCTTCAAGGTCCCTTCGGATGTACTCCTCGGAGTTGTCTTCAAAGGCTTCCTCGTCCGCACCTGACGAGAAATAATGAGAAATCCCATGTGTCAGTAACTAAGAGTGTACGGATGTTTCACAAAAGTCCCGACAATAGGAACTGTCATCAAATGCCAGCCTCAGACGATTTCAATACAAACATCTTTCAGTAAAAAGTTGGTTGAGTCTCTATTCCCACTCCTCCTAATCTATTCCCACCTATGGTTTAAAACTCCATCTTGAACTCACTCCTGAACTCCATGTTGGGCACGATGACCTTCTCACAGATGCTGGTGAGTGTGTTATGGTCCTCAAACAGATGCTTGTAGTGTGGCCTTTCACACACCGACGCCAGGAACTGAATGGCATTGCTCACGAGCTAGGTCACAAACATGAGGAATGACATTTATTAGCATGGGTTCAATCCAACCATTTATAAAGGAACATGAACGCAACACCGATCGGAAATTCTCACCAAGTCATACTTGACTTCCTGGCCAGTGGACACTAGAAGGTTCCAGATGGCGGTGACGAAACGAGGCAGGTAAGGCTGGAACTCTTCGTCGTACTTCTGCGCGTACAGGGCAGCGTTGTCACAGATCTGAGATTTGAGCAGCTCCAGGAGACCTGCCTCCTCTTCGTCCTGTGGTGGAACAGACAGACAGACAGACAGACAGACAAAGAGAGAAGATTAGATCACCACTGCACTGTTGGGTTGATGACAACTTGCTTGAAACATCTCGCAGACACATATTTCATCAATCACAGTGTCCACTCACATCTGTTTGTAGGAGCTTATTATCCAAGGTCAACAAGTTGTGGAAATTGGACATCCAGGTTTCCATGTTGTCCTCAAAGAACTCTGGAAGGTCCTGCACACAAAAAGGACAGACAGTAAAGATTCAGTGGTGCACCTACAGCATAATAAAGAGCCAGGCGAAAGGTCTTGTGGGGATAGACCAGGTATGAGGCAGGGAGACGCACCTGGAAATTGAGGCTGTAGAAGAGCTTGGAGATCAGCGTGAGGGAGGAGAAGAGGACCTTCAAAGCGTTGATGTCTGTCGCGTGGGTCTGACAGAGATCAATGGTGGCCTGGAAGAAACAAGACATGATGGATGGATAACGACTTGGGAAATTAATGAAAAGCTAATTCAGCAAACTTTATTTTTCACTGGCTAAAAGTGGTTGCTCTCTGGTGTTGATTAGAAATCTCAGTAACCTGTAACCACTGACCTTGAAGAGCTCCGTCAGAGGTAGGGCGAACGTGTCCAGCACCAGTTTAATCTCCAGCCACAGCTCGTTCGACTTAAACTCATGTCGATACCTGAGACGACACATGGGGATCAGTCAGTGACACACAGTGGCACCTCATATCACAGTTCCCAGCACCAAGCAGAACCCATCCCCTTAATATCCCCCCAAATACCACAAAACCATTCACAACACCGTTCCTAGACGACCACACCCATTGGGCTTTACCTCCTGAAGAGCGAGTGTGCGGTTCGGAGGACTCCGTTGATGATGTGGAAGTCCCCGCTCTGGAAGCGGGTCACCATCTCTGTCAGGAGGTCCGGCCACTTCTGAGGGAAGTCCTCTCTGCCGATAATGCTGATGGCATCACTCAACTGCAGAACGCACAGGGCAGACACACTTCAACTTAATACATCTTCATTATAATTCATGTATTCAGATACCAGATGTGCACTCCTGCAAATGGACTCATAACAACTTCTAAATAAGCATGATGTACAGTGAAAGCAGGTAGCAGGTCCTGTGCAAACATACCTGTTTTTGAATCTGTTCTGGGCTACTCAACATCAGATTCACAATGTTGGCCTTGACAGTAATTCTGTCCGGATCTGATATTTTGTTTGGTTCATCTTCAACCTAAGAGAAAAAATGAATTAAAATATGTCTCGTCCGAAACTCTCCTTTCACAACTCATAACATTGGCTTACGTCCCCTAATTCAGGCCTTCGTTTTAACTCACTATGCGCCAGTTTCTCTTGATGTAGTTCTTGAACGTGACTGCTGCGCAGACCCGGATGACGTTGTCCTGGGACTTTTCCAACAAAGTGAGCAGCAATATCGGGTAGTTTTGGTTCCCTTCAACAGACTCAAGAAACTTTTCGGCTAGAAGAAAGGAAAGAGCAAAGGTTTTGGAATGGAACATCTAGAACTCTAGAGACCAGACAATCCACTCAAGGACAGTAGGACACCAGCGTGGGAAGAATCTCACCACACAAGTGAACAACAATAACAGCCGATCAAGTGTGTTAACTTTCCATGCATTCTAACCCTGAGCATTTATACCTGGACGTCTCACTGCTGGGTCAGGGTCCAGCGTTTTGCGCATGAATTCAGTGAGGGTCTGGAGGTTCCCATCGTTCAGCTCCATGGTGGCCCTAGTGAAGAGAGGAACACATTCCGGTTGTGGAACAGAGACATGTTGCAATGACACATGAATATAAACTAGCTGTAATACTATTTGCATCATAATTTAGCTCATCAAGAATGTTGAGCCGCTTGCCACAGGACACATGGTGACACAATCACACTGATGCAAAGTTCTAACTCAATGAAATCGACTAAATCAATGAATGAAATAACAAAACTGTAATAACACAACATAAAATGACTAGCTACCTAGTTATCAACCCAAGGCAGAAGTAGCACAGATGATAAATGACTGAATAGCTAGGTGCTATGACCAGCTAGCCCTAGTCTTAGCTGACAAACTGGTCGAATCAAATCGTAGCTAATTGACAACCTCAGCAGTCCAATGGATGAGGAGATTCTCACCCCGTCAGTACCTTCCTCCAATCACAGTAGCCCAAGGGGGGGGGGCGGGACTACGGTATGGACTGCAAGTTAGCAATACTGGATATAGCCAGCTAATCTTCTCATTCAAAGTTAAACGCTTAGTTATTTCACTCCCTTGTTACAAATGTGAGATCGTGTGAAGCACGTTCGTTTTCTAAAGTACAACGGTCAGCTAACACCAGTTCATGTTGGCGGAATGACGGTGCGAGTTAGCAGACACGAGCTAACAAGCTAACAGGCTAGGCTAGGCGTGTGTAGTTAGTTCGGGGCGCGTCTAACTGCTGAAACAGAGTGAAAACGGCCGAGTTACGGAACGTCGTGACAGACACACGAAAGAAGTTTCTGCTGAGGAATTATTTTTCCTTTTCATAAAGAGCATATTGATCAGACACGAAATATATTGAAATAACGTGTGAACACCTGACACATTTCTATTAACAATTTAAACAAATGACTTTTCCATTCAAACGTTTTCGTCGCAGGGATTAGTCAGTCAGACCTAAGCATCAGTGACAGGCTGGTCTCAGGTCTGGTAACTTTATAACTGAACTACACTGTGACTTAGCTACACGGATTAGCAGTTAACTAAGCACCGTTTTGTTCCTTTTACAAGTTACTTACTTAGATGGGCAACCCATTACTGAACTCGATATAATAAAAGTGGGGTAGTAAGTTAACCTTACCTTGAATCAGGACGTCAGAGTTGTGGAAGTGTGTCTCACTCCGGCGCGTGAGATGTGTCTGTCTGTCTGCTGCTTTCAAAAGTGTCCAATCACTGCGCGGTCTGTGCGTCGCGCATGCGCAGAAGACGTCAGGCGAACCCTACCAAACACGCCCCCGTGCCATGCACTGCAGTGATCCTGACCTAACCCAATGCCTGTCTGGAACTATCTTCTCACATCATCTTCAAGATGTAGGCCTTGTTTATGAATTATTATATACTTATCACCCCCAACAAATAATGCAATGACATATAACTAGAAACTTAAAGGTTAATGTTGTATCATAATGTGTCTGCTCTTACATTGTATGCCTTTAGAGATGATCAATGATAGATAACCAGATAACAGAGATAGAGATTGCTTTTCGACACAGCCCAAAGGAACGACCACATGATGGTTCCCCTTCTCCTTATATAACTGGTACAGTGACACAGAGCATGCATGACATATCATTTTCCTTGTAAAAGTCACTAAAATAGCAGCCACGTTCCTTTTTCTTTCTTTTTTATGAAAACGTTTACCCATTACAGAGAAACGTACAATAATGCACTTGGAACAGTATGGAACAATACAGTTAAAATACAAGTACAAAACAGCTTGAACACAGTAAATGAGCTTATTTGAACATTTCAACTAACACAGCTTTTTTTACATGACAACAACACAACACTTTTTTTTTATGAGCTTAACCCTTTCCTGTCTCACAGGGTAAGGGCCAGTGGCTCAGGTGATCTAGATTATTCTACTGGTTGTATGACTGTTGGATGTTCAGCGTGTCACGCAGCATCAGGTCACGCAGTCGCCACAGCGCGTCAGCCATGGTGTTGTGGGCGCCCTTGCTCTTCAGCCAATGGGACGGCAGCCCTCTCTCCTGCTCTTTAGTCAGTCGGACATCTTTCTTTTTAGCTACTCAAACATGTCCACATAAACACACACATTAGCACACTGACATACTTCACTACATTTTCATTTCACTTCCACTCTAATCTCAATGCAATCATACAGTGTGGGAAGTGGCACACAATAGGTTACATTTTATGATACATTATACAGACGAAGAGACAAATTACACAAATGCCCCGAGAGATGCTGAACATAGTCAAAACAACAAATTGCATTAGATTTTTTTTTTTTTCATATCACACTCAGTCAGTATGTTATTCAATAGGTCATTTACAGCTACCAACCCTGAAATGTACGTTTTTCTTTTCTTTCTTGAAATGACACGAAATAGTGAAATAGTGATATTGAAATAGTGTGAAATCCCTTTCAACGAGGAGGTGAGCTCACCTGAGAGGGTTTGGTCCCATTTGCTGATGGTGGCGGTCTCAGCGTTGAGCCCCTCGATGTACTTCAGGTAGGCCTCAGAGTGGAGCAGCCTCTGGGGCTTGGGTGGCGGGGCCACGAATATAGGTGTGGAGGGCTGCTGGAGGGCTGGCTGCCCCACCTGTCCTGGGTAGGGTGGCGGGGCCTGCTGCCCTGGACCAACCATGCCCATCTAGAGGGGCAACATCTCCATTATTTGTCATATTCAAAGTTATATGACATTTATATTTTTTACAATACATTTTTCTACTCACACAGATGTGTAAACAACACACGTTTCTTTTTTGTAATGTGCAACGAAAAGGATCTTACCTGGGTTCCATAGGGGTGTCCAGGACCCCCAGCCATGCCGTTGACACCTGTGTGTGGGGGGGGGGGGGGTATAAACAGTCACACAGACAGTTCTACTGGCCTCAGCCCTGCGTGGACAAGATGGCTCTCTTATGGGATTATTTCATAATGGCACCCCAGTAGAGAAGGACCCGTTAGAATTGATTTCACAAACACTCTAATCTATTTGAGAGCAGGTCCAGTTAGGGCCATAATACATTATCCTCACTAATCAGCATTGATAATATGACATTATATACGTTATATAAGAACATTTTAAGGCTTTCCTCTCAGATTATCCATATCTATCGAAATAAATGTTGTTTGTAGGTACATAATAATATCCTGCTTATTATTCAACTCAATCTAGTATTCGGTGTTAAACTGAATTATGTTGTTTTCCGGTCTGTGGAGATTCCACTGCGTTCCCCCGTGACATGGGGATGGATCACTCAACAACTAATGATCAGTTCAGGCCGCGTGAGAGGCCGTCGACTGGCTGGTCAGTGGAACACCTCAGCCTTAGAGCCTAGGGTACAGGTACTAGTCTATGGTACAGGTAGAGTCTATGGTACAGGTAGCCCCTCCAGCGAATCAGAATGGCGGACAGGAAGCAACTGCAGAGAGGGGGGGGGGGGGGTGGCAGGGAGGGTGGGGGTGGCTGTGACCCTTACCCGGGTATGGCAAGCCGGGGAACCCTGGCATACCCGTCAGGAGGTGATAGGGTAAGATGGGTAAGATGGGCACCCCCATGTGATGCTGTGGCATGCCAGTCAAACTAACCATCCCGTCAACCGGGCCCTGCAGAGGCATCATAGGTGGCCCATATACACCCATCATGCCTTTGGAAGGGGAGGAGGTTAGTGACACACACACAAACAGGTACATGCATCAGTGAGAGACAACAAGCTAAGAGGACGTCATGCACTAGCTACAGTCTACGGTTAGAATTAGAATACTAACCTGAGCAGATCAGTAAGTAAAAGGAAAGTGTTGACTACAAAAAACGCGGTGGTTCCATGATCACATGACACATCGATCACATGCAATTAATGCACTAATCACAAGCAAGTCGATGAATCGGCACTGATGGTAGAAGGAATGCACTCAAACCGCTATGCTTTTTGAGTGACGTTAGAAGAAGTAGGGTGTCAGAGGAAGACAATGCACGGCACTACGATGCAAGATGAGCTGAGGGGTGGAGGAGGGATATGTAACACAGTCCGATCATTTGGTCCGCATGTCGGCAACCAATCAAAATGATTCGGACTTTTCTTTTGAAACACAGAATTACGTTTCAACGTTGTTGAGAATGACAACACAAACTCGCTAGTCGAGCCAAAATACTGCAAGGCAATGGATTGGGTGAGTAATCCCCACTGCTACCTAGTTAACTATAACACTACTTTACATTGTTAGCAGGCGCACAAAACAAGCTGTGTTAGTTGACTAGTGATGTGTCGTTGATTTTCAACAATACTAAAAATGTATTCACATTTTTGGAAAGAAAAGTCCGATCATTACATCAGATCCCGACATGAGGACCAAAGCATTAGAACGTGTCACATATGAAAAAAAAATGAAAAAAAAGGGCAGAATCATTCTAGCAGTTCAGCTTCTTATTCCAGCTCCAAGTGGTTTCCATCCACATCTGTGAGGGGTTACCTGACACAGCCTGCGTCATGCTGGGCCTAAGCATCCCCATGGGGGTCGGGGGGGGCACCACGCCCATCAGCGCCCCTACTGGGGTACCTGCTCTAGGGGAAGCCTGCTGCTGGGCCGCCCTCTCCCGCTCCTGCTGCTCCGCCACCTTGGCTGCTCGCTCTGCAACACACACACGTGGACAGTACCAGTCAAACGTTTGGACACACTCACCCCATTCAATCGAATGGGAAAAGTGTGTCCAAACGTTTGACTGGTACTGTATGTATTGTTGATAATGCTGAGTGTGTAATGTAATGTACAATCGAGAGAATGCCAAGAGAATGCCATCAAAGCTGTCATCAAACTTCATGTTATTTTATGTAAACCAGCTCTTTTCCCTTCTTGTTTTTAGTTTTTTTTTTTCCTAGCACCAGGGGAGCCCCCCCTCCCAAATTTCGTTGTTTGGTACCTGTACTATATCAATGACAATAAAGACCATTAATTCATTCATTCATTCATCAAAGCTAAAAGGTGGCTACTTTGAAGAACCTGAATATAAAACATATTCTGGTTTGTTTAACACTTTTTTTGTTCACTACATAATTCCATGTGTGTTCCTTCATAGTTGTGATGTCTTCATCATTCATCTACAATGTAGAAAATAATATATAAATAAAGAAAAACGTTGAATGAGAAGGTGTGTCCAAACCTGGTACTGTATACAACAGTACTGTGTGTCTAAGAAAAATGGGAGTCTCTAGGACATGAAAGTGTATGCTATCCTTTAAAAACAAAAAAGGTACCACAGTCAGTTTTTATTAAGAGGCCATTTCTCTCTCTTACCCTCGTACTCGGCTTTCTTGGTGGCCTCCAGGCTCCTCCACTCCGTGCCCACCAGGCGGCTGAGCTCCCCGAAGGAGAAGTCGGGGTGCTGGGCCTTGATGACCGCCCGCATCTCGCTGCTGAACAGGATGTAGCCGCTCATGTTGATCTTCCTCTTCGAGCCCTCCTTCTTGGAGAGGCCCTTCATGGACTTTGGAGTCGTCTGCGGTCAAAGAAGGAAGAGCGTTGGGTCGTTTCGATATAATACAACACGCGTTCAAGATGAACTTTATTATTCAAGTTTCTGTACACACACCGGCCACCTGGCTGTCTCAGGAGTCAGGAGGCTGTACTTTTTTTTTTTTGAATGAGGCAGTCCCACTCATATTTTTTTCATTTTATTGACAGATACAGTAGAGATTTAGACAGGAAGGATGGATGAGAGAGAGAGGAGGGATGACATGCAGGATATGTCCCCGGCCGGAATCGAACCGGGGACCCTGCAAAAAGTGGTCAACGCTACCTAAGCGCCCCTGGAGGCTGTACTCTGACCTTCACCCACACCTTAGGAGTGAACGCTGCCACGCTGACCTGCTGAGGGGTGTACGGCATGACGTCCTGGTCGCTGGCCAGAGGGGTCTGAAGCTGAGGCCGGGACTGACCGTCACCCCCCTCCCCCTCGTCCTCCCCCAGGTCCTCCAGCTCCTCGTCTGTCATGTGGGCAAACTTGGCCTCCAGCTCCTGGATCTTCTTGTCCAGCAGAGGGGACGGCTCCTTCTGGGGCACGATCAGCTTCCTGTAACGGGACACGAGGGGGGAGTGGGACTGGGTGCAGTTACACCTGGCCAATCGGTTTGTACCGTAACTAAAAGGAGTGTTTGTGGAATTCAGGGTGACACTCAAACCTGTGTTGTGGAGACTGAGGCAGGCACATGAAGGAATCGGAACTCACCTGAAGTAGTAGATCTCATCCTCCACCACCTTCCCAGAGAGGGAGAAGCGCTTGAGGCCTTTGAACTTCTTCATCTGCTTCTCGCTCTCGATGTAGCGACTCTCACACAGGAGTACGTCCTCCTCAGGCACTTCAGTCGGCCGGCACGAAAGGTAATCCTTGAAGGAGGACACGGCACACTTCCCTGTGAACGAGTGAGAGACACGGAAGGCATGGCAAATGTCCGTTGAAAAACATGTTATAATAAACCAGGATGAAACCAAGGTCAATCAAGATGAGTTGGCTATCAAAATAAAACAAATAAAAAACAAAAACATTAGCCATGGACGTGATTGTTCAATTACCTATGATACAGGTCATGGGGCAAGCCTCTTCAAGGTTGCTAAGGAACACTTCTTTTTTATAGAACATCTTGGTGGGCTCGTGTTCCGTTTCCTCGGGGTGGATGAAGATCGGCCCGAAAAAGTAGGCCGCTCCGTCTCGCACCCACATCTTTTCAATCCTGCCCGACATGAAACGTAGCATTTCAAACCCACCGTCTTTCGTGTTTATTTGACTGCACTGGATCTCCAAAGTTGTAGTTAACCTACCTGCCCACTCGGTGGCGCACTAGCCCGTGGGCTCTGATGAAGACGCAGTCTCCCACTTTGAGCCAGGAGTCGTTGTAGCAAAGCTGCTCGTAGTACTGACAGCCTGGTTCTCCGTTGCTCATGTCCAGAGGTACATTCTCTCTCTCCTTCGGACACACATGCAGTCAAGATGTTTTATATTTATTATTACTGCACATTTTTATCATCGATGCCTAACCTTTCTACTTCCTAGTGCAGTGGTTCTCAAACCTCTCCTTGGGGACCCCCCAGCCGCTCCTGGTGGTGGAACAGATCAAATATGTGGAGTGGCTGGGGGTCCCTGAGGAGAGGTTTGAGAACCACTGTCATAATGCACTCACCTTATCTAAAATGGCCACATGGTCTACAGCTTTGCCCTCCTCTGGTATCTCTGGAGGCTTCTCCACGTGCTTGGGGGCAAACATGGACGCTACCCGAACGACGGGTAACGGCACATCACGAGGGACAAACCTAACGGAGCTCATAGGCATGGTCCACATCTTGATCTTCTTGAAGGATTTGGCCTTGGCCGAGTACCGAGACTCACAGACGTAAACATCCTCGGCCCTGAAGCCATCTGGGTGAAGTTTGAAGTACTCCTATTGTCAGAAACAAAAACAAAAAAAACATTGAAGACTGCAGTTAAGACGGCCTTTCTCACGCTTCGGGTTCTTTGGCAAAAGTAGGGGAGCTTTGATTACCTTCACGAACATGACCACACATTTGCCCAGAATCTTGCTGACGGGAATTTTGTTGTAGTAGTCGCTCTTGAAGACCTCTTTCTCCAGGAACTTGCGTGTAGCGAGATGGAATGTTTCATTTGGCCTGTAGAACCAGCAACCATAAAGCCACTTCTCACCTGTAACGGAAGAGGGAAAACATAAATATTGGACGTCAATACAGGTATTTGGGGTGTGTTTCCCAAGGACACACAAGGTTTGAGTGTGTTTCCCAAGGACACCTCAACATCTGGCCAGTTGGGGTTCGAAACGCTGATCTGCCGACCTTGCGATCATTAGACACCGGTTCTACCTCCTGCGCCACAGCCGCCCCCAATCACTTCTGAGGCTGCTCATGAGGCAGTGGAGATGGTGAGGTGGTGAGAGGGTGAGAGGGTGAGATGGTGAAATGGTGAGCCTCCCTCCCCCCCTCCCTCCCTGCCACCCTCCCTCCCTCCCTCCCTCTGAGGCTGCTCCTGAGGCAGTGGAGACGGTGAGGGCCTGACCTGCGTCATCCTGCCACAGACGGTCGATGCAGACGATGTGAGGCTGCAGGTTGGCCTCCGCAGGCTCCACGTAGACGTAGTCTCCCACGTGGTACATGCTGTCCTTGAAGCTGCAGTCCTGGCTGTAGGTCCGCTGGGGGCCGGACTGCCACGCCCCGCCCGCCGAGTCCTCGCTCTTCTCAGCCTCTGTGGGTTCATGAATACATAATAAATAAAAACAGAAAATGACCGAAAAGGTGTAGGGCTGAAGCAAATATCTTATAGTGCCTACCCTTTTCAATGTTACTTTATTTTATTTTATTATTGTGTGTCGATTGAGACCGGGGGGTAGTGGTGGTCTTGGGGATAGTGAGTTGGACTGATGATCGGAAGGTCATGAGTTCTAATCCTGCCTGGAACACCACCACTGCGTGTGTCCTTGGGTAAGGCACTTAGCCTTAAATTACTCCAGAGAGAATGTCCCTGTAATCTCTAATTGTCAATCTCTTTGGATTAAAAAGCGTCTGCTAAATGGTACATTATTAATTATTAGACCGGCTTGACACACTGTACCTTTTTTCTCCTCCTCCCTCTTGAGCTGGTCCTCCTCCGTCTCCTTGGGAAGCTTCTCCTTCTTCTCCTTCTCCACGTCGCTGTGCAGGTGTTTGGAGGTGTAGCTGAGGGCGGGGGAGAGCAGGATCTCTCCGTTCTTACACAGCTCGTCGCGGATGCGGATGAAGAACTGCTGCAGCTCCACCGCGTCCTCGAAGATCTCAGAGTCCGTCCTGTCATGAAACAACGAAACCAGGGGCGCTTAGGTGGCGTAGTGGGTTAAGCGTTGACCATGTAACCG
This sequence comes from Nansenia antarctica, assembly GCF_963989245.1. NCBI lineage: Eukaryota > Metazoa > Chordata > Actinopteri > Argentiniformes > Microstomatidae > Nansenia > Nansenia antarctica. Next base: position 11,988,880 of record NC_137691.1, on the reverse strand, counting down.
CAGAGTCCCCGGTTCGATTCCGGCCGGGGACATATCCTGCATGTCATCCCTCCTCTCTCTCTCTCACCCATCCTTCCTGTCATAATTTATACTGTATGTCATTAAAAAGAAAAATATGAGTGGGACTGCCCCACTCAGAAAAAATAACTTAAAAAAAAAGAAAAAAGAAAAAAACACGGTTTATTTACGTTACGTAACCTGGGTCATCGTATCGCTGATTCGATCTAGGGTTAAAATTATCCAAGGATTATACTGGTGAGGAAGAGAAAATGTGACAGCAGCTGGTGAAAGCGGGAACATGTCAGCGACCGATGTTCAGACTTTTATTTCCGAAAAATGTAAATACATTTCGACGTTGTTGAAAATCGACGACACGCTCGCTAGTCAAGCAGAAACATTGCGATGCGATGGATTGGGTGAGTAATCCCCACTACTGCCGTTCTGATCGGGTCGCCGACTTGTTCACGCTTTCACCAGCTGCTGTCACAAAACACCTCAAAAAAAAAAAAAAAAAATCTTTCTTTAACTGCACCCCACCTGTGCATCCGCCTGGCTTTCTCCAGCACCTCGACCATGTGATCCTGGAACACGTCCAGCCTCTTGTAGCAGCCTCGGTCCACGTTCCCCCGGATGATCTCGAAGTTCAGCGGCGGCTTGTCCGGGGCGCCGGGGTCCCTGGCGGGGATCTCCGCCAGCGAGTCGCTGTAGCAGCGGCCCTCGTCGTCCTGGTGACCGAGCACGGAGACGAAGAGGCTGCGGACCAGCTCCTGGATGAGGCGGGCCACGTCGGGCACGCGGGCGTCCTCCCCGCCCTCCAGGTCGCGCCGCGTCTCCAGCAGCACGCGGTGCAGCATCAGGGCGTCGCGGTAGATCAGCGACTGGGGCTCGTTGTAGGTGCAGGCGTTGTTGAACATCAGCACCAGGTCTTCCACCAGCGCGTCCACGTCCTGGTACTTGTTGGCCAGCATGTGGCTCTTGACCTTCTCCATGTCCACGGGCTTCTTGATGGCGACGTAGTAGTCGGGCAGCTCGGCGCGGGACGGCAGCCGCAGGAAGATGGTGCTGAGGCGGCGGCCCCGCTTGTCCGTGAAGCTCTTGACCGCCTCGTAGAGCTCGTTGAGCTTCTGCTGCAGAGGGGTCAGGTACTTGGACTTCTTGTGTGTGATGCCGCTCTTCCCTGTTCATTACAAAACGGAATCAACACTTTAAAAAAAAAACGAACCCATGAATAAAGCAGTGAGTTTACATAACAACATGCAACATTTCCTAGCGTTGTTGTTTTTTTGCATGACATTACAATTGCTGTGTGTGAGTGTGTGTGTCTTTGTGTGTGTGTGTTAATAATCAATCACTTTTTTTTTCATAATTGTTTAGATGAAGTGTCAATGGTTAAAATAAATAGACTATAATCAATTACATAACATGACAAATGATAAGCCAAATTGCGGTTGCATACTTATTTTCAACTTTGGGGAAATCATGTCGTCATCGTCAGGCAGCGGTCCCAGATCCCTCCGCTTGTCCTTCAGGAGCTTCTCTAGGACGTTGGCATCGTTATACACCTGGAACCAGACCAGGACACAACGTCGTGGTGAAGGGTGTTCTCTGCCCAACACAGCTGCTGCACTGCGTACCCTAATGAACAACAAATCCACTATCCACTGTCAACCTCACCACGGCTGCGTTCGTAAAATTCGGAGCGCACACCGGGTTCAACGTCATAAAGGGACCGAGTAATTTGATCGGACAAGAGGCATTCCGTGAGTGCTGATCAGATTTCCAGAGCGAATTATTTTACGAACGCAGCCTATGTGTGGACTCTCACCTGGGACCCCTCCTCGTTGTAATGGCGCGCGTTGCGGAACATGCGCTTCATGTCCTCGGCCAGAGGCTCTTCGGTGGCGTACTTCTCCGAGCGGATGTTGTGGTCGATGGTCCTCAGGTCCATGGGCTCCAGGATGATCTTGTAGTAGTCGGGGTAGTCCTTCTTGGAGGGCTTGACCATGAAGAGGTCGCAGAGCCTCCGGCCCGTGCCCGCCTCCCGGGCCTCCGTCACGGCCGCGTACAGAGCCTTCATCCTGTTCTTCTTGGTGTTTTTCTTGTGGCTGAGAACCAAACAAACAAATAAACGGTTCATAAATGAATAATAAACGACAAGAAGCAGCGCGGGCTGTGCACAGGGCTTTCATCTTCTTGTTTTGCGTTGTCATCAATAATTCACCAAATCACAATCTTTCATGTACTGTAAAGCTGTTTACATCGTTCAAAAGAGTAAACAAATCAAATCGAATCAAATTTTTATTCGTCTGTTTATTTGTCATATACATTTACATACATTTAGCAGCGACGCCTTATTCCAAAGCGACTTACAATCAATACGTTTACAACCGTAGATGGTGCAAAGAAATGCTTAGGCCGGGCAAGCTAGCTACTCAACAGTGCAACAAAGCAATAATACAAAAAGATTTAGCAATAGTAGCAATAGTGATAGTGCCAATAGTATTTAGAAGCAGAAACACGACAACAGTAGTGAGTAGTAGTAGTGTGTAACAGTAATGTTGTGTTTACCTCTTCCTCTTAGTGCTGCCGGAGTCAGACATGGTGGAGGAGAGCACGCTGTCGTCCCCGTCCTCGTCCTCCCGCCGCAACAGCTCCTTCCTCTTCATCTGGAGAGAGGAGACAGACAAACACCCAGAGCGTGCGCACACACACACACACACACATATGCACACACACACACACACACACACACACACACACACACACACACACATATGCACACACACACACACATATGCACACACACACACACACACACACATATGCACACACACACACACACACACACACATTATGCACACACACACACGCACGCACGCACGGCACGCGCACACGCACACACACACACACACACACACACACACATATGCACACACATATGCACACACACACACACACACACACACAAAGACAGAACACCTTTAATTAGTATACAGGTGAACACAGAGGACAGTTGCCAAACAGTGTGGCAGGCAACCCTGTGTCAATGTTTAACAAGGGTTAGACTAACGGTATCATCTCATTCGCGAGTGAGACAGTGGGGTTGGTTACTTTCTTCCCAACTTAAAACCGCTGATAAAAACATAACACATGGAAATACACTATAACTAATAGCTGAGTTTAGGATTGAACTTCCTGTGGCCTGGGGTGGTCCAGTGGTCTAGCACCATGGCCTGGGGTGGTCCAGTGGTCTAGCACCATGGCCTGGGGAGGTCCAGTGGTCTAGCACCACGGCCTGGGGTGGTCCAGTGGTCTAGCACCACGGCCTGGGGTGGTCCAGTGGTCTAGCACCATGGCCTGGGGTGGTCCAGTGGTCTAGCACCGTGGTCTACAGTGCACACATATGCCCATGTCGGCATGGGTTCGAATCCGGCCCGTGCCCTGCTGACAACTTTCTTTCCTGTCTGTCTTCACTGTATCTGTCCAATAAAATAAAAAATATGAGTGGGACTGCTTAAATAACTTCAAAAGAAAAAAGAAAAGTATTGAACTTCCCAGCGTGTCGACCGGTCCGGTGACTGACCTGCTGAAGGTGCTGGAGCTTCAGCACGCGCTTGTAGATGGGCGAGTGGGGAACGTTGTAGCGTTTGGCGTTCTCAAACATCAGGGTGAGGTCGGCGTCGAGGTGCTCCACGCTCTCGTACTCATTGTTCTTCATCTTGGCCCTGCGGGGGAATGAAGGGCTCTCACATGTGGGAAAGGAGGGGATAGAAATATACCGTACAGTGCATGTGATGATGTCAGAATGAGATCAAAACAAACCATAAAATAATCATAATAATTCTTCCTTCTTCTAGCATTATGACTGCCAATGGCCCCTGGCCCGAGCATACACTAGATAACTTTTTCTTGCGATGACTGATGGATAGATGATTCACTCACTTAGACAAATGTATTTGTTGTAAGTCGCTTTGGATAATGCCGTCTTGCTAAATGCCAGAAATGTAAATGTAAAAAAGATTTACCCTTCTGAATAAAAGCAAAAGTGCAAAAAGTGATATAAGAGCACGACATAAATAGAACAAGAATGGTAGTGATAGGTGACTATGTAATATACAGTTATGTGCAGAGGTAGTATAGTAAACATCCGTTTAGTTTAGAGGAATATACAGTTATGAGCTATGTTTACGCATCCACCGTAGCTGCTGAAAGGGCTGTAAAGAGCCCCTAAATCCTGCCCAGAGAGGTTGTGGGTGGCCTACCTGATCTGGTGCAAGGAGATGGGCTGGCTGATCTGCAGGTAGTAGTCAGGGTAATCCTTCCTGGAAGGCAGCTGGTGGAAGGGTTCGGAGACCAGCTGGCCCTGGCTGTTCCTGCCCCCGCGCACGGCCTCGTACAGCTGGAAGATGGGGTTACTCATGTCCATGCTGGAGTGCATGCTCTCCGCCTCCGACTCCCCCTCGTCATAGTGGACAGACCCTGAGCAACGCCACAGAGAGAGGCAGGTTATTATTTATTTATTTCAAGTTATTTTTTCTGAGTGGGGCAGTCCCACTTATATTTTTCTTTTTTTAATGACAGATATAGTAGAGATTATGACAGGAAGGATGGGTGAGAGAGAGAGAGGAGGGATGACATGCAGGATATGTCCGCGGCTGGAATCGAACCGGGAACCCTGCGGTTACATGGTCAACGCTTAACCCGCTACGCCACCTAAGCGCCCCCGGCAGGAGTCACATTAGATGGATCTTGGTAGTTCACTGTGAAACCCTCATCTCGCAGTCTACATCGCATTCATGTACACTATATGGACAAAAGTATTGGGACAACCCGAACATCACACCCATATGTGCTTGTTGAACTTCTCATTCCAAAACCATGGGCATTAATATGGAGTTGGTCCCACCTTTGCTGCTAGAACAGATTCCATTCTTCTACTACATTTTAGAATACGGTTGCGGGGATTTGCTCCCATTCAGCCACAAGAGCATTAATGAGGTCGGCCACTGATGTTGAGCGAGAAGGACTGGCTCGCAGTCGGCGTTCCAATTCATCCCAAAGGTGTTGGATGGGGTTGAGGTCAGAGCTCTGTGTGCAGGCCAGTCAAGTTCTCCCAGACCAAACTCAGCAAACCATGTCATTATGGACCTCACTTTGTGTATGGGGGGCCTTGTCATGCTGAAACTGGAAAGGGCCTTCCCCAAACTGTTGCCACAAAGTTGGAGGCATACCATTCTCTAGAATCGCATTGTATGCTGTAGCATTAAGATTTCCCTTCATTGGAACTAAAGGGGCCTAGCCCAAACCATGAAAACAGCCACAGGTGATAATTGTGCCCACATACTTTTGTCCACATAATGTACATTACATGTATGTTTTTGCTTCTTAGTGCTGCTGTTTTTTAAAGTATGCAGCAAGTAATCAGCGTAAGAGGGTAGAGATCTGTAAAGACGCGCCTACAGGAGGGAGAAATAACACTCACCAGAGAGAATGCCATCGTCATCACTCTCATACTGGAGAGCCATGGTGATGGCTGAAAGGCGGTCTCCCTCAGCTGATCTTCTGTTCCTGACGGGCACACACACACACACACACACACACACACACACGCACGCACATACGCACGCACACACACACAGACACACAGACACACAGACACACGCACGCACGCACACATGCACACACAGACACACACACACACACACACACAAATAGACACACACGCAGCAATTGTAATGTAATGCAGAACACAACAATGCTACGAAATGTTGCATATTGTTTGAATCTATCAAAGGTGTACTTTCTGCTTTCTTCCTACAGATGCACAGCACAGAAAAGATACCTGATACGAATGCTGGTTTTGATGGGCTCGGCATGCTCCATGTCAGTCTTTTTCTGTGCAAAGACCTTCTTAATGTTGTTGGCATCCTTCAATCAACAAAAAAGGGAATTGTCACAATGTACAAATTGTCACAGTCACCAAATGTATTACTCCAATCATATTCTAGCACAGCATACCTTAAAAACCTGGGACCCAGGCTCGTTGTAGGTTTTGGCATTCTTCGCCAGGAGATCTATGTCTTTGGACATGGCGCTGACACTTCTGTAGTGACCCATCTGAGGGATACATTGTTCAGTGACTTAAAATACTCAAAGTACTGCTACTTTACTTTGCTTCATTTGCACACTGAACCATGTGTTTTATGGTGTTAATTGTATAGACCTATGTGGTGCTTTTTATTAGCTGACAACAAGGAATTCCAATGTTTGTTTGTTGTTACGACTGCATACCTGTATCTTCTGGGCAATGATTTTCAGATCAATTGGATCCTTTATGATAGCATAATAGTCTGGGTATTGCTGCAATAATAAAAAAAAGAGCATAAAAAACCTAGAAATTCAACAAATGGGGCAGCTGTGGCGCAGGAGGTAGAGCTGGCGTCTAATGATCGCACGGTCGAACCCCGGCTGGCCACATGTCGAGTTGTCCTTGGGCAAGACACTGAACCCCAAAATTGCTCCCAAATACACAGGCTGACGCCTTGCATGGTAGCTTGCTGCCATTGGTGTGTGAATGGGTGAATGAGAGCACCATTGTAAAGCACTTTGGAATAAGCGCTATATAAGTCAGTCCATTTACAAATGCGCAACAGTACATGTTGGGAATGGGTCTTACCATTTTGGAAGGCAGTTTCTGGAACAGGTCACTGATTAGACGGCCTGTGGGCTCTGTGTATGTCACCACTGCATCAAGCAGCTGCTCAAGGACTTCCTTCAGGCAACTGGGTGCATTCTGTGTAAGTCACAGTCAAACACAGTCATGACCAGCAGATGGCGCTCATAGGCCACCAAAGTGAACATCAACAAAGAATTTCATTGTCATTATTGTGCTGCTTGCTAGTGAGTCTGAGCATAATGCAAGTGAGTAACCGGAGAGAGCCACATATGCATTAATTTAATCAAATCCATAACATATTTCATTTATGTACTAGTGCGTCACCTCATCCACATAGGACCCTCCTAGGTTATCTTGGGCATCATCCCCATCCTCGTCATCTTCATCGTAATCTCCTCGCTGGACAAATTCATTCTTGGTGCGTAGGTAGAGATCCCACAGTTTACAGGCTGCTCTGTACTCTGGAGTCTCCGGCTACACAGATACAAAACGTTTCCTTTCGTTTAGGATATTCCAGCTTTGGAATATTTGGCCCCTGGCCCAAGGCAGAAGGTTTATCATGATGACTCCCACACAAAGAAGATCTACCCACATGAAGAAAGGCTCATAAATGTTACTTAGTCTGGGGTGTTCTGTACAAGAGCATTAAGCAGAATCATACCTTATAATAAGTCTTTGCATTGTTGAATAGGAGCTGAAAGTCGCCAGTGAGTTGCTCCACATCGTCATACTCCTCCATCTTCAGCTTCTGTTGGATCTTCATCATGTCAATGGGCTGAGTCACCACGTGATAGTAGTCTGGTTGATTCCTTCAGGATTGAAGACGTTAGTGAATTCAACAACTGAGCCTTGTGTTTTTATCAAGTATGATGCTAATTATATGTTACGGTACATGTGGGAATACGGTACATGTGGGAAAACTAGGGTTGGGGTTAGGTGCTAGGGTGCTCGGGTTAAGGTTAGGGTTAAGGTTAGGGGTAGGGTTAGGGTTAAGGTTAGGGTTAGGATTAGGGTTAGGGTTAGACATGCCAGCATGTACCAAGTCACCCTAGCACCTAACCCTAACCCTAGTTTTCCCACATGTACCGTAACATAATAGCTATATATAATAATTGTTTACAAATTGTGTTAATCATCCTCTTTAGTCTTTTACCTTCTCTTGGGCGCTCTTATGAACAGCTCACATAACATCCTGCCCTGGTCATCCTTATAGTCTCTGATGGTGTTGTACAGTTCATGGCATACGGCGATCTGGGGGCAAAAACACGGTAATCCTTGACAATGACACTGACGTTGACAATGACAATGACACCACAGACAAACACAAATGGTGCACAGACTACATGATTGTATACAGTGACTGTGTGCATTTAGACTTGAGATCCTTCAATTCATGGGAGTCACATTTTAGCTTAAAAGCACGACTACAACAGTCAAGTACGCAAAGGCAAGCATTTTGAAAAATGTCTGTCTCAAAGCAGCGTGGTTCTATGCGTCGCCTACTTACTGGATCCACAGTGGGAATATTCGAGGTTCTTCTCCTCTTCCGACCTACTGACGATGCAGAGGATGACGGCTGGCCATCGTCAAAGTCCCCCCCGCTCACACTGCTACAGGGGGACGTAGCCCTCCTCCTTTTGGAGCCCATGAGTGAAGCGGCCACCTGACAATAGTCCAAAATCATCCAAATCACACATTGCCAAAAATGAGATAAATATATATTTCAGTGATATTTTTAAACCGACATTTTTGAATGGAGCTGTAACTAAAGATTAATAGATATATAATAATACATACAATAATCTGACCATTTTTTATTATCTTTAATTTGTGATTTATTTGTCATAAATCTCTCCTTCTCAGACAGGTGTAGAGGTGATGCTGAGGAGAGGCGGTGGGACAGTTGACTTTTGCTGATTTGACAGTTGCCAGTTGACTTGCTAATTATTGTCCCTCACAACTGACATATTCCTCAAACCTCATACCTAATATTATATTCCTCAAATAGTTACCTCGATAAGTTATTGCTAATATGAATTGTATATGTATCTCTATCATGTAATTAGGAGATTATGGATTATGGAGAAGAGAGAGATGGAGGAGAAGAGAGAGATGGAGGAGAAGAGAGAGGTGGAGGAGAAGAGAGAGATGGAGGAGAAGAGAGAGATGGAGGAGAAGAGAGAGAGAGAGGAGAAGAGAGAGATGGAGGAGAAGAGAGAGAGAGAGGAGAAGAGAGAGAGAGAGGAGAAGAGAGAGAGAGAGAGAGAGAGAGAGAAGAGATAGATGGAGAAGAGAGAGATGGAGGAGAAGAGAGAGAGAGAGGAGAAGAGAGAGAGAGGAGAAGAGAGAGATGGAGGAGAAGAGAGAGAGAGAGGAGAAGAGAGAGATGGAGGAGAAGAGAGAGAGAGAGGAGAAGAGAGAGATGGAGGAGAAGAGAGAGAGAGAGAGGAGAAGAGAGAGAGAGAAGAAGAGAGAGATGGAGGAGAAGAGAGAGGAGAAGAGAGAGATGGAGGAGAAGAGAGAGAGAGGAGAAGAGAGAGAGAGGAGAAGAGAGAGATGGAGGAGAAGAGAGAGGTGGAGGAGAAGAGAGAGATGGAGGAGAAGAGAGAGAGAGAGGAGAAGAGAGAGAGAGGAGAAGAGAGAGAGAGAAGAGAGAGATGGAGGAGAAGAGAGAGAGAGAGGAGAAGAGAGAGAGGAGAAGAGAGAGATGGAGGAGAAGAGAGAGAGAGAGGAGAAGAGAGAGATGGAGGAGAAGAGAGAGAGAGAGGAGAAGAGAGAGATGGAGGAGAAGAGAGAGAGAGAGGAGAAGAGAGAGAGAGGAGAAGAGAGAGATGGAGGAGAAGAGAGAGAGAGAGGAGAAGAGAGAGATGGATGAGAAGAGAGAGAGAGAGGAGAAGAGAGATGGAGGAGAAGAGAGAGATGGAGGAGAAGAGAGAGATGGAGGAGAAGAGAGAGATGGAGAAGAGAGAGATGGAGGAGATAAATATACAATACTATCATGGAATAATGGATATTTAAGCACCATTGTCTAGTATTTGTTTGAAAAATAAAAAAACATCCACACATGCATTACATTAGCAATATATAAGCCATCAAGCATTAATATGTTCTTGTTACTGAGGACCAACTTCTAGAAACAGGATTAAAGAGATGAATGAACAATGTCAATTAAGCAACAGGCTTGGCTAAAGGTGCAAACAGAAAAGCCCCAGTCTCTCTCCAGTAGCTCAGATGACAGTCATACATGCTGCCAGAGGGAGATCACCTAAGGCAGAGAGCACAGCTGGAATCTCAATGTTGACATAATTCGTGAGTTTAGAATGATAAGGTTCTATCTCCGTTTAGAATGATAAGGTTCTATCTCCGTTTAGAATGAGAAGGTTCTATCTCCGTTTAGAATGATAAGGTTCTATCTCCGTTTAGAATGATAAGGTTCTATCTCCGTTTAGAATGATAAGGTTCTATCTCCGTTTAGAATGATAAGGTTCTATCTCCGTTTAGGACAGTTCAGAGATATTGAGCGTCAAAGTTTTTACATTCCATGATTATGTTTTGTGAGATGGAACCTTTGTATTTTATGAATTACTAACTCAAAAATGTCAACATTTAAAAAAAAATAACACCACACAGGCATTAATAAACACCTAATGGATCAGATTATGTAAAAAACTCAATTTTGACAAAAATGGAGATAGAACCGTATAATTCTAACGTGACAATATAAAGGTTCTGCCTGGCCTCATCACCCAGCTAGCTGCTAGCTACCTCTGGCTAACGACGTCGCTCTGGCGTTAGCATCACTGTCTAGACACACAAAGACAACAATGTGAATAAAAAAGCTTCATTTCAAAATGTACGGAATACTTCTGACTAAGACCGGGTGCAAATGCCTACCTTTAGTCTCTAAAGAAACTCAAACCATTCGGGAAAAGGTGTTAGATATGAGATGTTGTTACATGAGGAGAAATTATGTTTGAGAATCAAGTGCCCAGGGGGCATCAATATCGCTAAGAAAATCCAGGTTTAGTCTGACAAGTCTCGCGAGAGTTCCTAAAAATATCCAGGCATATTCTGATAAGTCTCGCGAGAAGTTATCAAAAATAAGCCAGGATTTTCCTTAAGCGATGTTGATGGAATAACCCCCAGGAACAAGCAGGCTGATGGTCACTTCCGTGTTGAAAAAATAAGAGTTTCTTTTCATACCCGCGTGATTTAAAAAACTAATTATTATTTCAAAAGACACTGTTCGTTCAAATTCATTCCATAAATAGGGACAATAAATAAATACTGGCACATTAACGTCCCGTAGTAAGTGAGAATCCCACCCTAACTAGTGTCAAAGCCGTGCGATGGGGTTGTTCAGACTTTTATTTTGGAAGGAGATTCCCAAACGTCCAAACCTCCTAAATGTTGCTGGTTTTGTGAAACATTCAACATCCATATAAAGGTGAATGGAAACTGGAATGCAGACTTCTCAGATACCTTTATACCTTGAGAGACACGACTGGACCACTTGCTGGATCCATGTATGCAATGTATGCAAGAAGAATTAAAGAAAAATAAATAAAAAGAATTAAAAGAATTAAAGAAAAAGCAGAAGAATTGTATGCAAGAAGAGAAACACACAATGTCATGGGAGGAATAGAGAGAGGGAAATAAAGAGAGAGAAAGTGTGTGCGTGTGTGTGTGTGTGTGTGTGTGTGTGTGTGTGTGTGTGTGTGTGTTTGACAGATTGACAGTGCTAACAACTCATTATTTTACACTCCACTTGAGTGTCAAAACTTATGACCATCATCATCATCAGAGTACAAATGTTTTTTATTGAGCCAAATCGTATACAGTATATTGTAGTGTCAATGCTCATTTTCATTTATATGAAAGAAATACTAAATTATATTCACATATCGTCACATAATATGTGAACTATACTTGGAACAGTATTTAAAAACGAAGGCAAATTTTAAATAAACAAAAGCTAAAAGAGCCCTAGTTCCCTATCTTTATCTACCCTTGCCTTCCCTATTTTCTACCAAGCTTCGAATAGAGAATAAAGTCGAGCATCACAGTTTTTAAATGATGATAAAGTATAATCTCTTTGATCAGATGTTGATTGCAAAAAATTGCACCCAGATAGAGCCAAAATTATTATTATTATTATTTTTATTATTAGTAGTATTATTAGTGTTCCTACTACTATTACGTAGTAGGAACAGTATTGTTATTGGTGATATACTTCTTAATATTCTTTTCCCTGCTTTGGTCAAATAGCTCAAAAGGTCCTTGACCAAAAATGCTATAAATGTGCATGCCACAACTAGAGAGCAACAATGCCAGAAATAATTACCATGATTAGACCATAGGTGGCGCTATAATAACAAATAGAAATAATAATAATAATTATAGAATAATAGAAAATCAAGTAACTTCACAATGCAGGCATTTCTACCCCGTTGTATGAAAATATATGAAGCGTACATAATTATGTGTCTTTCCTCATGGGGAACATATTTGCCTCAAGATTGATTGATTGATTGAAAACTTTATTAGAAGATTTGCAGAAGTAGGTACATGAAAGTACATATTACATACAAGGTCAACTAACAGGATAAAAACCCAAGAAAGCCACTGGCTTATTTCAATTGGGGTCCTTGATTCTCAATTCATCGTTACATGTAAGACAGACAAAAAACTAGTACTATCTACAAGATAATACAGACAAATAACTAGTACTATCTACAAGATAGACATACATCCAACATGGGAAGAACAATACAACAAAACATAAGGTATGTACAGCGGGTAGGACAGGTGGGGACATACACCACAGGTGGGGGCGGGGGACAAAACACAAAGTATGTACAGTGGGTAGTTCGGGCAGGGGGACAGACATATAATATGTACAATGGGTAGTTCGGGCGGGGGGACAAAACAACAAGTATGTACAGTGTGTGGTCATGGTGGGGGGGGGGTACAAAAACACCAGTAGATTTAGGCGGGGGGGAGGGGGGGGGGGGGCGACATAATAACATTGCGTTTGCTCAGAGTGTAGACCAGGTAGGGGGGTGGGACAAAACAACTAGTATGTGCAGAGGGTATTTCGGTGGGGGGGGGGGGGGGGGGGGGGGTGGTGTGGGAGACATAACAACAAAACAACAAGAATATATAGAGGGTAGTCCAGGTGGGGGTGTAGTCTTTTAATTTGATTTTTGATTTAGAGGGTCCAGTTACGGATTGCAGCCTCCTGTAAATGTTTTTTGAGAGTGGTTTTGAAGGTGGGCAGTGTTTTGCACTCCTTTAAGATTATAGGAAGGGCGTTCCACATTTTTACTGCATAGTTTGCAAACGAGTTTAACCCCTTGTTTGTGGTGCAACGCGGTTGAACGTGGTTCGTGGAGCTTCCTCTGGTATTGTATGTGTGGACGTTGTTCACTTTTTGGAAGTATGTTGACAGGTACTTGGGTGTCTTTGTGGTGTAGCGTATCTTGAAGACCAGGCCCAGTGCAAGCTGCTGCACTCTGTCAACTACTCGTAGCCAATCAAGGCTCAAAAAATGAGCAGCGGTTAGATGTGTCCTAGGGTTGAGGCCTAGCAGAAGCCTAACCAGTTTATTTTGGGCTGTCTGGAGTCTTGTTTTTAGGGCCTTTGTGGTTCTATAGTACCATGATGTTACGGCATAGTCGAAGTGACATTGAATGAGAGCTCCTGATAGGGTCCTCAGTGTGTTTTTACTGACAAGTGAGGATATCCTGTACAAGAATCTAGTTCTATGGTTAACTTTTTTGATTACTTTTGCTGCCATTTTATCTCCGGAAAGATTTGCCTCTAAGATGGAGCCCAGGTATGTAATATCCTCTTTTCTTGTGATAGTAATGTTACCCACTTTTATATTGTAATTTACAGCCTTTCTGAGTTTAGATGGGGATCCGTATAGGATGGTTTCAGTTTTACCTAGGTGTATTGATAGTTTATTGTCAGCTAGCCAGATGCAGATTCTACTCAGTTCAGTGCTTAGCGCTTTTTCCACCTGCAATATGTCCCTGTCAGAGACCAGCAGAGCCGAGTCATCCGCGAACAGGAACAAATTGCAATCACATGCTGATGACATGTCATTCACATATATTAGGAACAGTAAAGGTCCCAATATGCTTCCTTGTGGAACGCCGCAGGTCACTGGGAGGGGGGGGGACAGTGTTCCGTTCACACTAACCACCTGTTCCCTCCCCTCTAAGTAGGATTGCATCCAGCTCACAAGAACCCATAAAGTCCGCCATAATGGATTTTTCAGGTGGAAAATGTGGCCAAAAAATCACTTAAAATCAACTGTAAGTCAGATTGGTCCGAAATTGTATATGAACATGCGTGTTGCAGGTCTCTCTATACTATAGGGTGTTAAAGGATAAGATCCATTTAAAGATGGAGGAGGAGAAAATGATATGATAAAGCGTAGTCTTCTTATCTGTGAGCTCTTTCATTAGCAGTGGTCAATTAAATGCCTCCAATGCATCTTTGGAAAAGTGGCGGAACAAAGACGCGCATCTTTATGCAGTTGGGTTCGTCCACATGCATCTCCCCACTGCTTTCTCCTCTTCCGCTCATTCACTAACCTTGTCATTGCCTTTATGCTGCATATTGATTCCATTCAGCTTAACATTATATATCGTTCACAAATAGCCTACACAGACAACTTTACTCTGGTTCATATCACTTTACATACTCTATAAATATATTGAAAACATATGCTAGGCTTGCAGAATATAGTGTAAGCACAGCATAAGTAGTGAATGCTTGACATAAACTATACAACATGGTCATTAACTGAGGAAGGTTAATCCACAATGTATTTTCGTATGTCCGCTTAGTGTCTATTATTATCATAGCATAGTAGCCTATGTATATCAGGCCATAATTAGGTGACTGATACATTACAGGCCCGTAGTCCTAGGGTACTTCATAATATCATAGCTTAGTATATCATGACTTCAACTTGGCCCATATTAGGTGAGTGGTCTACCCCCCTGTCTGTATATTTACCCGCTATCTGTCAATCTACAACCTGTCTGTAGGTCTACCACCTATCTGTCAATCTACAACCTGTCTGTAGTTCTACCCCCTATCTGTCAATCTACAACCTGTCTGTAGGTCTACCACCTATCTATCAATCTACAACCTGTCTGTAGGTCTACCACCTATCTGTCAATCTACAACCTCACCTGTCTGTAGTTCTACCCCGTGTCTGTCAATCTCACCCCATTTATGGTTATGGGGGCATATCTGTAGGAACACGCCCCATTGCCGCTTGCGGTTATATTTATTCTTATTCTTATTTATTCTTATTATTATCACCAGTTGTTTTCACAGATTATTTGTTTATTTACATTATTTGTTTTCTATTGTTGGTAAATATGTAAATACTTAAATAAATTTGATTTAATTTTAAAAATATTATATTAATATTGAAGTTAACTGCAGATGATTAATTATTAATCTCTGAGTATTTGAGAAGGGGTAGGATTAAATAAGTTTATGCTTCTTCCTACTCCTTTTCGGACATGTTAAGTAAATCGTTTTTTTGTTTTTTGTTTTGTTTAGTTTTTTCTTGTTTTTGTTTTGTTTAGTTTTTTTCTTGTTTTTGTTTTGTTTTTTCTTGTTATAACTATTTCTTTTCACATGTTCGAAATAAAGCTTTCATTCATTCATTCATTATTACAGAGAGCCAAGAAAATTGCAAACAGATAGAGACAACATTATTATTATTATTATTATTATTATTATTATTATTATTATTATTATTATTATTATTATTATTATTATTATAAAAAAGCAACCAGACAGAGCCAGCGCATGACCCGGAAGTGTTCCCTCCACGTGGTGCTGCTGTTTGCCCGGGGTTCATTCAATCTGGTAAGAAAGATGGAGACAAAAGTTATTGCTGTCATCTAACCAGGGAAGATCTGGACCTCATTCAATCTCACACATCAGAGTAGAGGTGGGGGGTAAGGACGGTTAAGGAGCAGGTCATACATTGCTCTCAGTTAAAGTTATACAGTTGGAATTGAACACAGACAGACTGATCTCTCCGCTAACTAGCTCGTTGTCTGGATGAAGAGCACCGTGAATACCAGCATGATGAAGGAGAACCGATGGAACATCCCGCCCAACGCCCCCGCCTGCATGGAGAGACACCTGGACTCGGCGCAGTACCGGGCCGGTACGTACCGATCGGTTCATCCAGACATCCAGCACAGTAGCCTGCTAGTTTAGCCAGCTTCTAAACCACGATCTAACTTTTACTAAACGTAGTCCAACACGTGGTGTCACTAAATAAAGAGTCCGATGGTCACACTCTCACTCTCTCATCTCTCTCTCTCTCATATCTCTCTCTATCTCATATCTCTCACTCTATCATATCTCTCACTCTATCATCTCTCTCTCTCTCTCTCATCTCTCACTCTATCATATCTCTCACTCTATCATCTCTCTCTCACGTGGTGTCACTAAATAAAGAGTCCGATGGTCACAGGATCATGTTGACATTCTCATACTCCGAGGGCTTGAATCAATGTGACAGGGGAAAAGCACACGACACTGTCTGAGTTCACTGTCCAAATCAAATCGACAGCTTGCTAGCTAGCTATCTATCTACCAAGTAAGCTAATCATTGGAAGATCCACCTAATATTTTTCTCTCTTTTTTCCCTCCTCAAGATGGCAGCCTTCTGCTGGGGGCCTCCAGTCTCAGTGGCAGGTGCTGGCTGGGTTCCCTCTGGCTGTACAGTGACCCCAAGCAGGCTCCCAACGAGGGGTTCTGCAAGGCCGGGGTGCAAACCGAGGCGGGTGTCGCACAGGCAAAGTGGGTGTCTCAGAAGGCGGTACTTGTCGCTTCGGACTCTGGTAAGTAAGCTGATATGCCCCCCCCCCAGGAATGTTCTCAATGGCAATAGTTGATTCATGTTGCCTCAACGTGGGTTATTGCCTGGTTGCAAGACACTAAACCTGTTCGGTAATGCAGTACCTCTGACTGACCTGTGGAGTGTGACTTGTCTCCTGGGTGTTTGTAGGTGCTGTGGAGCTGTGGGAGTTGGCAGAGGACGAGCGCCTGCTGATGAATCGGTTTAGTAAACACGAGCATGACAGCATGGTGACCAGCGTGAGCCCCGCTGCTGACGCAAACCAAGCTGTCAGCGGTAGCATGGACTGCCGGTCAGTGTTTTTTTTTTATTGTTAGTTTGTTGTGTGTACTCACACACACACACCTAGCTCCAAACAACAGTTTTGGGATGCGTTGCAGACATTGGCCGCGTTCGTAAAATTCGCCGGAGCGCACACTGGGCTCAACGTCATGAAGGGACCAAGTCATTTGATTGGACAAGAGGCAGTCACGTGGACGCTCCGGCGCCCTCAGAGCTAGTTTACGAACGCGACCATTGATGTTTTGATGATATCTCTCTTTAATGCCTCTTTGTTTTTCCCCTCCCCATTGTAGAATCAAAGTCTGGGACCTTAGCCAGGAGTCTGTGATCAGCACATATAACGGTAAGGGAACTTTGAAGGACTTAAATGAATGATCACAATTCACAAGTGAACCCAATACCCTTGCAGTGCTTCAAACTGTCATGTTTATGTTTATATTGCCAGTATAATTGTCCACCTTGCCTCATTCCCCAGCTCACTCTAAGCCAGTGACTTGTGTGTCCTGCAGTCCATCTGATGACAACCTGTTCCTCTCCTGTGGCCTGGTAAGAGCCTCCAATCATACGGGCTGTTTGTTCATCACTAGGGGGGGTATTCCATCAACGTCTCTAAAGGAAAATCCAGGCTTTTTTTGGGATACATTTTTGAAGTCTTGTGAGAGTTATTAAAATAAGCCTGGATTTTCCTTTAGCAAAGATGATGGAATACCCCCCCAGGAGTGTTCGCTTTGTCCATCTATTGTACTCTGTCTATGGTACTCCGGGCATTTGGAGGATCCAGTAGATTGTAGTGGGGCGGCTGTGGCTCAGGAGGTAGAGCCGGCGTCTAATAATCACAAGGACGGCGGTTCAATCCCCGGCTGGCCACGTGTCGAGGTGTCCTTGGGCAAGTGAACTGGCACTGAACCCCAAATTGCTCCCAATGAGTGGGCCGTCGCCTTGCATGGTAGCTTGCCGCCATTGGTGTATGATTGTGTGTGTGTGTGAACGGGTGAAAGGCGATATATAAGGGCAGTGCATTTACCATTTTAGTATGTAACGGCAATCACCCTGTTCTGTTGCACCTGTATGAATGAAAGTGCTCTCAGCCTCCTCTCAGTTACGTTTCCCTCCACCCCCCAGGATGGCCGACTGCTGCTGTGGGACAGACGGAAACCCAAACCTGCCTCCCGAATAGGTGAGCAGTTCTGGGTGAACTGAACGGCAGGGGGCAGTAGTGAGCAGTTCTGGGTGAACTGAACGGCAGGGGGCAGTAGGGCTGGGTGGTTTTGTCACTGTGCCATTTGATGATGTACACAGACCTCTGTTTTCAATGGATTGTCATCTTGTTTGGTAATTTTTCAAGATATGGTTCATAGCTTGGGTTTTAGGGCTCTCTGGTATTCCTTTGTGATAGAGAGTTTGTTTAAGATCTCCGTACTAACATTAACTAGACAAATTGATTTTTTTCATAATGTTTGCCGTTTGCTTAGCAACCATTTCCCCCCAATGATCCTAGTCAATTCAATAAAGGTGTGTTGGGACAATATTTGAAAATACACCTCTATTCCAGATTCAACAAGACATTGCTCTTTCGTTGAGTTTCCAAACACCGTAGCATACCAACCACGCTAG
The DNA here is from genome assembly GCF_963989245.1 of Nansenia antarctica. NCBI lineage: Eukaryota > Metazoa > Chordata > Actinopteri > Argentiniformes > Microstomatidae > Nansenia > Nansenia antarctica. The sequence goes on along the minus strand of NC_137691.1, from coordinate 11,970,401 downwards.
CGATTCAGTACCTATTACAAATGAAGTGAAGTGGAAGGCATCATTCAGTATGTGTTTTTATGATCTCAGTGTAGCGTTGGGCTGGTGCGTGTTGTTACTATGCAAGTGATCATTTTCAACTGAATGTGTTGGTTTGTCTCAGATATAGAGACCCCCAGCTGCTGCCCTACCGCAGTGACCTGGCACCCCAACCACAGGAGCACAATCGCCTACGGTAAGGAGAGGTGGAGCGTACTACATTTCCCATGATGCATATGTTGCGTGGCTGTGGCGCAGGAGGTACAACCAGTGTCTAATGATCGCAAGGTCGGCAGATCGGTGGTTCGATCCCCGGCTGGCCAAATGTCGAGGTGTCCTTGGGAAAGACACTGAACCCCAAATTGCTCCCAATGAGCGGGCCGGCGCCTTGCATGGTAGCTTGCCGCCATTGGTGTGTGAATGTGTGGGTGAACGGGTGAATAAGAGGCCATTGTAAAGCGCTTTGGAATAAGGCGCTATATAAGGCAGTCCATTTACCATTTATTTATATGATGCATACATGTCTTAGCCTAATTCATTGGCACACCTGATTGTTCCAAATGGTCAGCCTATCCAGCTTTGACAAGAGATAAAAAAAAAAAATGTAATGCTGATTCTCTGGTGTTTCAGGTGACGAGCTGGGACGCGTGTCTGTCAGAGACTTCCAGGGGACAGAGGGGGCTCAGACACAGAGCCCCCACAGCCGCAGGGTCACCGGCCTGGCCTTCTCCTCACACAGGTAAACAACCGGCTCGCCTCAGGCACGGCCCACAGGATCTAGTAAGGTCACACAATCTCTCTCGCAGATAAGAATACAAGCTAACATTGGCTAACACAACACCGGTAGGCCTATACAAAGCCATCGTTTCAAATAATCAGACCAAGAGGCGTGTTTTTTTTTTGTGTGCCAGCTAGACTGAGCTAACAGCACTGTTACCTCTCGCCCTCTACCACAGTACCCCCCTGCTGGCCTCTGTCAGCGACGACTGCTCCGTCGCCGTGATGAACTCGGAGCTGGAAGAAGTGTAAGTGGCGAACCGGTCCGACACATAGTTGTCCTGAGAAACTATTTCACTAATGTAAAAAAATAAAAAATAACCGGTCATGTTCAACTGTTCATACGACACCCACGTCATCCACCAACTGTTCCTGATATCGTTCTGGTTCCTCTTCCCCTCCAGAATGAGGGACAGGAGGCACCAGGACTTTGCCAGGGGTGTCTGCTGGGTCCCCGGCGGCTCCGACACCCTCACCACCGTGGGCTGGGACCACCAGGTCCTCCACCACACCGTGGGACCGGACAGCGGAGACGCCACGTCCCCACCATAAGCTCCCCAGGCTGTGAAGGGGGGTGTAGGGAAGGGGTGGGGGGGGTGAGGGTAAGGGTCTCCATATTCCCTGTATGAAGTCAGAGCTGCTCTGTGGAGATGTTTGGAGGGGGGGGGGGGGGGGGGTGTATGGGAAGTCATTATCCACTGGGATGGAATTGGGAATTTTTTATGACGGATAAGTTCTTCCAATCCCCTGGTCTCAGTGTACCCCTGTCTGTGCTTTCCACCTGATCTCTATGCCGTTATGTTAATTGTAGGCGTGACATAAACAACATGGCAAACGAGGTTGTTCCTGTCAAAGTGATTTAAGGGGCACTAGATAACACCGGGAATGCTGTCAAGATTAAAAGAGCAAAAAATATAGTGTCAGAAAGAATTCACCCTGCTGTTTTAGCGCCAGGATTCTCAGCGGTTGGGAAACGAATGAAATGTATGACCAGGCTAATAATATCATGTGAGCTCACCTCCTTTGAAACCTTGATGTTTCAACCTAGGATACTCTGTTACTGTATGTGCCGGTCTGAGAGCCACTCTGGCTCATGAGCTAACAAGATTACAAGGGCGATTTGGACTTGTCATCTGCAGTTAGATTGGTACCATCATGGCTCATTCAAGGATTCTAAAATACACACCACCAATTATGTCATAGGCGAATAGTTTTCCTAATCAAGCACTTCAGTATATTATCCAGGTAATGCTTTCATATTAAGGTTGCCTTTGTAAAGGGTTTATAAGGGACATGAATTATAAGTCAGAATAAAAAGTTCCATGTCAGTTGTTTTGATGCTTTATAAATAGTAAGCTTGTATGTAGATGTACTGTTTTTTTAAATGCATTAACCAAATGCTTATGTGCACACCATCTTGTAAACCCTTTACTTTATCAAGATAACCTTAATCTAAAGTGTCACCATGGAGTCTGCCAATGGGTCTTTAAAATGGCAGTAAATATGACAAAATGTAATAAATCAAGTGCTAAATGTTCTATATTCCCCCTCCAATGGCACTTTTTTTCATCATGTCATCTCACTACAGTCTCATTAAGTACTGTATGTTAACTGTACGGTTTTGTGTACACAAGTGTACATTTGTGGTGCTTTGAGGAAGTCTGAGTGTGACTGAAAAGCTGACGTTATCATATATTATTTGTTTCTCCATCCTTCAATAAAGTTTGTCGCTCTATGTTGTCATATTTTTTGTTCATTTGGTTTTTCGCAAACACACAAATTTGAGATGTGAGAAATATTCACAGACTATAATTGCTAAAAATGTATGAATTCAGTAAAGTTCTGAATGTAATATATGCCATTTAACTGACGGTTTTATCCAAAGTGACTTACATTGCAGTGAATGCATACATTTTTCAGTATACCGTAGATGTGGTCCCAGTGGAAATCGAACCCCCAGACCTAGACGTTGTTAACACCATGCTCTACCAACTGAGCCACAGAGACCAGAATGTCATTGTCATCACAATTTAAACCGAACACACAATGCCCTTATGTACACGGTTAAGGCAAAACACCCCAAAGATGTAGTGCGTGCACTTCAACATTTACATTGACATTAGAATGTTTGCCATTTACCAGATGCTTATATCCAAAGCGACTTACAACGCTAGACATCACAGTTCAGTACATTTAGTACACAGTAAAGTACATTTGTCTAAGTAAGTCGATCATCTATATCAGTCATCATAAGAAAAGAAAATCTGCAAGGACCAGGGGCCTTTGGCAGTCACAATGGTAGAAGAAGACTTACATTTTATTTTATTATTAACAATAGACAAACTGTACAGAGGGGTAGTGGGGGTGAAGATGTCTTTAGGAAGGACAGTCAATATAGTCTAAATAGATGGGTCTTCAGTCGACAGCGGATGATAGATAGTGACAGCAGTCCTGACAGCAGTGGGAAGCTCTACCATCAGGGCACCAAGACAGAGAAAAGCTGTCTGAACAGTACGACCGCTACATCCACATAGAGGTGGCGGTGCCAGGCGACCAGCCGAGGTGGAAGAGCGGAGTGACCTGGCAGGAGTTTGGGAGCTGACCAATGATGCTTACAAGTAGGGAGGGGCTGTTCCCTTTACCGCCCGGTAGGCGCGCACCAGGGACTTGAATCTGATGCGAGCTGCTACCGGGAGCCAGTGAAGGGTACGGGGAGTTGTTGGATAAGTTTAACATCACATGAAAGAAACATTCAAAAATAAATGTCCATTGTATTTTAAAAGATATAGTTGTTAAATATCACTATATGGTGTTTTCTTCTTGACAGCGCATTATTGGAGTTGGAAGTGGAACAACCACCATAGATAGTTAGGTCTAGTCAGGAAACATCAACACTGATATTCTTTATGTGCTCTTTACCTTTACCAAGTTGACCAAACAATTTTACATACAGTATATTTATTTTTCTGAAAGTGAACAGCTTTAGTTGATATACAGCCACAATAGCTAAAGAACATGATGTCACTTACTGTACACACACAAAATGCATAGACTAAATAAATAAAGTCTATTATCCTATAGTTTATTGCTTATAGACTATAGAAGATCAAAACCAGCTAAAGACTTGCCTGCTTTTCAAATTACGGTATTTGAAGTAATCAATTGTATAGATCATAACCGTATATTTATACATTACTGAAGTAGACAATAAAAGGTAACAGTGATACTTTTAAGCATAAGCTTACTATTACAATGATATCATCCAGACAGCATAAACACTATACATGTTGAATTAATTGTACAATGTTCATTCAAATTCTTTTTTGATGTGTGAATACAGTATATACAGGTACTACCCGTCACAAATACAACATAGAGTAATCTGTTATTTTGCAATGTGCCAAACATTAAACATATCCTAAGACATTAAAACACCCTTTTTATACATGAGTATTTTTTATAATGCATCATTTATCTAGCAGATGAAGCTTCTGTTATGAAACGTTGGCAAAAACACGTTTTTACAAAAACAACCTCACAAGCTTATTATATTCTATTAGGTCTGTGACTTTGAATCTAAAATCCAGTGGTTGACACAAGGCAATGTGTACTCATATACTGATTAAAACTGCAGCTGAGCAAAGATATTGTTGAAAGCCGTCCCCTCATAGTCCACTCCTTAGACTTTGGCACTTGGACAAAAGGCATGGAACTATTTGACTGTTCCTCTGGATATTAAGTAAGCAACATGATTCCTTTGCTATGGCACAGCAAACTAGTTGGTTTTCTTTTCCTTTCTCCACTGGCTTGGTGAAAGCATCCCTGTGAAGTGCTTTTGGCTTCCTTAGAAATATATATTTTTAGCAGTAAGTTGGCTGTGCTGTCTCTCGGATGTCCTGGATAGGCACTGCATGTACAGTATATGTGGTATATTTCAAAGGTTTAATCAACATGAAGAGACTATCTGTTGATGGCTCCTCATTAGGGGTCTCCTTTGTTGACAACGGTGATAGGTTGTTTGGTTCCAGGTCGTACTTGGAAGGTCATGCCGAAAGGCTGCTTTGACTGCGTCCCATTACTGTTAAAAAGAAAGTGTTATAATCTTAATCGGTGAACTAACAACACTGCATTCAGCTCTGTGATGTGGCTCGGAGCCGACCACATCTCAATAAACACTGGAATCCAGTGAACAAGTCGTCCAGTTAAAAGTACAAGCTTGTAGCATTTAGCAGTACTTTGGAATAGAATTAAAGCCACAATCCCCATTTCCCCCAAAACAATAAAGCATCAGCCCCACCGCATAGAGCTGAGGGATGGGATTCAAGAAATGTTACCACTGTCAAATTCATAGACAGAACTCAGAACTAAAAACGATTTGTTTATGTTCCCGTTCTTTGTAAACATTAGAGTAAAATAGCCATATATTTTGGGCTATTATGGAGTAAGACAATAGAAACAAAGGGTATATCTAATTACATACAAACTTATACATCCAAAAACGTCTTTACGAATGACAGATTGTGGATTTAATTATAAGACTCTTTAGGGAGTCAAAAAAAGCCAAGCTTTATGGTATTTTTGATCAGGAGGACGAGCCTAAACTGTCCTTACTGAAAGTAAGACCTACCTGGGGGTTGCTTTTGATGACAAATCCTGAGCTTTCTTGGCAACTTTATTCTCCAGCTCCCGCATGTCCAGGCTTGGTGTTTGAACAGGCAGAGTGGGAAGAGGCTTGCTCTTCGGCACTGCTCTTGGAACAACAGGGGACTTGACTTCCTCATCAGACAGGGGGGAGCCCCAATCATCAGAACTGCTTTCAGTCTCCTTCATAGGCACCACTTTATGGTCCATCTCCAGCATCTTCTTCTGTAGGATGCTCAGGAGGGTGGCCTGGCTGGCCGAGAGGGAGGTAGGTGCCTGGGAAGGGGGCACTTTGGGTTTGGTCTGGACTGGCAGTTTAGGCTTGACCTCCATGTCAGGAGGCGGGAGTTTGGGAGGACTTGGAGGTTGAGGTTTAGGTTTGGGGGGAGGGGTTGGGGTGGGTGCTTTAACTTGAAGGATAGGGCTGGGTGCTTTAACTTGAAGGATAGGGCTGGGAGTGGGGGGTAGGACTTTCTTTTGGGGAGGGTCAGGTGGAGGTGAGCTGGGGGGAGACTCCACACTGTCGTCCTCAAAGTTAGCAAATTCTGGAGGGGGAGGAAGTAGTTGCATGCATAACTCCTCCCCGTTCTCTTCATCGCGGACACAGTCAGAGGGTGATGGACCATGTTCTGCACTTTCAACAGCTAGACTGGAGGACGAACTTCTAGAAGTGAGCAGGAGATCCTGAACTGGATTTGTAGGTGGTGGCTTCTCCCCTACCAACGCAGTGCTTCGGGGTGGTCCTGGAGTCTGTGGTGGTCCTGGAGTCGGGATCCTCACTATGGGCTCAACTGGGACCACAGAATTAGGTCGGTCTTGTGAAGTAATTGAGGAGGAAGATGTAGACCTGGGGATAACAGTAAAGGAATTGGGTCTGGATTCACTTGGCTGGATGCTCGCTGTAGAGGGCTCACTTTTCTCACTCACTTTTTTTGTTGAGGAGCTGTTTTCACGCGACAGAGTATTTGACCTGTGCTTGTCACGCTGCTTCGCAGCCATGAGGAGAGCCAGGGGGGAAGTCACCGCACCCTCCTTCGCCTCACCACTCTTTAGGTGGTGCAGTTTGCGTTCTAGTAAAGGGCTGTATGTACGAGCTTCTGAGCTTATAGTGGCAGTGGACACCTTCTGGAGCTTGGGTGAGTCTATAGGGGGAGTTGGAGCAGGTGTGATATCTTTTGGTGTTGGTAATGACGGAGGCTCCACTTTGACCTCCATCTGGGTCTGGGATTTGGAGGGTCGACCAGGGAGAGTGGCTTGTAAGTTCTCCTTTAAGTCCTGCAGGTCTTTCTCCAGCTGGATGCCAGAGCTGTTTCTCCGGGCTGGCTTGACTGGTGGACCCTCAGAAGGGACTTTCCCATTGACCTGGACAGGAACAGGGACTGAGTCAGTAGACATAGAGTCCTGCAAAAGAAGGATTTGCTTGGGCCTCTTTTCACGGTCTAATTGTACTCCCAGGATGGTGGTCTTGGGAACATGGTAGAGCTTCGCAGTGTTCTGGGGATTGAAGCTAGAGGGTGTAGGGGTCTGGACCGGGGGAGATGGGGCAGGAGCCTGGGGGGGTCCATCCATGCTGGGGATGGAAGACATCCTCGTAGGCTTCGGAGGAGGGCTCTTCAGGCCTTTATGGGGGGGCTGTGGAGGGGCAAATGGTGGTGGAGTAGAAATGGGCAAAGAGCAAGTGGAAGCACTAGATGACGTTGAAGGGGGCTTCGGAGGGGCCATGGGTGGGGGTTTCAGGAAGGTGAGGTCCTCGTCCTCCTCAGAGGGGGCAACTGACGGAGGTTTCGGAGGGGCCATGGCGGGAGGCTGAAGGGCTGCCAGGTCACCGTGGTAATCTGGCGGAGGGACGAACTTAAGAGGAGGTGGGGGTGGGGGTGCCATGGATGGGGGAGGTGGGATGAATATCCCCCCCCCCACCAAGTCAGGTACAGATATAGCTGATCCATTGGACATTCGATCGCCATTAACTAAAAAGACGAGAGAGAAAGAGAGAGAGAGAGAGAGAGAGAGAGAGAGAGAGAGAGAGAGAGAGAGAGAGAGAACAACCATCAGAAATACAACCAACTATTGTCTGATATAATGATGATTGGTAAAATATTCCAGCGAGACGGTTTCACTTTGGTTACAGTAGGCCAGATTCGTAGTTAAATATAAGCCTTTGAAAAAAAATATGTCCTCTTTCCTGCCAGTCTGCAAACATGCTTGCCATTGCATATGGCCGCTTAGATGTTTTCTAAAGTGTCATTGTGCAACACCTTGGACAAACATTAACCTGCCCTATATTTAAAGGCCTTTATGGAAACGCTCATTGAGTCTGCGCTGAACTGTGATCAATCAACTGGACCGGTCCGAAACCAGCAGTTTCCCGGGAATGTAAATTATTGAACAACGGGCTTTACTATGGTAAACACAAGACAGAGGTTTATTTGTGGAGGTTGTTAGAAGACTGACCCTCACCTGCACCGTTGAGCTTTGGTCCGTTGAACGGGAGGATAGGGGGGAGGATAGGGACTTTGGGTGTTGCGACAGCGAACCCTTGCACAATGTCAGAGGAGGACTGTGGGGGAAAAACAATGACACTATTGACATACAGTCTCAGCTCAGAGATCCACCACTGGGGTCGTTAGAGGAACTGATATGCTTGGTGTGCTAAGATAATTCATGCCTCCATCAGCCATCAGGTGAGACAATGCAACAACAACAAAAATTCATCGCATAACACCTTGCAGTGAACAAACCAGTTTTCAAAACTATTTTCTGCCCTTGTGACATGATGTGCTTTGGAGTAGCATGTTCAATGACAACATGTAAAAAACGGTTAATGTACATTGTCTTAGTTAAACAAGACAAGGTGGACCTGTGCGTCAGTGGTCCAAGTGGTGTCCGTTACCGAAAGCACAAAAGAGATCGCCTGAAATTGAAAAAGCTTTTCATCCCGAATCCCTTTTAGTCTAATCATACTCTGGGTCTCTTTTTGGAGTCGTTTTTCACGAGGGCAAAAGCCTCCCTGTGCAGAATAAGGCCAAAGGATCTGTTACACCATCTCAGTGGTCACTAAGCACCCACCATTTGATAACAAAGTATAATAACGCTGCATATCAGGGGAGGCTGGTGGAGGCTAGAAATCTGATGACAGGCTCATTGTAATGCATGGAATGTAAATGAGGAATTTAGGTGGAGGTAGGAATCAGAGGACAGGGGAGGCTGGTGGAGGTAGGAATCAGAGGACAGGGGAGGCTGGTGGAGGTAGGAATCAGAGGACAGGGGAGGCTGGTGGAGGTAGGAATCAGAGGACAGGCTCATTGTAATGCATGGAATGTAACGACGAGTTTATGGTATCAAACCAGATACCATTCCTCATTCCATTCCATGCATTACAATGAGCCTGTCATAAGATTTATACCTTCACCAATCTTCCCAGCAGCATAGCATATCTGACATGTTCTAATGCTATGGTCCTCATGTCGGGATCTGATGTAATAATCGGACTTTTCTTTCGAAGAAATTTGAATACATTTCCGCGTTGTTGAAAATCAATGACACACTCGCTAGTCAACTAACACAGCTTGTTATGTGAGCTTGCTAACAATGTAAAGTAGTGTTATAGTTAACTAGGTAGCAGTGGGGATTACTCACCCAATCCATTGAGTTGCAGTATTTTGGCTCGACTAGCGAGTCTGTGTTGTGATTCTCAACAACGTTGAAACATAGTTCCGTGTTTCAAAAGAAAAGTCCGAACATTTTGATTGGTTGCCGACATGCGGACCAACTGATCATCCTCTGTGTCACATATAGTAGGGGTGGGCATCGACGATCGATAATTGATCGATAAGGATCTTGGTCGATCACAAAATAAAACATTTGGTCGATCACAAAAAAAAATTATTTTTTTTTTTTTTTTTGTGATCGACCAAATGTTTTATTTTGTGATCGACCAAGATCCTTATCGATCAATTATCGATCGTCGATGCCCACCCCTATCACATATAGCATCCTTACACAGTGTATCGGTTATTGAAGTTAATTGATGCATGCATCTGTAGACCCTCAGAAGACCTAGAAGGCCTGCAGTTTTGATGCCTATTTTCAGAACTGCATTTTTTAGCCACACACGTGTATCATCATTGGTGTGTGAATGTGTGTGTGAATGGGTGAATGAGAGGCCATTGTAAAGCGCTTTGGAAGTAGGCGCTATATAAGTCAGTCCATTTACCATTTGCATGGCATTCTTTGTTACCACACCTTTTTCGTCACGTCAAGCGAGTGTTAAGCATGCGTGACTGCCACTGTGAAAAGGGCTGTGCCGTCACGTTGTGTCTGCAACTGAATGTTCTCGTCACAGCCCAAACCGCCGCTATAAATAAACCCAGACTGTGTTTACACAACACAAGACCTGCAGACAGAACACGGCGTATGCCCCTACAGAGCTGATGTTGTTGGGGTCACCTTACCCAAAAGACAGGAAATCACACCAGACGACCAGAAGAACATCTTGATCAGTGTTTTTCTGACTCCTCACGCGGGTCACGAGGGCTTCCAATTCAGCCAAGCAATCCAAGGTTACACACCAAGGATACACACACCTCAGTTACACATCTATACTGTAGAGTGTAATCAAGATACAGACCGTGGCCTTGTTATGATGATCAAGTCACCCAGGACTTGTAAATGGACTGCACTTATATAGCGCCTTCATCCAAAGCACTTTACAATGGCCTCTCATTCACCCATTCACACACATTCACACACCAATGGCGACAAGCTACCATGCAAGGCGCCGGCCGGCCCGCTCATTGGGAGCAATTTGGGGTTCAGTGTCTTGCCCAAGGACACCTCGACATGTGGCCAACCGGGGCTCGAACCGCCGATCTGCCGACCTTGCGATCATTAGACGCCGGCTCTACCTCCTGCGCCACAGCCGCCTCACTTGTTCTGTTTACATAGAACATAACACACAATCTCAGAGTTCAACCAGCGGACACATAAGTACAGGCCTCTACATGTTTCTGCGTCAGTTGTGTGACTAGTACGAGGGGTTTGCGTCGCTCAACACTGTCGCTAGCACTCTGTGGGCCCTATTATGCACTTCATCAATAAGACGAGGCGGTAGATCTAAACTTAAGACGTGGAGGCGTGGTCAAGGCCACTTTGCTATTATGCGTGCGGTAGTGGGCGCCTAAAACCCGGCGCTAAGCAAAGAAATTAGTCATGGGTGTGTTTTGGGCGTCTTCTCAATCAACCCAATCAGCGTGCCAGGTGCCATTCCCTTTAAGAACCGGCTGCGTTGAGTCTTTAGCGCTATGCTATTATGGAAGTCCTAAGAAGGAGGTCAGCGCGCTTCTCTGCCTCTCCCTTCTGAAATAAAGCATTTATACTGTGACCGTAATTGACGTCTTGCCGTGGAGCCACGTGCGTGTTCATGTGTGCCCACATGCATGCGCAAACCGCGGAGGCGCGCTCGTGTTTCAAAACGTGCATGAAGTCTAAACTTAAGAACTTTTCAAACCACTTCTTAGCAGGGGCGCCTAGTGCACTTCATTAACATATGAACACTCCCACAATGAGCAATATATGCACGTAATAAGGGTGGGGGTAGGTCTTAACCTGGCGGTGCGTCTTAATTAAGACTTAAGACGGAAAGTTAAGAAGTGCATAATAGGGCCCTGTAACTCATACTTCTGAGTAGCCTAGGCCCATACAGCGGTGTTACGTTATCTAGACAGAACGCACCTATTTGCTTTCATATCATCGATTACCTAACCCCTGGTGGCGTTGTTATTGATGAAGCCTCAATCAGCCTTAACAGAAACTCAGGGTCCGCTTGGTGGCGTAACGCACTAAGCGTTGACTAGCGATGTGTCATTGATTTTCAACAACGCGGAAATGTATTCACATTTTTTGAAAAAGAAAAGTCTGATCATTACATCCGATCCCAACATGAGGAGCAAAGCATTACAATATGTCACATTTGTGCAACAGGTGTGGTCCTCGTATCCCTCAATGACACCTGCCTTACGCCATGCCTTGGATATGCCATTATTGGAGACTGATTATAGGGACAAACAGGCAGCTTCTTGCAAAGGCATGAACATTTCACAACGGGTGTGGCATTTTATGTGGTTTCTGATGCCAACCGGCTTAATATCTGTTTCTATTTCTTTCCTTTTTTGTCTGAATGAGTCACTTTCATTCGTTGCGAAAGCCAGAGCCGTCCAACCCATGTTGTCATGGGCGCGCCACATCCAACCATGCCAAGGTGCAGTCACAGGAAACTCCCCCATTCTTCGTCTAGGCCTAAGACTTAACAGCTTAATGGAAGCTCTCAAAAGTCCAGATACAGCCAGACTTCACCAGATCAACCACAGGGACACCAAAACTGAATCAAGGATAAATTAGTCTATTAACATCTGATCCTATATTAATGACTATGCTTAAAGACCTGAATGAATCGACATGATCCGACAAAATAAATCTTCATCATCGATGAAGGATCAGTTCAATCCCACATTTTGGCTTAGATCCCGTCAAAACCAGAACAACCTTTGAAAGGTCTGGTGGACGGAAAAACTGGTCAAATGTGCCGGCGTTCATTTACTCAATGGAAAGATCTGAAGAAACTCCTGACCTACAACCATTGGCTTTACCTCCAACGTCACTAACCCTACACAACGACGTTTTGTCATATATTGTATCAACATCATCATTATCACAGTATCCACCACCACCACCAAACAAATGACTCACAAACTAATTTAAATGTGCATTGTTCAGCTGAGGATGTTGCCACACACATGTAGAGTTACTTAGACGTACCGTGTAGTGCTTGACTGTGGGTCTGGACCGCACCTTGGCAGTACCTGATTCAGGTATATTTGATGCATCCAGCACCAACTCCACATTGTCTGAGAAAACAAACAAACAAGAACATACTTATTTAGTCTGAGCTGCAGTACCCCTGAAAGTCCATACTGTGACGAACCTGCGGTAAAAATGTTAACATCACAACAGTCGTACAATGTTGAACATGAGAGGAAACCCAACCCATTTCAATGACACAATCCATCCGGCAGAATACCTCGATACAGTCTAGCCAAAGTGAAGGGTTGAGTGACTAGACATGCTCATTAGTAAGGAGTTGTGGCTTTTGTCAATTGTCAGATACGTTGTCAGACTCCGTCACTGACTGGCCCATGCTGAGAGTTTGTAGTTGGACAATTCTACATTCTGTTTCACCTTGTTCTTCAACTGTAAGCCTAGTGTAATGGTGACGTTGTTTGGTGAAGTTCTTTTCACATCATCCACAAATCATCCACAGAATTAGACAGTCAAAGTCAAAAAGAGGAACAGTGTGAAGTGTGTAGTCATTTGGCAATTATACCTATCTCTCCTGATGTCCACAATTTTTCCCAGTGATACTAGAAGCAACGCAGGATCACTTTTCAAGTCATAGAAGTGTGGTGCAAGACCCATCGTAATGTGGGGGGCCAATGGTCTGTTGGTCACCCTATCATGAGTGGTTGCAGCCCATGTTATTCTAGACATGACTCTTGGGCAGAGGTGGGTTGTCATCGCAATAGCACTGAAACAGCGACACAGGTGTTACCCAGCTGTTAACCAGCAACTTAGACAGACAGACAGACAGCTAAATAGACAGACCAGGCTAGGCATGAAAGCAATGTGGTGTCCACTTAAAAGAGAAGAAAACACTTCTCTGCAGCTATTATACAAACCCATTATAGTTCAAAAGATTTCCATGGAGAAAGTGACTAAACAGCTCTGTCTGTCATTCCAATGTCAGGCACGTCACTGCAAAAATAACTAACTCATGATAGAAAAGTCATGCTCAGTGCTCACGTGTCAAAGCACTGAGACCTAAAAGAATTCCGGAGAGGACTCAAGGCTAGTGAATATGATTTTACTCTGTCACCTAAAGCATATTGATACAATTCAATAACTCGACCCTTCACAATATACGTTTTCTTGTGGAGTGGTAGGCTTAAACAAGTGTCAGCACTATCCACATCACCTGTCGCCATTACAACAATAATAAAGAAACAAAGGCAGTATTTGCTTTGGCTATTGGCTATGAGATTGGGAGCTGAGTTGAGGAGTTGTTTGTGCAGTCTTTATTCACTTCACTCTGATACAGTTTCACACGTGAGTGACTGCGTGCGTCCTCCTGTCCTGTGCTTGCGTCATCTCTCAGGACAGAATCATCACATTGATTTACATGCATTACATTTACATTTTTGGCATTTAGCAGACGCCTTATTCCAAAGCGACTTACAATCAATACATTTGGATACTAAGCATGTGAATCATCAGTCCACCATTCGTGGCAGGAAGAGTAATCTAGCTCAGGCCCGGGGCCATTGATAGAAGGAGAAACCATCTTCTACCACCTTCTTCGTGGTAGAACGCCCTGAGAGTCCACCACACCAGCATTAGAACGCCCTGAGAGTCCACCACTAACTGAACACATGTTATGGAAGCAATTGATGCCCATTGTAGTGATTTAGGAGGGTAGTGTTGACTGTGTATCTCTGGCATGGGAAACTCTGCCCTAGGGAACACAAAGACATTTCCCTATTGAGTGCCTGCCTGATTTAAATATACAAATGTTCCATCCTGGGGCATATGTTTGCACGGCACCCTCTCCATATTGTTTCCTGTAAAGATCTTATCAAAAGAATAGTCAACAAGGCATCAATTCAATGCAAATGCAAAAATATGTTAGATTGTCCCAGACTTATGAAATTTGAAACATTTCAGGAACAGAGGGCTACACCGCAAGACAGCCACAACTCTGGGGGATCCTAACAGCAAGAACAAATGATTTTGACTAGCTTACAAGAATATGAAGAATATGAAGTATCAATGATAAATTATTGTCATCATTAATAAGACAACTTTCTCAGAATGTTTCGGTCATTTGATTGAACTAAATAGAAGAGAAGTCACCAGGAGAAAGTGTTTATTCAGTCTTGCATAGCCTTTCAAACAGACACAATAACCGTGTAATGTATGACCATGTTCGCTCAGTAGATCATCGTTGAAGGCTTGATCTGCGACATAAGGTGACGTTAGAATTATAAGGTTCTATCTCCATTTTTGTCAAAATTGAGTTTTTTTACATAATCTGATCCATTAGGTGTTTATTAATGCCTGTGTGGTGTTATTTTTTAAATGTTGACATTTTTGAGTTAGTAATTCATAAAATACAAAGGTTCCATCTCACAAAACATAATGGAATGTAAAAACTTTGACGTTCAATATCTCTGAACTGCCCTAAACGGAGATAGAACCTTATCATTCTAAGCTCACGATAAGACTATATTACTCAATGTTATTCCGCTAATAAATGTCACAGATATGTTCGTGCAGTAGATATAACCTCGGTCAGCCTATATTCTTGAAGTGGGACATAGTATGTCTTTTAATGTTGACCACTGTCATAACCAAAGACGTGATCGGTCACCAAACATTATTGTCACTGTAACAAGATCAAAGGTCGATTGTATCAGGAGAGGGGAAAAACATTGATTGAGTTGAAAAACATGTCATCGTTTTTTTTTTTTTAGATCTGAACAGTTATTAGTAAATAACCGAACGACTGTTAGTAAACACTCACCCATGTCCTTGATCTTAATGTTGCTGTCGAAGAGAGATGGGTTCTTTCGACCCAAGAAATGCAAGGTTCCCTTTTTCATGTTTCTGTCCCACAGGTGTCC
The DNA here is from genome assembly GCF_963989245.1 of Nansenia antarctica. Classification (NCBI taxonomy): domain Eukaryota; kingdom Metazoa; phylum Chordata; class Actinopteri; order Argentiniformes; family Microstomatidae; genus Nansenia; species Nansenia antarctica. The sequence continues at coordinate 11,955,234 of NC_137691.1, read as the reverse complement.
AGGTCTAAGGAGAATCTTTAATACATCTTTAAATACGTTTTACGACAGGTGCATTACAGATCCCTTACTGATTTGGTGTACTAAAACTTCCAGGGAAATAGAAAATGGCCCCAGAGCACCACCCGTCCCGCCTACTCCACCTCCCTCTTCTGTACGCACACAGGTGAGGCAGAGGGATTCGTTCCACACACATCGGGTGCGTTTCGTCAATCCACTTTGGAAATCTGATTAGCACTCATGGAATGCCTCTCGTCCAATCAAATTACTTGGTCTCTTTATGACGTCGAACCCGGTGTGGGCTCCGGCGCTCTCAGAGTGAATTTAGGAACGCACCCATTAGTCAAGCCCGCCTGCAGGCGCACCCACAGGCTTATATATGACACAGGCTTATGACATTCCAATATCATTCACATCTGACAAACTGTCCCTATGTCTCATAGTGGGTGGAGTGCTTTCCAAACTAGACCGATTCTCTCCATGGGCTTGTCTGAGTGAAACAGCATTATTTCATAACAATGATGCTCTGTTACAAGTCTACTTTACTCAAGACTGAGGCAATGAGTGTTCAAAAAAGTTGGACCCAACCACGTAGACAGGCATTATACTGTACAGCCATGCCCTTCAAACTGCTTCAACTGAGCCAGATGTTTCTGAGCAGTGTATCTGTGTAATAGTGTCCCTATGATGGGGAGAGGAGGCCAGTCGGTGACAGTCGGTGTTGTAGTTGTGGGAGTGTGATTGCGTAACAAGAGTTTTTCCTTGATGATTATATATATTGTTGGTTTCCTCCATAGAACCAGTTCTGTCAGTAGCGAGGATTGTATCACAGCTCTCTTGGCTTGGTATCCATGTCACCATATCCACTGTCACAGCACTTGGTTGTCTTCTGGAGACCTTCTCTTATAAGAATGACACTAGAATTGATACAACACAGATAGAAAGATAGATATAGATAGACAGGCAGGCAGGCAGGCAGGTATGCAGGCAGGCAGGCAGACAGAGAGACAGACAGACAGACAGACAGGCAGACAGACAGACAGGCAGACAGGCAGACAGACAGACACACAGACAGGCAGACAGACAGACAGACAGACAGACAGACAGACTCGCAGGCAGGCAGACAGACAGGCAGACAGACAGACAGACAGACAGACAGACACACAGACACACAGACAGACAGACAGGCAGGCAGGCAGACAGACAGACTCGCAGGCAGACAGACAGGCAGACAGACAGACAGACAGACACACAGACATGCAGGCAGGCAGACAGACAGGCAGACAGACAGACAGACAGACAGACAGACAGACAGACAGACACACACACAGACAGGCAGGCAGGCAGACAGACAGACAGACAGACAGACAGACTCGCAGGCAGACAGACAGACACACAGACAGACAGGCAGGCAGGTAGGCAGGCAGACAGACAGACAGTGACTGGGAGGTAGCAACATTAAGAGACATAGACGTTGTTTGATTGTTTGGACATTCCCTGAATCCTGTTACATCAATTATCTAATTATGTAAAGCAGGTGAGACATGTGACCCAGGTAAGCAGCCTTGTCTAAAGAGGCTCAGGAATCCTCTCCCTACACAACACACACACACACACACACACACACACACGCACACACACACACACACACACACACACACACACACACACACACACACACACACACACACGCACGCACACACACACACACACACACACACACACACACACACACACACACACACACACACACCTGTCTCTGATGGCCTCTGGCTTTTATGAATGAATGAATGAATGAATGGTCTTTATTGTCATTGCTACAGTACAGGTACCAAACAACGACATTTAGGAGGGGTGGCTCCCCTGGTGTTAGGAAAGAAAAGAGAAAAGAAAAAATACTTTAAAAAAAAAAATCTCAAGAAGGGAAGGAGCTGGTTTACATAAATAAAGGCTATGTACACTATCCACTATACTATACTGTACAGATAGACGACTAGGGTTGTCATATTGCACAATAGTGTTATTGCACATTTATTTAAAGTGTCGCAGTTTGCAGGCTTGAAATGTACATATTTGTGCCTCAGCACTACACCTGATTTTTTCAGTCCAGCAGCTGCCAGTAAGAGATCACTGTATTAAATGCTGCTGCTGTTAAAACAGTAAACAGAATGCTAGCAGCTAGCTGGTTAGCCTGGAGCCATTCGTACCAGGTATGCTGGGAGCAACACGTCCGCCTGCGAGACTACTAGCTGGTCAAACAGATCTATTGTCTACTTAACAGGTGAAAAATGTCTAGTATCTAGAAACACACATAGGGCATACATTCCATTCACTAAAATGTATTTATACCAATAAAATATGTTTATACAAATATATATTTATAAAGAGACTGTAAACATCCGACAGGTGACTTCTCAGAAATTAATTATTCACAATAACACAGTTAGCATGATGTTTGCCCCCTGGCTAGATTTATGTACCAATGGTACAGTATGTTTCAATTGGTGAGCAATGTCTGCTGCACCTTCCCATGGTTGTTGTGGCGACAGAAACTGGATTGGTCGGTCTTGTTTTTATGTCCTCAAGAGTGGAGTCACCATGTCAACCAATGCTGAAAATGTTTAGAATGTGCTGGCTCTGAAAGCACAGATATCTGTCATCAACCCAGGAAGTAATCAAATCAAACTGTATACTATAAACTATATTACACGGATGCAATACAATGTGCTTTACAGGGAAAATACCTAGGATGCCATGAAACAAGATACCAGCTGCAGTGATAGAATAATCAGAAGTTAGAGGTTAATATGAGAGCCTTGGGCTAAAGTCAACAGGTTACATTTATCTCAATCAGTCAATCAAACTTTATTTACAGTATATAGCATAAGTCAGGCATTGAATGCAACTCCAAGTGCTGGCAGAATTGTATCAGTACCGGAGACATGGATGGAAGCTCAGTTATGCAACAGCAGAGTTATGATCATCTCTATAGCTTCTTTACACAGTTTACAAAATACTGCAGATCCCCATCTGAGATGAAGTATTGTAGTAGTAGTAGTAGTAGTAGTAGTGCTTCATATGGAGTGTGTTATGACAGATTTGATATTGGCTGCAGAAAAACAAGAAGTGAAATTACTAAACTAAACATTGCCAATTAGTGTTGTGTATGTTGTGCTACAGAGAGTGGATTGTGGTTTGATTTAGAACTCTGTCTGCCAAGGCTTCAGTGATGTCATCATCACACTGCATTGTGATGTCATAGACCAAACACCTGAGATCATGTCACATCTGGCCAGTTAAATCTCACTGCCCAGAGACACCAGGCGGCAGACTCCTTATTTTGGGGGGGGTGGAAGTCGAGGCTAAAGTTGCCCACCGCTGTCTTTGCTCAGTCCAGTCGACCTTGCAGCTCAATCTCTCACCATGATGCAGCTGCCACCAGATGTAGGAGCCTCAATGAGGCGTCAGGTAAGTGAAAAGGGCTTGGTGGGCGAGGGGGATTTGTGAGGGAGAAATAGACAACGATGAGCTTTAAGAGCTATGAACTGAAACATCTGTCTGAAGACCACTGAAGTGTATAATCCACAACATCGTCTGTTAGTAGGACAACAATACTGTTAGTAGGACAACAAATGGAACACATTCAAACAAAAGATATCTAATTTGCGTTACATTCTTTATCAGCGTTTCATTTTGAGCATTTCAAATAATCTCAGGAGTCTTATCACACCCTAAAATACATAGGGAGAGTGTACTACAGTACCCCATTTCCTAAGTTGAATTGGGCATTTTGATTCCCTTAGGTGCTGAACAACCCACTGAAGACCCTCGTGCCTGTCAATGCCAGCAGAAACAGAGTGGTGGACAAGCAGATGGATCTTCTGGTCTTCTCCTGGAGACGGCAGCAGCATGGCAGGACCCTCTTACCACCTATGATCCACTACCAAGGGAGCCTCCTTCCCCCTATGATCCACCACCAAGGGAGCCTCCTTCCCCCTATGATCCACCACCAAGGGAGCCTCCTTCCCCCTATGATCCACCACCAAGGCCATCATGCCACCAGACCCTCAAACCTTGACCCCCCCAGCCAAGAGTCACTACCTCGGGTGACCATCGGCTTCAACTCCCTGAACCCGTTCTGCACGGTGCTGAGGCCCACCTGCGGGTATCGCTTTTCATGGGAGACAGACCACAAACGCCGCCTCATCGGCATTCCTGCCAGCAACCCAGTCAAGTGGAGAAGTTGCTATAGGCACGGCTCACAATAAACAATTAAGCTGCCACACTGTTAGACTGTGTTTTGTGTCTGAACTTTTCCTACTTTGTTAAAAAAAATATTAATTTTTGTTACTGTATTATTGTTAAATTGTGTTTTTTTGGTAATGGTAAATTTGATAAATTGTAAGCGTACATTTCAATAGTACAGTGTATGGTGTGTTTTTGCCAAGTAGAATTCAAGATGTTAGACTAGACAACCTCAGACAACCTTTGATTTGAGTCAAGTGTTAGCTAGATCTCATTAGTCTAATCTAATGCAATGACCCCTTAGATATGTAGGTTATCAACAAAACCAACACAGCATACTGTCATAAGATTGTAAATAAGATCAATTGCTTAATAGAACAAGTGGCAAATGGCATCAGCTTATGTGAAGGACTTACTAACTCAAATCAGTCCGTTGAACCTTGATTAACCTGGGGGAACTGGGGGCGTATATTCTATTCTCCATAATCACTCCTGTGATTGACAAGTGGATGGATTAACGAGGGGTTATGACTTTGTCACAGGCGCACAGAGCTGTGATTGGCTGACGTGAAGCTCTCAGGATCCCAGGAGTTGAAAACAGTTATTTGCATCTAAACTTGGAAGGGTTTACACACTGACCTGGGATTGTTGCGTCTACGTCGACGTGTTACGTGTTTTTTTAATTCATTTTTTATTCTTTTTTATTTAGTTTATTAGAATTGCCCGTAGCGGTAGAGATACAAGATTGATATGGGGAGTGAAATCTCTTTGGAGGATTTCAGCGCCCTCGAGAGTCATCGGTGGTACAGGAAATTTATGACCGAGTGCCCATCTGGACTTCTCACCTTCTACGAATTCAAGAAGTTTTTCGGAATGAAAAACCTATCGGAACCTTCAAACCAATACGTTACGGCCATGTTTGACACTTTTGATCTGAATAAGGTAAGATAATCTGGTGTATTTGTGTCTATCTAACGTGACTCAGGCATCATGACATGTTTTCGTTTAATCAGTCATCTTAAATATGACATTTTTGTTTACATAATAAACATGCCGCATTTGAATGGAGAAAAGGGGACCAGCGTCCCATTCCTTTCCTATCATTCCATTGACAACCCGACTATAACCCTAGTCTTAATCAAACCTACAACCCTAACCCTGAATCTGACCCTATTCTTAACCCTGACCATTACTGAACAGGTGAAATTCAATATCGGTCAGTCAGTTACCCTTAATGTTTCACCGCATGTTGTCATTCATGATTCATCCATCGGACATGTTAAGTAAATAGTGTTTTTTGTTTTGTTTTGTTTTTTCTTGTTTTGTTTTGTTTTTTCTTGTTTTTGTTTTGTTTTTTGTTGTTATAACTATTTCTTTTTTCACATGTTCGAAATAAAGCTTTCATTCATTCATTCATTCATTCATTCATTCATTCATTCATTCATCCATCTGTATCTGTGCGTCATGTCGATGTGGATTGGAAGCACAACGTCACTCACAAATATAGACTACAACGATTAACACAGATAGCCTCGGAGGCCACTGAGCTCCCCTTCCAACCCTAATCTAACCCTAACGCTAACCCTAGCTTTTGAAAGAGATCTTTCCTAACTGGATTAACCCAAGACCGTAAAATCAGATCAAGATAGTGGGAAATCCTTATTGTGGCTAATGGTTGCCACAACAACCTGTGTGAAGACCCCTGACCAAAAATGACACACATTCTCACTTGTCTGTTTATATACCTAACTGAATTATCTCATAGTAAAGCTATTTTCTGTTAGCAGTTGTTCAATTTAAATAAATATTAGTATTCAAAAACATATATCTGAAGTGAACACAGAAAAGAAAAGGTAGCTAATCATGTGATCAACAAGCCTTTTTCTATTGGCCTGTATTTGATTGAATAGCTATTTGTTTTATTCATAATATCATTTAATGGACAGTGTCTTGTGATTTACCATGATTGGGCCTAACAGCCTATATATTGTATTTTCTTTCAGCATGCATGATGCAACTAAAATGAAGCTTGAACTCGTAGGCCTAACTGTGGTCTCATAGATTATCTTACAAGTGGTTTACACCGTCCACCAAAGTGGCCTTAGAGCAGCAGGGTCACATAAGCATTTACCTGCACCTGCTGACACAAGCACAGGTAAAAAAGAACTAAAGATAGCCCACTGGTCTCTGGTGTTGAGTAGAATTAAATGCACCTAGCCCATTGAATGACTTGAATGACATACATTTATGAATGAATACAGTGCCTCTGAATAATGCTTCAGAAGGTGCTCTTGAGATTCAAGGGATTAAATAAACATTACAACAAGTGAACATTAGACATATAGAACATATGGCTTTTATCTGTTAAGTAATAGGACTAAAGTTTAATCCAAAACATAAACCAAGGCCTGGATTGCAATACATTGCAAATAGTGTTTTTCTAGTATAACAAAAGAGTATTCGTCCATAGCGAACAATAATTGACTAATTCATGTCCTTAACGAAACAGTGACTACAGGGTGAATCTGAAACCATTTGAATAAAATGCTTTATGATTTTATGATCTGCTCAAGAAGAATCATATTTTGTAGGCCTACTCAAAAAGTCCTGGACCAAGGCACTCCGATCTATGTCTTTAAGCATGAATGACTCAAAACAGGCTGGTACGCATTATACTACTGTTTCATGTCAGTGTATAACATAGCATACTCTTTTTTTATAGCCTACAATGAACAATACAATAATAACAGAACTCCAAACGTATGTCCCGATAGTATAGAATAGTACAATAACACATTGACAGTATCTGTGTCATAATTATGTATTGAGTCTTAACTGTTGTTGTGTACTTTGCAGTGGATCACGTCGCTTGAACTCTATAGATAGAGCTGCATATAGCTGTGCACAGTTGTAATCCTGTTATTGTTGAGCGGCTTCAAAGGAGGGTGATGGGTCACATTTTTGGCCTTTAGCAGACGCCTTTATCTGAAGCGACTTTCAAACAAATACATTTGTCTAAGTAAGTGAAGTCATCTAACCATCAGTCATCGCCCAAAAAAGTGATCTATGGTGGGGCCAGGGGCCATTGGCAGGCATAACACTCGAAGAAGAAAGAATTAGGTTTTTTTAAACCTTTTTTCCCCTTTTTACCAGACAGTAAAGAGATTAGCTGTAGACCACACAGATCATATCATACATGATCATTTGTCCCACATTCTTATTTTCCCTTAATGATTGAATTGTGTTAGGGTACATGCAATGGGTTGTAGGCCATAGTGTTAACTTACATGTCAATGTTTCAGGGGAAATTGATGGTTTCACTTTTCACTGGTGTTATTGGTGTTATTTGTCACAGCAAAGGTTGTTAAACTGTTAAATCTGTTCTATATTGTTGCATGTTCTGCAGGATGGCTATATTGACTTCATGGAATACGTGGCAGCGCTCAGTCTGGTGCTGACGGGCCGTGTGCAGCAGAAGCTACGCTGGTCCTTTAAACTGTACGATGTGGACGGGAGTGGCTGTATCGACCGCAGTGAACTTCTCCTCATATTTAAGGTGACAATGGACAAACACAGTCCTGTGTGATAGACCATTAGAGGGCCATCAGATGTGTGATAGCCCATTAGACTCACACCTGTGAGATCATCTTACTAAGATGGCATGATGTGTAGGGGGTCAATTCCAAGACTTGGCTGACACCTACTGGAATAATATTTCACTTACAGTTTCAGGGGCCCCTGGAAGTTATTGGTTCTAGTCATATTATGTACATATCAATGTCCTAGTCAGACTATCTGAGTAAAAAGCATATGGTTTTTGGTAGCTTTGGTATGTTCGGGCTTTTTAATACTGACTCTATCCTCCCTTCTCTCTACACTAGGCCATCCGTGCCATCAATGGAACTCAGCATGATATGTCAGTCGAGGACTTCACCAACATGGTGTTTGACAAGATTGACATCAATGGAGATGGTAAGATTCCACAACTCACTGTGTCTTCCTGATTTCACAAAATGGTCATTCGACTCAGAGTTTAGGAATGTGTTTGTGAATGAGAGATTCTGAATGTTTAAATGTCTGTGTTTGTTTGTGTCTCAGGCGAACTGTCCCTAGAGGAGTTTCTGGAGGGCATACAGAACGACGCGATGCTGCTGGAGATACTGACTGAGAGTTTGGACATGTCACATATCGTCCAAAGGATCCATGGAGAGATGCACACCACTCCCTAGTTTTGCAGCTTCAAAAACATCAGTTTAAAAGCATTGACTGTGCCAAAAGAGGAAGAATGCACAGTGCCCCGGTTGGCCACATGTCGAGGTGTCCTTGGGCAAGACACTGAACCCCAAATTGCTCCCAATGAGCGGGCCGGCGCCTTGCATGGTAGCTTGCCGCCATTGGTGTGTGAATGTGTGTGTGAATGGGTGAATGAGAGGCCGTTGTAAAGCGCTTTGGATAAAGGCGCTATATAAGTCAGTCTATATAAGCCCACATGTGGCAGCCAGACTGAGGCTCTGAAGGACTATAATGAGTGAGATTGTAAGCCGGGGTGATCTGGTCACTGTGAAGGAGAAGGAGTTTTTCTAAACAGTTCCATTATGTTTTCTCTCTGTTTGTATCTCCAGTGACAATCAAGTAAATATGTTCTTTATTCAGCATCCTCATGTTCTGAACTCATAAGAAAACATCATATTAATTGGTGTAAAAACAACTTTACATTGTACTGTGCACACTGTAGGTGAGTGCTGGTGAGTTTAACTGGAAATCCGACATGGATGTTTTTTGAAGTAGTGTTCACGCCAAGCACCTAACACCTGACTCTAAAAATGGTCGCCATGGAAACTAAGGACCTTTCGCCCCTGTATGATACTCATTCACGTTCACCTTAAGTGCACTTGCCTGTGAAAAGAAACTTCATGAATATTACATTCTTTGCTACTTGAAACATAGTTTTTCTGATTAGTGATGTATACAGTACCTTTAAACATGTTGAAATAAATAAATTCATTGCTATTTGTCATAAGCTGAACTACCATTGTAAATGTTTATGATTTACCACTCAAAAAATGACCGTGTACATGTATATGATTTATCACTAAAAAAATGACATGGCTAATCCTGAAAAGTACAAGAAGTACACGTATGATATATCTACTCTATGAGATTTGTTCACAGTTTTGATGATTGCATTGCAATGATAACTTACTCTATCTCTTCAATAAAATGTTCTCAAATCAGACCTTGCCTCAGTGACTCATCTTAATGTGGGTCTGGAGATGATAATAGGATATTTCTCTATAGACACATCCTCCAACACAGGCTACCATCACTTCTTTCACCTTCTCAGGGGCATTATTGTCCTACTAAATGCTTATTTTCCCTGGTGTTTCACTATCTCAAGTCTAAATGTGCACAACAGACTTCGGTTAGGCTAGACTCAGGGTCACTTAATTTGCCTATGGTGTCAAAATGAAAGTGAAATGAAAATTGAACAATCCTCTTGTCTGGTCATTTCAAAGAATTATGGTAAGGATCCCAGTGACAGTGACACACTGAAAGAAAATAAATGGAAACAGGGGATATGTCCCACGCGTAAATAAATGTGGGCTATTGTCGCATTGTTCAGAAAATTCACAAAATTCACAAAATCCAAATAATGTAAATAAACAGCAATACAGCCTACAATTCAAAACACACACACACACACACACACACACACACACACACACACAGACACACACAGCCGAAACTATGACCTGAATGAGGGTAGTGGAGAGGGTAGTCCCCAGGACACCTGAGCGCTGGTGACTTGGCACATTATGGTAAAAGGCCTTGGGGCAGTTTCAGTTTCTGGGTGTGGCTGCAACCGTGGAGGCAGAGCTGTGTTCCATGACATGTACATACATCACAAACAATAAGGCCTAGTAACCTACAATGTGTGTACATAACAGATGCCACGTGTGTGAGACAATAACAGATTTCACTAGCTGTAGGATGGCCATGCTCTTTGGATTGATTTGTTTCCCCTCACACTTGAATTGCATTCAAAAACGTACGGAACCAGTGTTATTGCATTGGACTATGTCAAATGTTTAGAGACTATACTCGACTATAGTAGGCCTATACAATAGATAACTGATGAAGCCTAGCATTGTAATAGTGAATCATTAGTATTTTTTAGTATTTTTAGTATTTTTTTTTAGTGTTTTTAGTATTTTTTTCCTAGCACCAGGGGAGCCCCCCCTCCCAAATTTCGTTGTTTGGTACCTGTACTATATCAATGACAATAAAGACCATTCATTCATTCATTCATACATTCTTTATGAGCACAAGAAGTTTGCATCGAAAGTCTGTTTCTGTGTCTCAGCTGAAAGGTGTGTCACAGTGATGACGTCACGGCGTACCTGAGTTTCGGGAGGGAGAGAGAGGGGCCCACACCTCTCCTCTGATCAACACTACCAACACTGCTCTCTCAAAGGGAGGACATTAGTCCTGCTTTATATCATTTTATACCATTTTAGTCTGATTGTGACGGATACAAACATAGCTTGCTGGAAGAAAAAAAATCCCTGAAGATTTCAGTTGATTTTATTATTCCCGGAGAGAGAAAGGAAAGGAGCCACTTCCTGGTTGGCAGCTTCCAACTGCAGGTAAGTTTCGCAGCGCTTTGTAGGTTCTATGTTTAGTTTGTTTTGTTTGTCAATAGGACACTTTTAATCAAAACATACAACTATGTTATATGTTTCTCTGTAGCATTTAAGCCTATTTGATCACGTTTTGCTACGTTTGTTATGGCGAAATAAACGTTTAGTTTACTCCAACTATTATCGAAAGATTTTGGTCGCACACTTGATCACACCGTGTAAATTAAACTACTTTTCAATGATGTAAGACGGGTGTAAGATTGGACATATTTTGCATTTAGTAAATATACATTTCCCAATCCACCATTGAAAACACCAGATTGTACTAGATTGCCTTGGATGTGCAGATTCCCATGGAAGCATGGGACTTCCATTACCCCCACCTTGGGATGGAGGGGGACATTTTTGGTGACAGGTGGTTGGGTTTCTGTAATGTAGCAAGATAGACTGAACTACAAGTGCTCTTTGTGTTCATCTATGCATCCCAAATAAGTCCATGTCTGTTTGGATAACTATGTAGGGCTGTGTGTTTTAATTCCCACAAACAGATGAAGGCTATGCCCTTCCAGCACAGCACACTGTGTTTTTGGAAAATCTTGCTTTGTTTTGGTTAAGATGCATTAGATGTCTAAAGTCACAACCCTCTGCAATGTGTACGTTCCCCAGTTTCCCACCCTTTGTTTCTCATCCCCTCCCCTAGGCAGTCAGGATGTCAGGCCCCCCACACACCCCGCGGCGTGTTCGGCTCAAGCCCTGGCTGGTTGCCCAGGTGGATAGCGGGCTCTACCCAGGTCTGGGGTGGATCGACCGGGACACCAAACGCTTCAGGATCCCCTGGAAACACGCTACACGCCACACAGCTCAGCAGGAGGAAGAGAACACAATCTTTAAAGTGAGTTAAAGCGAATGTTTGTTACACAGTACGCAAAGCATGTTGGCGGGGGAACTTTTCTTAATTGGGCTTAATTGTGGACGTTCTTTTCCGAATGTGTCGTTCATCTTTCACCTCTCCCACTTCAACAGGCCTGGGCAGTGGAGACGGGAAAGTTCCACGAAGGTGCGGATGAACCGGACCCCGCCAAGTGGAAAGCCCAGCTTCGATGTGCCCTCAACAAGAGCCGCGAGTTCAACCTCATTTACGACGGCACCAAAGAAGTTCCCATGAACCCCCTGAAGATCTATGACGTCTGCGACATCCCGCAGCCCCTCAGTAACCCAGGTAACATGTCCAAGGAGGCGAAGGAGCGCGTCAAGAGAACATGTTTTTACAAATGAAAATCCTGCCGTCTGCATTGGATTAGTTACATCACCTGGATTGTTTGGTATCAGGTTTGATGTTGAATTTCGATGGTTTCTTGATCTTCTAATTTCCTTGCTATCTCTCCACCCCCTTCAGGTTCCTCAGACCCTGGGTCTTGGACACCTTATGAGGAAGAAGGGGGCGATGATGATGTCCCCGAAACTCCAGAGTCCCTCCCTCCTTACCCACCCAATGGTCAGTTAGGGCAAAAGTCTCTCTCGTATTTATGTGACCTTAGTCCCCCTATTCATCTGAAGGAACCCGATGGGTATCAGCAGTATGGTGATGGCTCCACCTAGCCATCTCATTGTTGTAGGGGAGCTTCTACGATATGATCATTCACCTATCCAGCTCCTTCAGATCTGCAAACAATTAAGAGGTTTGTTTGCGTTGCGTTGTGGCATGTCAAGAAATCATGTTTTTGTTTCTCGTTTTTCTCTGTCCAGGCGCCAGTCCGTCTCCTCTGCACCTTATGTGGTCTCCTGCTGGGTCAGTCTCGCCCATCCAGCCGCCCAGCTGTCCCCCTCCAAATGAAGCTTGGCCCAAAGAGGAGCCTGTGGATGTCTGGCCAAAGGAGGAACCTGTGGATGTGGAAATGGACAACTCACCCATGGAATTGCCCCCCGCTCCTCTGGAGACGCAGCCCCCTTCCATGATGTCGGAAGCCATGATGTTCGCCTCTCCAGAAATGTGGATCAGCTCCCTGCCCAGTGAGTCCTACACAGATAAACATTTCAATGAGAGTTTTACATTTACATTTACATTTACATTTTTGGCTTTTAGCAGACGCCTTATTCCAAAGAGACTTACAATCGATACATTTGACTAAGCAAGTGAGTCATCTATCCACCAGTCGTAGCAGGAAAAGTAATCTAGTTCAGGCCAGCAGCCATTGGCAGTCGTCGTGCTAGGAGAAGAATGTTTATTTTAATTATTTGTTTTATAGTAGACACTGGATAGACATTACAAGTGCAAGAGGGTAGTAGAAATCTCAGGACAAACAGTCGTTATGACTGCTTACATGCCAAACAGACTGAAGCTCAGCTTCTACCCCAGGGCCATTCAGGCCCTGAACACAGCAAAGACCTAGGTTCTAGGCCCTGGACAATCTAGACAATTTGATGGCAGCTACTAGATTGAAATCAAGTGCAATACTGAAACACAACTGTGAACATTTCAAACCTGCAAACTGCGACACTTTAAATGAATGTGCAATAACACTATGTGCAATATGACAACCCTCGGGTACATAAGGTTCAGAGATAGGAAATGTTAGAATAGGTATAGCATAGCATAGAGTACAGCACAGTGTTTTATTTGTATAGTATAGTATAGTGGATAGTGTACATAGCCTTTATTTATGTAAACCAGCTCTTTTCCCTTCTTGTTTTTAGTTTTTTTCCTAGCACCAGGGGAGCCCCCCCTCCCAAATTTCGTTGTTTGGTACCTGTACTATATCAATGACAATAAAGACCATTCATTCATTCATGCATTGATCACGTGGGAGCTAGCTTACCCACGGAGACTAGCTGGCCCCTGTGAGTTGAGTTGGTAGAGCGTGGTGCTAATGTAACAGAGTTGAGATGATAAAACTCACTCCAAGTTGCGGGGCTACCGTTTGCAACAGGTTGTGGGTTTGATTCCTGCTGGCATCATATATACCAAAAATGTATGCACTCATCGAATCTAATATAATGATGGTGCGTCTCAGACTTTATTAGATTAGATTAGATTCAACTTTATTGTCATCGCAGAGTACAAGTACTATACAACGAAATGCAGTTTAGCATCCAACCAAAAGCTATATCAGGAGACATGTGCAATATACAGTATGTTCAAAGGTAGTAATGTAAACAACAGTAGTGCTGTTATAGAGATAAGGTTATAGAGTGATCACATTAACCAGGGATGAGCAGCCATCACCCAAGTATTGATATTGTCATCATGGTATTGTCATTTTCATGCTTCATGAGTTTCCTACTTTTCCTTCCTTCATCCTCTCCCGACCTCAGTGACAGACCTGGAGGTGTCCTTCCAGTACCGGGGCAAGGAGGTGTGCCCGGCCATGACGGTCAGTAACCCCCAGGGCTGCAGGCTGTTCTACGGGGACCTGGGTCCCATGGTCAACCAGGAGGAGCTGTTTGGCCCCGTCAGCCTGGAGCAGCTGCGCTTCCCCACCACCGAGCACATCGCCAACGACAAGCAGAGGGTCTTCACCAACCGGCTGCTGGACGTCATGGACCGAGGCCTCGTCCTGGAAGTCAACGGCCACGACATCTACGCCGTGCGCCTGTGCCAGTGCAAGGTGTACTGGTCGGGCCCCTGCGCGCCCAACCCGACGGCGCCCAACCTCATCGAGCGCCAGAGGAAGGTGAAACTCTTCTGCCTGGAATCGTTCCTCAGCGGTAAGTAGTGCCTGTAACAATTCTGAAATAATTGTCTAATGGCGATTGTTTTACGTGATCGCGTGTTTTTTCTCTGAACCGCGGTCAAAGCATATTTTTTTGGGGTGTGTTTCGTTTCATATTCATGGTCCTACTTTTGTTTACATCAAACATGTTTCCAATGGCTGCATGCGCCTATGTGACAGAACAGTAGCAGTCAGAGGACACCCGCACGGATTGATTTACAGTTGATGTACATCAAGTCGGCTTTCGAGTGTTAAAAACGTCTGCACAGGATTTGGCAAACAGACAGTAGCCTACATGGTAGAGAGATGGAGCTTGTTGCGAAACGTAACACGACTACACCAGTTATGGGATCATTTAGAATTCAAGCCAAACCAGAGGGAAGAACCTGCAAATTTGCAAAATTGCACTGTAAGTGTGATGTGAAACAGAGTTGCTGTGTGATTGTAGTTGTGACCAGGTTTCTTTTTGCTATGTGACAGGTGTGATAGCCCACCAGAGGGGCCAGACCACAACCCCTCCGATGTTTGACATCAACTTGTGCTTTGGAGAGGAGTGGCCTGACGGTAGGCCGAGGGAGAGGAAGCTCATCATGGTGCAGGTAGGAGACTGTCTTCGTAATGTAATGCTTCATAGTATGTCGTTTTTCCATGGATTTCTTCCAAGTAGCCTTCAATTCATCCCTGTTTGGCTGGAGGTGAGGTCTATGCTGTAACTGACGCATCTTCCCCCCTCCCTGCTCCCTGCCAGATCGTCCCCGTGGTGGCTCGCATGATCAACGAGATGTTCTCGGGCGACTGCACCCGGTCCTTCGACAGCGGCAGCGTGCGCCTCCAGATCTCCATCCCCGACATCAAGGACAACATCGTGACCCACCTGAAGCAGCTCTACCGTCTCCTTCAGAACCACCAGGGCCAGGAGGGCTGGCCTCTGCCCCCCGGCGCTGGATTACACCTGCCCCAGGCCCTGCAAGCCCAGTGAACAGCCCAGGCCGGCTCCACCTTAACCAGGCCATCACAGGTCCAGGTGGACGCTGTCCTCTTACTTCCTGTTGCCCAACTCCTGTTGACTTGTGAGAGTAGATTACGGTCAGCACAGAAGTACGTACGTTTCATTCGTGTATCATGTACAATTGGCTCCTCGGTAGGAAAATGGAGGGGATGATTAAGCCTTTAGAACCTCTATTAATCTGTTTTGCCCGTAAAGGTCCAGCATGTAGCATGTAATCGTGCATATGCTATGTTTTTCGAATAGCGCCAAAATGCAATGTCCTACCCGACACCGGATTTGAGAAAGCTCTTTGTTTGGATTATTACAGCACTTACATCGTGCGATCTCATTCCTTAAAGCAGAAATCTACATACTGGAGCTTTTCATGCTTTGATATTTTGTAAGATGGCCATGTGTATATATTACTAACTATTACCGCTACCGCCATGTCGACAGTGAGGAAAGCATCGGTCTGTTGTCGTAAAGCCCTGCACTATGTGAGTAGGAACTAGAGCAGCATTGGTGGGACAACATGGGTCAAAGTCCTGCATACTGCGAGGCAACATTTAGCATAGTTAATCAGTTATAGACATAACCCTGTTCCCCAGTTATGCAATACAGTCAGTGACATCTGGTGGGTCACTGAACTAGAGCTGTTCCGTAACTGTGAGCCATGAATCTGTGATCTGTTTGCTGTCTGTCTGTTTTTTAAACCATGAAGAAGTTCACAGTTGTTTGTTTGATGAGCCCTTCCAGCTCAGAATGCTAAGCATGTGGCTCAGAACGCTAGTGGCAAACATCAATGAATTTTGTTTTAGGATTACACCTTTTTGAGTGTTTCCTCTATATTGGTCATAGACAAGTTACTACTGTATTCAGTGCTGAGGTCCAACCATAATATATTTTTTAGACATTCTCACTGTATTCTTTTGTATGTATTATTATATCCTTTCCTATGTCTGATTTGTATGGTAACACTATTGCAGTGTATATATATAGCTCTTGATTCATATTTTGGCAAACCAAATAGTTTGTTCCTCTTCATTTAATTAGATGCTTAGGCATTTTCCATGTATATTTACTCTTTCAGGGTATTTCCAACTACTTCTGAAACATCACCTTTTAAGTATTCTGTTCATTCAGAAAAATGGGAAACCAAAATTAAATGAATTAAATTATAATTGTATGGAGATGTTGTATAAGAGGTGTCACTGTGCTTTTGGGACAAAATGGAATCTTATGGCTGGATACGATCCCAACAACTTTACCCTATAGTTATTGGTATCATCATTTTATGAAATAAAACTGTGTGAAACCGGATTACTTTGTAATGTTGTATTATTAATTCAAGATACCTTTTAGGTACGATCCAAATGGATAATAGTATATCAAATAATGAAATGGGTTTCATTGCAAGTGGTTTAATTTGTTGTGTCAGTTTTAATATTCAGTTATTCCAAATGTGTCTACTACTCTAAACACATTGATATTGGGCTACAAAGTAATGAGAAGGGCACGCATGAACAGGAGGCAGTGTTCACAAAATGCAGTGTGGTTTGACATCCTATTTGTAAATTGCCTTCAAGATGTAAAGACATGTACAGTTATAAAAACATAGAAAATATCATTTGTTTGATATCACTACACATTTACAGTACAGTGGGCTAGGAAAACATTAACATGAATAAACGAGACACACATTTCCCCAGGCCTTCCAGTTCTTCTCCCCAGGTCCCTCCTATTGCAGTTATATGGGTCTATCGCACCCAGAATGCTCTGGTGGTGTTGTGTCGTAGTGGTACGTCTCCATGCGTTCCTGTAGTACTTGGTAAAAGACCCACAGCTGAGTTGTTATCAAGGGGAAATCAACCAACGACAATGTCAAAATGGCCATCACCATGACGACCAGGGACAGGATCATCCAGGGACGGCTGCGTCTCTTGGTGGGAAAGGAAATATCCCATCAGTATCAATCACTAACGTAACAACAATGTTGCTGTACAGAACTAACACATTAGTGTTGGGATACACAATGAAGACAGACAGTAGCTGCCATTGTGGCTGGGATTGATGACAAGCAAGGGAATGGTTGACAGATTCTGACCTCTCTCCTATGATGCGCTCCCAGCTGGATCTGTTCGGTATTGCTTTGTGACATGTCTGGATGAGAACGGTCATCCAAGGGATGCTCTAAGGACAAAATATATATACGATAATGTCAACATGAATGAATACAGATTAATACATAGCAAAAAAAAAAAAAACTCATGGTTAAAAAAAAGAGAAATGTCTTGAGTTGGCCTGTCCTGTGTGGTGTTAATGTCTGAGTCGACAGCGTAAAGCACCTATGACATCCGGTTGTTGCCTCTCCAGGTCCTCCTGTAGCTGGTCTCTGATGTTGTCCTGCTCCTGCTGTCTCCTTGTATCCAGCTCTGCCCTGCAGGTCTGGAGGTTGTCCTCCAGGTGGCGTACCTGTAGATGGAGCTCAACCTCCGTGTGCTGGTGCAGCAGCAGCTGTGTCTGCAGGGTGGCCTCATGTCCCATCACTCTCTGAGGAGGAAGGAATACTGGACATATAAGGATACAGGGTGGTATACTATATTTGCACATAATTATATATATATATGTGTGTGTGTGTGTGTGTGTGTGTGTTAGACATGTTGTAGATGGTGAGAGGACTGGGTTCACTAGTTAGACATGTTGTAGAGGTTCTGGTTTATATTAATGAATATATGTGCGAGGAAAAGAGACTGCCTAATATTAATAGAGTGTGTGTCTGTGTCTGTGTGTGTGCATGTGTGTGTGTGTGTGTGTGTGTGTGTGTGTGTGTGTCTGTGTCTGTGTGTGTGTGTGTGTGTGTGTGTCTGTGTCTGTGTCTGTGTCTGTGTGTGTCTGTGTCTGTGTCTGTGTCTGTGTCTGTGTCTGTGTGTGTGTGTGTGTGTGTGTGTGTGTGTGTGTCTGTGTCTGTGTCTGTGTCTGTGTCTGTGTCTGTGTCTGTGTCTGTGTGTGTGTGTGTGTGTGTGTGTGTGTGTGTGTGTGTGTGTATGTGTGTGTGTGTGTGGTGAACACCTCTAGTTGGCTCTGTAGCAGGTTTAGACAGTCGACGTTCTGCTCCAGAGAAGTCTTCAGCTCGGTGCAGTCCCTCTTCTCCTCCTGGTGGCGCTGTTTCCACATGGTTGACTCAGCCTGGGCAGCCTGGAGCTCCATCTAGTGAAAACAACAAACAGTAAGCATAAATCTGCTATCATCAAGTATTGTTGCTATCTGTTTACTTGTTGTTTCTGTGTTTTCTTTTGTGTACCCATACTGTCAGCGTCTCCGAGTCCCTGAATTCTTTATAAATAAAATGAATTATTATTATTATTTGTATTATTTTTTATTATCATCAAGTACAAGTGAAACCCATTGTTGATGGTTCTACTGGATGTTTAGGCTTATAGCATTTTGTGTTATTTGGAACAATCTACCCATAGAAAAACCCATGTTTTTTCCACAAGCCCTCCTCACCTCTAGGCTATGAGCCCTGTCCTGGGCCTTGGTCTTCTGCCCAGTGACCCTTTGGAGGGCCGCCACAGCCCTCTCCTCCACCTCCTGTCTCTGCTGGTCAGCATGCAGAAGCAGCCTCTTAGCTCCGTCCCTGGACAGTCTCTGAGAGAGAGAGAGAGAGAGAGAGAGAGAGGGGGGGGGGGTGTGTGTCAGTTAGCATGATGCTCACGCTCCCAAAGCAAAGATATCTATTTCAATAATACCTCCATGGTGATTTCAGTCTAATGATTTCATATGAAGCCGTATAGACTTCATGCCTGAACACACCTGAACACTGATTTTCAGTTGTGACTCTAGAGCCGCAATCGTTCCCTTCATCTGGTCCTCCTTGAAACACACCTGTTAGGGAGGCGGGGAGGGAGAGACAGAAAGAGAGAGAAAACTAGTTAAGACTGAAAGGGAGATACAGGTGAAAAATGGCTTTGATCTATTTATTTTTCTCCCTATGAGTCTCTCTATGTGTTCCCTCTCTCAGCTTCTCTGACAGGGCTGTGGTTACCCTGTCTCCTCCACTGAGATGACGGACGAGACGCTGTGAGTATATTAAGTCTTTGAAACCACATCTTCTCAGCTAGAGAACTGAACCAAACATACCTCTTTCCCACCAAGGTGGACCTAGTTCTAGTTCTGTGCTGGTTGCTAGTGCCGGTGTTTTGCCAATTTATGATACCTATCCAAATGTGCTGCTAGGGTTAGGGTTACATTTCGCACTATGGTAGCATTTTGTAACAACGCAGCATAAATTGGCGGAACACCAGTTCGCAGTTGGTTCAACTTGCGAAAACTTTTAAGAACCAGTTTGCTTTTCCACTGGCTAGACTGGAGAGCTATGTCATTACATCACTGTATCAGGGTTGCCAGATGGGATTGACAATTTCCAGCCTAACCACAGTCTAAAAAACGCTGAGATTCTCAGTTTCTGGTAGACAGAGTATGGGGTGGTGGGCACATAGGAACAGACATGTAGGCATCAGGTTCAATTTAAATTCTGTCAATTCAGGAAGAAAACAGAAATTCCACTTCCAATTCTAAATTCTCCTCATTAAAAGAAGTGTATAGGAAA
>NC_137691.1:11910044-11930044 GCF_963989245.1 Nansenia antarctica | reverse complement strand
ACAGATACAGTATATCCCTATATATAGATGATCTACAATTGCTCAAACTATTATATCATTATCAACACACCATCAACTGCAACTCTGTTGATATGCAACAGTTTGGCAGGGTAAGGGTGATGGTTAGTGGATATTGAGTTGAAATGTGGTTGACAGTTAGTTGAACGTCAACTGAAGATCTACAAAACTTCTATAAAGATATGGCATATAATTAGGAGCCCGATCTGACATTGTGTGTCATCATGATGGTTTATGATGAGACAACGTTCAGACATTGAGAATCAGCCCTTATCCTCGGCCCTAGAGAGCAGGTAGATGCCAGCGTTCGCATGAGTTGACTTGGATTAGCCCCTTCAACTGACGTTCGACTGCTGTCATACTGTATGTTACACATTGGAACACATCGGTAGTGGTGAGATGAATGCTTCCCTACAGTGCTTTGGGTGTCTAGACTAAGGTATAAGGTATAAGGTATTGGGTGTCTAGACTAAGGTATAAGGTATAAGGTATTGGGTGTCTAGACTAAGGTATAAGGCAGGGGTCGGCAACTAAGTTTGTCCCAAAAAATTTTGAGCCACTAGATGGCGGGCCCGAACATAATCAAAGGCTAATTTAAGTAATTGATTGTTTAAAAATGTGACACGTTCTAATGCTTTGACTTTTCTTTCGAGAGATGTACACATCGCTAGTCAACTAACACAGCTTGTTTTGTGAGCCTGCTAATAATGTAAAGTAGTGTTCTAGTTAACTAGGTAACAATGTAAAGTAGTGTTCTAGTTAACTAGGTAACAGTCCAATCCATTGCGTTGCAGTATTAGGCTTGACTAGCGAGTTTGTGTTGTGATTCTCAACAATGTTGAAACGTAGTTTCACTCTTTTCCATAGTTGTGGATGATACATGTGTGGACTGACGATGTAGCGCAGCCTAACTTATTCTAATAATTATTTAACATAGTTTTATTCTGATAATTATTCCCCCCTCCTCCCAGACAAGGTCACATTATTATTGGATTGGTTGTTTGCGTGCCGGGTGAAGTTAGCTAAACAACCTGCTAGCTAGCAAGAGAAACATCATGTCACTCTCCAAAGGTCTAAAGAGGAAAGTTGACGGTGAAAACAGGTTATTTAAAGAGGAATGGACAGTGAACTATACGTCCATCCTACCTGGTTTCATCAATGCAAAGCCGTTGTGAGACTCACATCTTCCGTGCTCACAATGTTCCCTTTTTGAGAACTGCTTGAGGATTAAATTGACGTCCATATCACCAGATGTCAAGCTGCTATATCAAGATATTGTCTGTCCCTGTGTCATTCACTCTCAACATGGATAAAAGTACAAGCATTATTCAGGTGGAGGTCGATTCTCTATTCGGACATTATAGCCGCTATATGTGGGACTGTCGGTCCGATATTGTAAAAAAAGAAAGAAATAAAAAATAGTGGATTCTCAAAATAATCTGCTGGGCCAAATATTATTGGTGATGGGCCAGCAATGGCCCATGGGCCGCCTGTTGCCGACCCCTGGTATAAGGTATTGGGTGTCTAACGAAGGTATAAGCAGTGGCGATTCTAGAGATTTATACATGGGGTGGCAAGCAGATATTTTAGCGTGGCCATAATTTGTGGCCATCTTAATATGTGATTCATATTGATGTATATTTATCATCCCTTATTGCCTGTTCTGCAGAACTAGTGTGTGCACACCAGTGTGTATGTGTACAGGTTTCTCTCTTATCCAGTAAATTATTACTTAATTACTTAAATTAAGACATTTACAGAGACAGAGACAGAGATTATTATTATTTTAACCCTAACCCACATTTTATTATCTCTTTCATTCGGAGACAATAAACAAGGAACATGAATAACGTGTGCTGAACTTGATCGTCAGAACAAACATAATAAGAATGAGAGGTTTCATGTCCAAGCAAGCCCTTGAACTCATCCATGCATTTGTTTAGAGTAGACTTGATTATTGTATTAAAATCTTGTTACAATGACATAACTATAATAACTCTAACGTCAGCTAAACAGTAAGTAAAAGCTGTATCTGTGTAGCTAACGAACGCTAGCTAGCTAAATAGCTAGCGAACTTAGCTAAGTGGTAAACAGCTGAACTGCAAAAACGTCTTCGCTTCATAACTCAACAAATAACGTTACATTGATGAACAAAACATTCATTCATTTACTAAACATATCCATTAGGTAATGAATTCTAAACGTAATAACGTAATGAGTTAAAACCACATTTCACATTACCTGAACAGGCTCCACGAGACTGACAGCTCAGCGGGCAAACTCAAATCTGTCACGTGACCCAGGGTGCAACCATTCAGGACGCAGGGGTGGAACACTGAGTTTATTTTTCATACTTGAGAATTTGAGAAATAAAAATAAAAAATAAAGATCCAATAATAATAATAATACAACAAATGATATCCCTCTATGGCACACATTATGAATCCAGTTGGGAAAAAAATGTTTGGAGTGTTTTTTTGTCTTAGAATAGACCAAATAAACATAATCTAAAGACATTTTAAATAAATATTTTTTGGGGGTACTTTTTGGGATGCGTTGCCTTGAGGCAACACTGTGCCATAATGGTCAGTCAAAGTCAAAGTCAAAGTCAGCTTTATTGTTAATCTAATATATGTACAGACATACAGAGGGCTGAAATTGCGTTTCCCTCTCATGTACGGTGCATAGCAAACAAAAACAATAAATAACAGTATAATACGACAAGATTAGACATAACTATATATACAAAAAATACTAGATAAAATATTTTAAATGTGCGGTACAATGTACAGGGGTGGAATACAATAGACAATAGTGGTAATTGGCTTAGTATAATAGAGTAAAGTGGCTAAAGTACGTAAATGTAAGTAATGGTCAGTAATGGCATGGAGAGTGCCCCCGAGAGGCGCCCGAGAGGTGCTCCAAGAGAGGCGCGCCTGCCCCCTGACAGGTGCGCCTGACCAGTGTCATGGTGAATCCATAGTGGCACAGTGTTGCCTCAAGGCAACATTTGCAACTTACCATAATGGTACAGTGTTGCCTCAAGGCAACATTTGCATTTTAACAAGTTTCCATTACTTAATTAGCAAATAAAGTAAATTAAACTATTAGAAGGTAAGCTTTACTCAGCTATTATTATGAATATATATTTTTCCAGATTGAAAAAGGCCAGGAAAATATGTTTTCAGACGATGTTTGTGGAGAGAAATGGCTAAGCTGATCCTTGTGGGACAGCCTGCAAAAAAGGGATTCAGCATGGCCTACAGAGAGACATGTGACACATTCAAACACTGCCTTTGGTTCCTTATGGCCCTGCCTCTTTTTCTAAGTATTGCATCATAACTGGGGATGCATTGTGTGAATGTAAAAGGCCAAGAATGGGTATGTTGCCTAGAGGCAACAAGGTGCCATAGAGGGATATCAGTTGGTCTGTGTAACTGGGGTGGCAAGTAGGGTGGCAGGACCTTTTTCAAGGGTGGCAGCTGCCACCCTTTGCCACCGTGGTAGCTTCGCCACTGGGTATAAGGTATAAGGTATTGGGTGTCTAACGAAGGTATAAGGTATAAGGTATAAGGTATAAGGTATAAGGTATTGGGTGTCTAACGAAGGTATAAGGTATAAGGTATAAGGTATTGGGTGTCTAAGGTATAAGGTATGACAACAGGCCTGAGACCAGTGGTTTTACAGGCGTCTGATAAACATGTTCTGGTTGCCTCCCTAAGGGAGAACTTTGCTCTGTGGGGATTCCGGACCACATACCAGGCACACCCTTGACAACTGCTCCGGACTTCAGTAATAATAAATACACCTGTGGCATCCTTCCCTATCTAGAGTTATCATTAGACCCAGTTCACACTGGAAGTGCTGTTAATACCACGGATCAATGTGCTCATGACAGTGGACTTTGCCTCTGTCCTTTTATGAGGAAGTCTTGGGAGTGTTCAGAGCTCTGTGACTGAAACCCATACCTGGGATCATGAATACATGTAGTATCAGTTCTGAACGAGAGGAGACAAATAGATTCACACAGTGAATAACACATCAAATCTAATACCGACACCGACAGGTAAGACACCTGGGACATCTATACTGTCATTTGGACACGCTTGACATAACAGCTTTGGCAGATTATTACCTGATTAAAGGTTACTCAACTAATGTATAACTACTATTTGAAATGTGTGTTACTGTAGCTCATGTGTGATTATTTGAGGGGACATGTGAGAATATGTGAGTGTTGTAAACGAAGGGAGGTGTAAGGTGTACAATGTCCAAGTTCAAGTTTATTGTTACATCCCATCAAGTATAAGAGAGTAAAATTCATAGGCTTCAGTTCTTCAACATTGCAGCAACAAGTGAAACAAAGTGGCAGTAGTGTATCTCTTTATACGTACAATTGTTCCAATTCAGACATTCATTACTCAAACATGACTGTTCTCACAACATTTAAAGTATTCCCTTTTAATAAGTGTAGAAAAACTGGTTGTTAGCAAGCCTATCTTGATACTATGTTCGATAGCACCATAAAGATGACACGTGATTTCTAAAGAACAGCGCTTTGTTGCTAGGAAACTATCCATGGTTGATAATGATAAAGTCATCTTCTGTCTTTATCAAAGTTTAACTGATTAATTATTTTGTAGAGAACACCTATTAAACCTACTTATATTTTAAACTATATGCTTTCAGCTTTCTTTCAGATTTTGCTCTGCCCAGAACATGTCAAATGGAAAACAATATGCTCTCTTGTTTGCACTGTGTGTTTGCACATTTTATAATCTAAATGAGGGTGTCATGTAATTTGGAGCCCACTGTACCTAAAATCAAGTGGTTTTCCTCCTCTGAAAATGTTGGTAAAATTCAAAGCAATTGTTAAAACAAAATTCTGTATAACACTGGCTATAAAATACTATGTAGTCTAATGAGCAATACAAACTTGGTCAAAACATGATCCATCTGTTTTGAATAGAGAAGCAGCACAGGACACTACCTGTGTCCATAATGTGATTATGGTTGGTGATTATGATTAATGATTAACTACAGCTCATTTCTAGACTCAGATGTTCTTAATTCAGAGCACATCAGGTAATATTTAACATGTATTTAATCTGATGACAGTTTCAGTTTCAGTATTATCAATAGTTCTAGAGGTGATGCTAGTATTACTGGTAGATGAAGTTAAGTATTATCAGTAGTTCTAGTAGAGGTTATGCTAGTATTACTAGTAGATGGAGTAACATGGAGATCACAATAGCAGTTGTGGATATCACTGCCAGGTGCTTTAGTGGTTGAGGTCACCATGTGATGTTCATGCATGCTATCTGCAGCTGTGTCACACCCAGGTGTCCCAGGATGTTTCGGAGTAGCAGTCCCTTTGGGTATGAGACCAGCAGCTACGCAGGATCCATCCAGTCGAAGTATGTGTCTCCTTGTCCTCTTGTAGGCCTATATGTTGTTATTTCTTGTCATCCTCTTTGATGTTTTGCCTCTCAAATCTCAAATCTCAATTCTCCCCTTCATTGGCAGTGGCTATTCTATGGATGACAGGTCCTCACAGATATCCAACTTGTCCAGGCCTAGTTCAAAGTCAATATACAGTAAGTAGAAGCAGTGGACCCCAATTCATGTGTCATTTATCATTGTGAGTGGGACATCCATGTAGGGATGCACAGTATGTTGAAATTTGTTGACATTGAATTTCAACTGTTGACTCATAAGCGTCTGTGTGTCATTCAATGTATCCCATCAGTGCAGAGAAAGGAGTATGCAGAATCGATAAACAAGATGATGGACAAATTCCAGTACCGAGTAGAGGTATTGTTTTTGTTTATCAGAATTATGTTCTCAATCATGTTATCAATCAAACCATGACAATGACTTTTACTGAAGACTGTAGCTAACATAACCACCCCATAGGCCCTTATTGTGATTGTGCTATGCTAATGAATCAATAGAAGTGCTCTAGTTAAACTAGCGTACTACATAGCCGTGCCTGTGTTCATGTGGCTTCTCTGTTTCTCTGTGTCTTCCATCCAGCACCTCTTCACCTGTGATCTGGACGGGAAGGACGTGAGAGACGTGACCGACTGTGTCGAGCGGCTGAAGCTGCTAGACGGCATGGGACGCGTATGGGGACAGGACATGGTGCTGGAGGTCCGAGATGGCACCTTGCTGATGACAGACATCGAGACTAAGGTGGGTACAAACACTCAGGGAGCATCAGGACATGTTATTAACACAGCTCGCTAGGAAATTAAATGCAGTGAAGACCTTGCCACTTTTTTGGGCCGCTTTTGGCAACGAAGCGACATCCAATGGGTTTGGAGGCATCTTCTGTACACTTCAGAATACATTCTGCTGCTGCCATCAGCAGTCACAATCGGGGGGTAGTGGTGGTCTAGTGGTAGTGAGTTGGACTAGTGATCGGAAGGTTGTGAGTTCAAATCCCGCCTGAAACCACACCACTACTAGTGTGCCCTTGAGTAAGGCACTTAGCCCTCAGTTACTCCAGGGGGAATGTCCCTGTAATTCGTAATTGTAAGTCGCTTTGGATTAAAGGCGTCTGCTAAATGGCCAAATTAATTTAATTAATTAATTAACAAGTTTTAATTAAGTAAGTTAGCTACTTCTAGAGGCAGCTACACATGCCCAAACCTCCACCCCCTGCACCGTGTTTCACAACATTTGAGGTAGTAAGCTGTAAATCTTGAGCAGATCCTTTTTTCTTCAAATGTTCCTCTTGCAATCACTCTGGTACATGATCACATCCATCTTATCAGTCCACAACCTCTTGGAGGGTTCCTGATCTGTGGGACAGTTGTTCTACCTTCTGGAGAGTGTTCCTTATCTGTGGGACAGTTGTTCTACCTTCTGGAGAGTGTTCCTGATCTGTGGGACAGTTGTTCTACCCCCTGGAGAGTGTTCCTGATCTGTGAGACAGTTGTTCTACCTCCTGGAGAGTGTTCCTTATCTGTAGGACAGTTGTTCTACCTCCTGTAGAGTGTTCCTGATCCGTGGGACAGTTGTTCTACCTCCTGGAGAGTGTTCCTGATCTGTGGGAGAGTTGTTCTACCTCCTGGAGAGTGTTCCTGATCCGTGGGACAGTTGTTCTACCTCCTGGAGAGTGTTCCTGATCCGTGGGACAGTTGTTCTACCTCCTGGAGAGGGTTCCTGATCTGTGGGACAGTTGTTTTGAGGTTTTTCGTAATTATGGAGAGCATTCTTCAGTCATCCACTGTAAAAGTCTTTCTTGGCCTTATAGACCGTTTGCGTTTGCTGAGCTCACCAGTGCTTTTTAATTCGTTTTTAATGATGTTAAACTGGCAAGCGTAAGGTTTTAGATTAGATTAGATTAGATTCAACTTTATTGTCATTACAGAGTACCATACAACGACATGCAGTTTAGCATCTAATCAGAAGTGCAAATAGTGACGTAAAACATAATATAAAAAAACATGATAACTACAGCATAAGTACAGTAGTTAGAGGTATATCGTTTTTTGTCTGTTTTTTTTATCCTAATAATGTCTTCCTTCGTTTTTCTTGTCCTCATGTTGACAGACACAATAGTGAAGTGAAGTGGAGTGAAACTTTATTTATATAGCGCCTTTCGTACACGGATGCAACTCAAAGCGCCTTTCCCTTTGGAGTTTCAATAGTAAACTCCAAAGGCAAATGCAAAGCCTAGAGTCAATACTAGACATTGACAGCGCTCTTATGCCTGCACAAATGTCCCATTACTTATGAGCACCCTTAAACAAGGGGACTATGCATAGAAAGTGTTTATGAAACCAATATGTACACATAATCTCTACCTTATATTAATGGTTCGATTTAAAATCCAAACGTTTGGTGTGTCGAACCAAAAGAAGAAAACATGCTTTACTGTCCCATTACTTATGCAGGGCACTGTATGTGTATATGTATATGTGTATACAATGTTTATTCCCATTCTGAGTGCTTACTCCTTGCCAACCGTGGACCTGTGCTTTCTCCCCCTCTCGACCCCTCTCAACCCCTCTCTCTCCTGGGGTTCAGGAGGAGCTGGAGTCCCTGGCTCTGAGCAGCGTGCTGGAGCTGAAGGCTGTGATGGACAGCGGTGTGTATAACTCCCTGCTGACAGTGACCGTGCAGGACCACAGAAAGAGGACCGCCAGTGTGTTCATGTTCCAGTGTGAGGACCTGAGGGTGAGGAGACAAGGGTGTAATCATAATCACACCATTTTCATCAAGACAGTCAGGAGGACTGATCTTTACTCACAGATTGTTTTACTCATCTTTACTCTACACTCTGAAAAAAAAAGTGCTACCAGAACCATAAAGAGTTCTTCAGCTGTTCTTGTGGGAGAACCTTTCCACAGAAGGTTCTAAATGGAGCTGAAAAGGGTTCTATAGGTTTTCCTACAGGGACAGTCGAAGTACCCTTTTGGGACCCTTTTTCTTCTAAAAGTGTACGTACATGTTCATAGATATGAATGAAAGAGGAGAATGTAATTTGTCATTTCAGGCCGACTACATTAAAAAGGACCTACATCGAGCGCTCGCCAACAAGAATGCTGGCATCAGGTAGGTTGTACTCAGTAGAGAAAAAAAACAAGCAATAAAATAGTGTTTTAATGTCATTATTGCCATTCTTGTTTTTGCTGATTTGTATCATTTCTCACCTCATGTAGAGATAACCGAGACGCCATGGCTGGCCTTCAGATCCTACAGAACACCGCTCCACCCCCAGAGCAGAGAGAATGGTCTGCTCCAGATTACCCTCCATCTCAATGGAGCAGTCCAGACTATGGTGAGTCAATGGAAGACTCCGACCCAAACTTCCTCTTTTAGTAATCATTGGAAACAGATTCTGTCCAATCTCTGCAATAGTTTCATGGCACATGAAGAGATAATTGGGGCTAACTAACTAGATGGGGGAATAGCCCCATCTGTGTCTAGTTGATTATATTAATAACTATATCTAATATTTTTTCCAATTGTAAATATGAATAAACCCCTAGTCACAGAGGGAGCTATGTGGTAAAAAAACATTTTTTAGACTATACTCTTAGTAATCAATACAGTATTGTTTCCCCCACCATAGATGATGACCCCCGCCCCACACCTTCACCAGTCATGCCCAGGGAAGAGGCCTTGCCCCACAGGAGGGACCCCTCGCCCCAGCCCCCCCCAGATCCTGTCTCTCCTCCATTACCATACACAGAGACAGACAGGAACGTGGTCAGTGTTCTGCTTCCCATTGTATATCGCACTGCATTTCTGTGTCTATTAGGATGCCCAAACGTGAACCTACTTTCTGAAATGTTTTTAGTTCATTCATCCCTTGTGACCAAGCCTCACCAGAACATGAACATTGGTACTATACAGTACGCTTGGTACAATACACTTTATCTTCTTCTCTACAGGATATCTTGAATCATATATTCACTGACATTGAAATCTTCATGGGCAAAATAGCCGCCGTAGTGGCCAAAAACGACAAGAAGAAGAAGTGGAAGAAGAAGAAGAAGGATAAAGGTGATTTACTAATGAAACACTTTATCCCACTCAACCCTATCCAAGTGAAACAGAACCATTGTCGAAAACATTGTTCAGTTTCTGGCCAGACATGTTACAGCAAAGACATTGAAGACATTGCTAAGGACAATATTGCATGGCCGTGTTTATGATAACGCCTCTTCATTCTGTCAATGTTTGGGGTGTGCAAACATCCGTGGTGATGGTACTGTTATCTGTTGGTTTCGTCTAATCTCTAATCTCTAAGCTATTGAGGGTTTTCCGTCTGATGTGGAGTTTGCATCCTGTCTCCAGAAAATCAAGAGTGGGTTCAACCTTCTGGTATGTCTATGTTATTCATCTCACTGCTGTTGTGAACTCATTGGGGGGCATTTCAGTGTCACCTAGCATACCTATTGTTTAGCCTGCTTCCAAACTAATTTCCCCCTAAAAGAGACAATTCACTGG
The DNA here is from genome assembly GCF_963989245.1 of Nansenia antarctica. Lineage (NCBI taxonomy): Eukaryota > Metazoa > Chordata > Actinopteri > Argentiniformes > Microstomatidae > Nansenia > Nansenia antarctica. The sequence continues at coordinate 11,920,060 of NC_137691.1, read as the reverse complement.
TTTATGCTACACCTGTGAATAAGTACATTGAGATTGCCGTGTCAAATCAATCATCTGTTTAGCTGATTTTTTTCTCACACCAATACATGATATGACACCATTTGACATTTTTAAAATATCATGATAACAAATTTGTCATGAAAGTGGTGTATCTTCCTAAAGTGAAGCAGCTCTATATCTCCTTAAACCTACTCCTGGCATGGTTTTATCAAGAACACAATTTGCATGACCCCCTAATGGAAGTGAAGTGATATCTTGAATACATTGGTGACTGAGTTCACGGTAAAACATAAGCGTGCTCTAAACCACAGGAGGATACAGCAATCACGTTTCGAGGCTGTGAGTCTAAATACTGTTGGGGTTAAACAGACAAACTATGCTAAGCTAGTTGACACGCAATAGCCCTGAATTGAATAATAAATGTTGTTCAGTTATCTGATATTGACTGAATTCTTCTTCTCTGTCTTGTTCTTGGTGACAGGGGGAGCTCAACGGACAGATTAATAATCCCAGCGCTCCTGACTTCGTCCATGTCCTCTTCTCCACCCTGGCCTTTGTAAGTGACTCTTACTCCTGACATCGTCTTTATTCTCAGCTCCGCTACATCTGCCTATGCTATGCTAACTAATCCTAATCTGATGTGTTCACTTCAATTTACCTTCATTAAGCGTGTAGAGCCATCTTAGATTATTATGGATTATCGCTTATTTGTTATGGAGATCAAAGGCCTCTCATGGTCATCTGAGTGACGGATTGATCATCCAATGATGAGCTCAGGATCCTCCTCTCTGACCACCACCAGCGCTGCTCTCAGAATCAACTCTCCCTCCCTCTCCCTCCCACTCCCTCTCCCTCCCTCCCTTTCCCTCCCTCCCTCTCCCTCCCTCTCCCTCCCACTCCCTCTCCCTCCCTCCCTCTCCCTCCCTCCCTCTCCCTCCCTCTCCCTCCCTCTCCCTTCCTCCCTCTCCCTCCCTCTCCCTCCCTTTCCCTCCCTCTCCCTCCCTCTCCCTCCCTTTCCCTCCCTCTCCCTCCCTTTCCCTCCCTCTCCCTCCCACTCCCTCCCTCTCCCTCCTTCTCCCTCTCTTTCCCTCTCTCTCCCTCCCTCCCTCTCCCTCCCACTCCCTCCCTCCCTCTCCCTCCCTCTCCCTCCCTCTCCCTTCCTCCCTCTCCCTCCCTCTCCCTCCCTCTCCCTCTCCCTCCCTCTCCCTCCCTCTCCATCCCTCCCCCAGGTGGTGTCCCACTGTTCTGAGTTGCTGCCCCCGGCCATCGTGGCCCCTCTGCTGGAGCCCGAGTGCATCCGTCTGCTGAGCGAGGAGGCCACCCCCGAGGAGGACGAGCTGTGGCAGTCCCTGGGCGACGCGTGGAACATCCCCAGGTGGGACGCTGTGCACTGACTCACTAAGCAGCCACCAATAAGGCTTCTTGTTGCATGAGAGCATCGGGGGCGGCTGTGGCTCAACCGGTAGAGCCGGCGTCTAATGATTGCAAAGTTGGCAGCTCGCTGTGGTTCGAATCCCCTGTGGGCCGTGTGTCTAAGAGTCCCCGAGCCTGCCACTGAACCCCTAATTGCTCCGGGGTCGCCTATGGCTACTATGGCTAGTACCTGTTGCCTAGATGCCCCCTCTAGAGCATACATGCATTTCGTTGTACTCATGTCACTGTAAGGTGCACCAGGGTTGGGCTCAGTTCCATTTCCATTCAGTGAATCCAGGAAGTAAACTGTATAAGTCCGATTCCAATTCTAAATTCTCCTCAATGAAAAAGCATAGCAGAGAAAATGTGGAATTGGGACTTTCTGTTTACTTCCATGAAGTGACTGAATTGAAATAGGATTGATCCCCAACCCTGATGTGCACACTTCTATGGAGGGTGAATCTCATCCTGTATCCCCCCCCCCCCCCATGTGGTCTCAGTACAAAATGGCCTGAGGATGACGAGGACATCCCTACCTACGCCCTGGAGTTCTACGACGGTTGGCAGCCGTCAGAGGTGTCCGAGGAGAGTCTGCGCTCGGCCCCTGGACAGGTAAACATCCACAGGATGAACAGGGGGGTATTCCATCAACGTCGCTAAAGGAAAATCTAGGCTTGTTTCGAAGTCTTGCGAGTACAGGCATATTTTGATAAATCTCATGAGACTGATTGACGGAATACCCCCCAGGTAAACATCCACAGGATGCGATGGAAAGAAATCAATGACATTACTTGTGAAACCATCATTGTATATTCGAGCATTACTGCAACATATGAAAATAAATCGGACTTACTTTTTCCTTGGCAGAAATTGCCCCCATGGGTACCCCCACCATCACGGTACGTATTGTGAGGATTGTACACCGTTATCATGTCATAAGTAATTGTGAATCGTGCCTGTGTGTCTTTATCTCTGGATGTGTGTTTCAGCCCAGACGAGCCCAACCCCAACTACATGCGTGTGAAGTATGACTTCAACGCAAGGAACAACAGAGAGCTGAACATCACGAAAGGAGAGGTTGTCCAGGTAACGCCTCATTATTAACTCCAACCAACCATGACCAACAACAGCAACAACCACTTAATACTACACTGGAAGTTTTTACAACACTACAGTATTACCCACAGACTAGTTACACCAGACAACAGAACAAAATATGTATTGTTAAACAGTACACCTCAATAAAGCTTTTATCCTTTTTCTTTTAAGTTATTATTTCTGAGTGGGGCAGTCCCACTCATATTTTTCATTTTATTGACAGATACAGTAGAGATTTAGACAGGAAGGATGGGTGAGAGAGAGAGGAGGGATGACATGCAGGATATGTCCCTGGCCGGAGTCGAACCGGGGACCCTGACATGGTCAACGCTTAACCCGCTACGCCACCTAAGCGCCCCATCTTTGATCCTTTTGACATCTCTGCTCTTATCTGTCCACAGTTACTGGACATGTCAAAGCAGTGGTGGAAGGTGAGGAACGCCGGCGGGGACGAGGGGTTTGTACCTAACAACGTCCTGGAGCCCATGAACAAGGAACCAGAACAGCAGGCAAGCTAAGCTACACTCAACACAGTACACTCAACACAGGCAGACATGCTAAGCTACACTCAACACAGGCAGACATGCTAAGCTACACTCAACACAGGCAGACATGCTAAGCTACACTCAACACAGGCGGACATGCTAAGCTACACTCAACACAGGCAAACAAGCTACAGTACAGTATCTTATGTGTATTTCTTATGTTTGAACGTTACCATGTACTGTGTTTGTAGCAAAGCAGCGACCCCCCCACCCTGACCAGGAGGTCCAAGCCAGGGGAGGTCAAGGCCTGGCTGGAGTACAAAGGCTTCGGTAAAATGTAAGAGCTTAAACTTATTCAAATGTTTGCTTAGAAATATATGCAAAGTTGATTAAATACTTGCTAGAATAGTATTTTGTACTGTTATCTTTAAAAAAAGAATACAAATAAACAATCATGTGGCCTGGGGTGGTCCAGTGGTCTAGCACCACGGTCTACAGTGCACACGTATGCCCATGTCGGCATGGGTTCAAATCCGGCCCCATGCCCTGCTGACATGCCCTCTCTCCCTTCTTCTCCTTACTTTCCTGTCTGTCTTCACTATATCTGTCCAATAAAAAGAAAAATATGAGTGGGACTTCCCCACTAAAATAAACGATCCTTCTCCCTCAGCACCGTGCGCTGTCTGGGGGTGCTGAGCGGCTCCATGCTCCTGGGGATGTCCAGAGAGGAGCTGAAGACCGTGTGTCCAGAGGAGGGAGGCCGGGTGTTCTTCCAGCTACAGAACATCAAGTCTGCCCTCGCTGTGAGTGACAAACCTCACTGCAAATAAATGTTTCCATGTATATAAAATGTATTTGTCAAATACACAAAATACACATTACACATACAAAATACACACTCCAAAACGTATGAATGGGAGTGGGTGTTATGAAGAACTATGGGGTGGGGGGGGGGGGGGGGGGGAGGGATGTTATCGCCATGGGGGGGGGTTACTCATGTGTTTATAGTGGGGGGGTAAGATAAGGGGGGGAAAAAAGTCAGGACAGACACTTATTTTGTTTGGTGTGATAATTGTGAGTTTTTCATGTGTACTGTTTTGTAATAAATGATTGATTACAAAAAAAAATGGGAGTGGGTGTTATCTTGTCGCTGCGTAGTCCAGCGACCACAGCCCAAACCCATCACAGAGTACAGTTTTCAGGAGAGTTGGAGGGAAGTCAACATTGTCATCATTTGACCGACTGCTGTTTTGTTCCCAGTCCCTCTGCTGAACCTTGTTCCCTCTCTCCCCTCCAGCTGGCCAGTGAGATACGGCACACAGAGCCTTAGGAGGACATGAGGCTGACGTGGCTGACTAGGCTGATCGATGGGAATGACCAGTCAAGACATCGCGAAGGACTCTGTCAGAACTTGTGCGTGTGTAACACCACAGATCAGAAAATAAACTCTATATAAGACAAATACTGTGTAATACTGTGAAATAATGAAATTACTGATAATAACAACTAAAAACTGAATAAGCTGTCATATCATGTCATCATAGCTGCATAGACAGTTTTTCTCTCATCACTGCCTATTTGATGAGATATTTATACATATGCTGTCTAAACTAAGTTGATATTTGACCGTTTGATCATAAATGTGTTGTATAGAACCAGTGTCGATGCCAACTTTCATTCTATGCTAGATTGTTCCGTCTCAATGTGTTGAAATGTATTAATGTAAATGGAATAACATGAATGATAGCTATGTTAGCAGTGATAAATGGGCACTTCTACAACTAAATTAATCATGTTATATCAAAGCCTCAAGTAAGTCTGAACCAATAAATAAATAAATTGTTATAAACCAGTAAATAAATTAGTTGATGTTTCATTTGTAAATAATTATTCAAGAAAATGTACACCATCTTCTGTAACATTAGCTAAGTCAATTATGATGCAAAAAAACCAAATAAACAAAAACGATAAAACGTTAGATGAATAAACATGCTTTATTTCATTCTTCAGACATTACACGTGTACTGTACCATATCAGAAGCATTTGAGTCTGTAAGACATTGGCATTCCTTTAAAGCCATGAGAATGACTACAGTACACTTAGAGCTGGTGTCTCAGACAGACGAAAACCTAGTCCTGCACTAAAATGCATCTTCAATTTACTATTGAAATGTTATTTAGTCTAAAACGAGGCTTAATATATGTCCAGGACACCAGCCCTACATTAACAAATCAGTCAATACAATGAAAACCATGTCAGTCATAGAAAAACAAAAGTGTGCAGAGAACTTGTAAAAACAAAGATAATGTCTACTTAAGAAAACACAGGAATTGAGCACAAAATAATTGAGCACAAAATTAAGCACGAAATAATCGAGTGAACAACAAAATGTCAGTATTTATATAGTGAAAAGAATACGTAGCCATTCTTCAATGACGATATTAATAAAGAACAAAAACTATGTGCATTGTGATAATTGACTGATCAACTGGTTTGTGTTCTGTAATGTCAACGACTGGGGTGTCTATTATCCAAACCTCACGGATCACAGCACATGAGAACAGCATCATGGACTAAAAATGGCTGCCACTGTTATTTCCAGTCCTGTGAGTAACGTCTACAAGTGTGCTCTACTAATTGAGACAGACGTAAACAGATGTTATCGGCGATGTTTGAGTCTCGTGAGTACAATGTAATCCCTGTGAGTAAGGGTGTGTGTGTGTGTGTGTGTGTGTGTGTGTGCGCGTGTATGTGTGTCTGTTACAGTAGAACCTGCTGGTTCCCTGGCGTTGTACTTTATATAAACAAACATAACAAAGGCATTCAGCTGATAGGAACCAGTGACTGGAGTTGGTGAGCTTTCAGCAGGACAGGGTCGGCTGTGGACCGTCTCTGACGGACAATAGAACATGGATGGATGGGAAAGCAAAAACACAGACCAACTGGAGTCAATGGGGCACCACACCCAACTTGACCAGGCCTGATCCTTTATCATTAACCTTGACTACACTCTTGACAACACTCCTGACACACTCCCTCATGTCACTCCTGTATCCCTGTATCATGTGATCACATCATTCACGTGTCTCACAATTTCCCTGCTCAATGAGATTGAAAAAATCGACATGAATCAAATCAATAAGGAAACAAAAACGTCCTCTCTGCCTCAACCAAACGGAAACAGAGGCCCAGTCGATGGCTGTGTGTGAGTGGGAGGGATAGTTACATTCTAGGAGTTACTGTGTGTATGTGTTAATGAAAGACTGGTTATATATTATGCGACACTGGTTGTGTTCAATGTCAGGGAATTGAATGTCAGGTACTATGAGTGCAGAAGGCCTCTTCAAACAGACACGACCCTGCATGACATCATCACCTTCACACACTGATGAAGAGGACCGCTGGCAGTTACATGGAATATGAAAACAGATTTGAACGCGACAATCAATAAAAAATATGAGGAAAAGCTAAATACTGAAAATACAAAAAAAAAAGAAAGAAAAGACAATAGACATTGAAATATTGAGTCCAATTATGAAGTCTAAAAACAAGAACCATAAGGACAATAATAATGTAATAACAACAGAAATCGTTCTGTTTTTTATGACTAATACCAGGCCACAAGGATCTACACAGCAATGAAGTTGAAGTGTGCGATCTAGTCATGGATATACTGTCCATATAAACGGCTCATCTCTCGCCTTATAAAAAATACACTTCTTTATATATTAAATCCAACTGACAGACTCACCCCCCCCCCATGTAGACCTCAACCCCCCTCCACACCGCCTCCCCAGGGGAGATTCCTGCTCATCATCTGTCCTGAACCATCCACCTCTCTTAAAGTGAACATATGGACTGTCTATTTTATGTGTATGTATTGTATGTGTATGTGTATATGTATGTGTATGTGTATGTGTATGTGTATGTATGTGTATGTATGTGTATGTATGTGTATGTGTTGTATGTGTATGTGTATGTGTTGTATGTATGTATGTGTATGTGTATGTGTTGTATGTGTATGTGTATGTGTATGTGTATGTGTATGTGTATGTGTATGTATGTGTATGTGTATGTGTTGTATGTGTATGTGTATGTATTGTATGTGTAAATCTACTGTCTTGGCATCGGAGGTACTGAACAATCAGAACAGTAGCGCTAATATTCAACATGAACGCTCACAGTTTGAGTGACAGGTACTGCAGAAGGATGGGGGAACCAATGACAGGGAGACTCTTTGGGCTAAGATAATGTCACCGTGACCATATTTGGCCAAAGCCAATCGAATCCTGACAAACGCTTTGTGCAACCGCGTCCCTGCGCGGTTCGAGCGTTGCCATAGGGATGATTAAAACGTGTCTCGCAGAAACTCCACCGAACTAACAAACCCGCTGCGCGCAGACACACGCTTCATACATGACGGCCGGCCGGCTGAACCCTGGGTTCTTACAGGCTTGGCTCAAGCTGCAGCCCACTGTTACTGTACACGGCTCTTCTGACTCTCTCCCTCATAGCAACAAGGTTAGGGGGTCAGGCATCCGACAAGGCTCCATGCAGGCATGCAGAACAGAAGACGACACCGTGACACCGGGACAGCGCAGGTACAAGCAGAGCGCTGGTAGAGAGACGCCGTTCCTCGAGAGCCCGGGAGGGGAAGGAAGCTACGTGTGTTTTACACAGCAGTGCCTGAAGCTCAAATCAAAAAGGCACTGGGTCAATCTTGTCTTGGTGCGTACAGAGCACTGCATGCTGGAAGAAATGTGGGGGGGGTGGGGGCGAAGGCCAGTCCTCCAGAGGTCCAGGGGCTAGTCTTTCCTGGACCAAGAGTGTAGGGTGGGTGGGAACGGCACGCGCGCACACACACGCACGCACGCACGCACGCACGCACACACAGGAGTGAGGAGGGTCCGTACAGTGACAGTTGAGGTAATGACAGGGGGGTGACAGCCCCTTGCTTGGACGTGGCGGTGCCCATCCTCCTGTGCTTACAAAGCAAGGTGTGGTTGAAGTTGTTTTTAAAAAAATGTTTTGTATATATCTTTTTTTAAATCATGCACACCTGTCAGCATCCACTCTACCACAGACATCTGTCAGATAGATACACACACATACTGTATCCACACCTGTCATAGTATAAATCTACTCTTTTCCGCTGCATATTGAAACTAGTGTGATTCTTCACATACAAGCTACAGTCATGTGAAGAAATTAGGACACCCCATGAAATATTTAGTTATATTAAATATATATATATAAAATCCTGATGCATGCACAGCATGTTTCAAATCACCCCACAGCATCTCAATAGGATTAAGATCCGGGCTTTTGACTTGGCCATTCCAGATCTCTTTTGAGACATTCCCTAGTGGATTTACTGGAATGTTTTGGGTCATTTTCAAGTTGCATGGTCCACATCCGCTTTAGCGTCACTTTTTGGACCGATGGTCTCACATTTTCCTCCAGCACCCTCTGATACAATAGAGAATTCATAGTGGATACTATGACGGTAGGCATTTTAAGAAGTAGTATGTTTAAAAGAAATGAAGATCAAATGTCCATACGTTGAAATAGACAACGGTTTTCATGGGGTGTCCTATCTTTTTTCACATGACTATGTGTTTTTTTTTCCGCAGCTAAAAATAAACTACTATCTAATGTTGGCTTTAACGGAATGTTTTGTGGTCGACTACAGAGACTTTGCTCTGCTGCTAGTGGGCTGCAGTAGAGTCTGCTGGATTTCCACTCCCACCCCCCACCTCCCCTCCTCCCCCTCCCACTCCCCCCCCCCCCCCTCCCACTCCCACCCCCCTCTCCTCTCCTCCCCTCCCCTCCCCTTGCTGCGAGTTGATTCACAGCTGATTCAGATCAGGAAGACGTGGCTGACCAGACGCTCCTCAGCAGACACATGAGGTGAAAGCCTTGGCTGCAGATGGGAGAGGCAGCTGATAACAGGACAGGACAGGCTAGCGCTCGCTAGGCCAAGGCTAGGCCACGCCCTGCTCTGAATGACACGACCGGATCGGTCCCTTCTCCGCTTTTTGAAGAAACTCAAGTCCGGCAAAACCGTACGTCAGTGGTTACCGTGGTTTCCAGAACGTATCTTCGAGTTAACATAGCAACTGTTGTGGAACAGGTGATGTAAACAACTTGATGTTGAGGCTAAAAACCAAACCCACCTACTGTATGTGTTGTGTTGCCTCGTCCGTGGTGTGTGTGTGTGTGTGTGCTGTAGGTAAGGCAGCCCCCCCCCAGGGACGACACTGTCGTAACCTTGCACCTGCGTCCTTCCTTCATAACAGTTCACACTATTATGAAGAGAGATGATAATATGATAATATTATTCCACTGTTAGATGTGTTAAGCTGAGTAAGGCAGCAGGGCCGTGTAATGGTGGTACTAGAAGCAGCTTTCCGGATGGGTTATCTGTGCAGCGTGTGTGTGTGTGTGTGTGTGTGTGTGTGTGTGTGTGTGTGTGTGTTTGTGAGTGTGTGTGGTGGGCCGTCAAATCACAGAATTACAACCCAGGATCTTCCCATGCGGGGTCAGCAGTTTTGGTTTGACTGAAGACCAGGGTCAGGATGTCAGAGTGGAGGATGGGGGTGGGGGGTCACGTGGATGGGGGTGGTCACGTGACTGAACAGGAGGATGGGGGTAGGGGGGGGGGGTCAGGTGACTGAACAAGATTGAAGAGTTTGAAGAGATGAAAAACTAGCCTACAGGCTACAGTCTTCTCTGTCTCTCCTCCCATTGGTGCATCAGAAACCAAAACACTGGAGGTTAACCCCTCGCTGACCTGGGGTCATGCTGGGGTCAATCGGACCCCGTCATCACAGTGAGCAACAGAGAGAAAGAGAGGAGTAGACAGAAACAGAGGGGAGGAGGAGGGGATTAACTCCACTGTCTGTGAGTTAAAGAGATAATCTGAGAGAGAGAGAGAGAGACAGAGAGAGAGAGAGAGAGCGAGAGCCGGAGGAGAACCGGACTCTCATGAACCCACTGGACCCCAGTATCACAACAAG
>NC_137691.1:11887544-11905044 GCF_963989245.1 Nansenia antarctica | reverse complement strand
CGACCGAAGAACCCTTTTGGGTTCTCAAATGAACCTTCTTTCCCAGAGGGCAGACCCGGGCTAGTCACATGACTACTCACGTGCTGCAGGAAGAGGTGCAGCTCGGGGTGGCTGCGGGGGTTGACCGTGACCTCAAACAGAGGCATGAAGATGTTGTCCAGCAACTCCTGGAAGTTAGCCAGCTGCTTCTTGGTGTGGTACACATCGCTGCAGCCAGAGAAAGGGTTAGCTTGAAGTCAGTCACAAACAACACCAACAAAAAGTAGAGTGTACTGTCCTTTCAAACGTATCATATCATGTATTTTTTGGGGTTTTATAGGAAAGAACGTTTTTTTTTTTCTTCTTTTAAATGATGGACGTACTGTTTTAGCAACAGACTTACTACGCCCTAAACAGGATGGAGGAAAACTGAACTACTATCAATCTGTGTAAATGCTTAGATTTAAGAGGTGTGACTCACAAGAGGCGGGGCACTTGAATGAGCCAGCGCACGTTCTCAGAGTAGACGGCGTGTTTGACGGCCCACTGGGCCAGCTTGTCCCACTCGTCGCGGGAGCGGCCGTAGATGGACAGGCGCAGCTCCACGTTCTGGTACTTGCTCTCCTCCAGGTCGGCCATCACCTCCTGTCAAACAAACACCGTCGACATCACACACGTCAAGTGATGCATCTGCCTGGAGTCTCCAAAGTCAAAGACGTGTTGTTGCCTCCCACAAATGACATTCTTTATTGCTCCTGGGCTAACAGTTGGCTTCCGTTGTCCTACAGTCTCCTCTGACTCCTCCATTTCCATTCAGAACCCCACCTACCCCCAAACTGGTGATTTGTCAGGAGATGTTGTCTTGAGAAGACCCACCCGGTAAGATGTATTTATCGCTTCTCAAACTCTCTAAACCGTGATCAGCTTTCTCTAAACCGTGATCGGCTTTCTCTAAACCGTGATCAGCTTTCTCTAAACCGTGATCGGCTTTCTCTAAACCGTGATCAGTTTTCTCTAAACCATGATCAGCTTTCTCTAAACCGTGATCAGCTTTCTCTAAACCGTGATCAGCTTTCTATAAACTTGGATCAGCTTTCTCTAAACCGTGATCAGCTTTCTCTAAACCGTGATCAGCTTTCTCTAAACCGTGATCAGCTTTCTCTAAACCGTGATCAGCTTTCTCTAAACCGTGATCAGCTTTCTCTAAACCGTGATCAGCTTTCTCTAAACCGTGATCGGTTTTCTATAAACTTGGATCAGTTTTCTATAAACATTACTGGTATGAATGGCAATGGAGACACTACACTGTCTTGTCAATACGAGGGAACATTTCTGTGTAGTGTGTGAACTAACTAAGACAGGAAACACCTGTAGCGGTATGGCTAGTCGCTCACTTTGATGATGTGAGCGAAGTATTTCCCCTCGATGTGGTTGTCGGTCTTGATGAAGATCTCCCTCAGGATGGACTCTCCGATGGGGTTGTATTTGGCGTTGAACTTGTCGAAGCGATGGAACGTGTTACGGTCCTGAGAAGAAGGAGGTGAATGTTTATACGAACTCTCCTTTGACCTCAGTTCTACTAAAGCTGCCTCTCACTGCCTCTGCTCCTGGTGAATACCTCCTGTCTGTGTACTGTATATTGATGTTGTGTACGATTTATATATATCATGTTTTGTAATGTGTATCATGTGCCATGTCTTTCATGGTGGTGGTTTTATACAGGGTAGTGGTGGTGGTCTAGTGGATAGTGAGTTGGACTGGTGAGTTCAAATCCCACCTAGGAACACCTTCACTAGTGTGCCCTTGAAAAAGGCACTTTTTCCCCAAATTACTCCAGGGAGACAGTCCCTGTCATTTCTAAAGGTAATTCGCTTTGGATAAAAGTGTCTGCTAAATGGTTCAAATGTAATACAGCTGCCCCCTTCCCCTCTTTTACCCCTCCTCACCCTCCACGTACATTCTAGTCCCTCAGTGTACACTAAAGACGTGTTAGAAGTCAAATTCCTGCTGCTCCTCACCGCGTGCATGTCCAGCGTGTCCACGCTCAGGTCGAAGGCGGTCAGGTTCATGTTCTCAAACACCTCCATGAGCGTCTGGCCCTTCCCCTTCTCCACGTGCACGATCTCCCCGGGATACTTCTTCATGGACCGCTTGATGAAGCGCAGCAGGTGCTTCTGGTTCATACAGGAGGACGCGTGGATGTGAGTGTCCACCTGAGGGGGAGGGGGAGGGGGAGGGAGAAAGAGGATAAAACCTTCTAAAAAAGCATCTTCAGTGGTGGTGGTGGTGGTAGTCCAGTGGCCTGGGGTGGTCCAGTGGTCTAGTGCCGCGTTCTACGGTGCACATATTATGCCCATGTCGGTATTGGTTCGACTCCGACCCTGACATATATTAGGCAAATTAATCTCAATTCCACTACGAGAATTAAACATTTCTTAGGGGCTAGATATGCGTTCTGACATATATTTTCTTTTTTGTTACAAAAAAACACCATATTATCTCTCTCTCTCTCTGTGCTGTGTGCAATCTTTACTGAATCGTTTCTAATCTGCCCAAGAGAGGGGAGGGGGGGTAGAAAAGAGAGAGAGGGGGGGGGACAAGAGAAAGAGAAAAGACAGAGAGAGAGACAGAGAGGGAGATAGAAAGACACAGAGAGAGAGAGAGAGAGAGAGAGAGAGAGAGAGAGAGAGAGAGAGGTGAAATGAGGAGATAAAGACAGAGAGGAAAAGTAGAAAGAGAAAGAAAGAAAAAGAAAAAGAGAGACACACACACACACACACAGACACAAATGTTCAGCGGGCATTCAGGGCATTAACCCATGCCCTGCTGACATGCCCTCTTCTCCTTGCTTTCCTGTCTACCGTTCACTATCTCTATCCAATACAATGAGGAATATGAGTTGGGCCTGCCCCACTCAGAAAACAAATCAATAGTTCAATAGAGATTTTCCATGGAAAGTATGATTTTGTTTTTGTTCAACAAAAATATACATCCACTCATATACACCGTATATTATCCTCTATATGAGTGATAGAGCAAAGTGATAACACAGCAAAGACCTAGGTTCTGGGCCCTGGACAGTCTGGACGGATTGATGGCAGCTGCTGGACTGAAAAATCAGGTGTAGTGCTGATTTCTAGCCTGCAAACTGCGACACTTCAAATGAATGTGCAATAACACTATGTGCAATATGACAACCCTAGTCGTTTTATCTGTACAGTATAGTATAGTGGATAGTGTACATAGCCTTTATTTATGTAAACCAGCTCCTTCCCTTCTTGTGTTTTTTTTAGTTTTTTTTTCTTTCCTAGCACCAGGGGAGCCACCCCTCCTAAATTTCGTTGTTTGGTACCTGTACTATAGCAATGACAATAAAGACCATTCATTCATTCATTCATTCATTCATTCATTCATCATTCATAGAGACAAAGAGAGGACCCTGACTCGTCAAAAGATGGGGTAGAAACTACATGAATGAAGAGAAACAACTGGAACACAATACTTCCATACAGGTATATATTTTCAACATTGTGCGGTGACTCATTTTCAGCATTTTGCAGCCAGGTGTTGAACATACTGTAGGCCTCATTGCTGAGTGCTGAGTCCCAATGGCGTGAATGAATGATTTCCTGGTATGTTGATGGAGCATAGGTACTACTAAGTGGGATCCTTGGGACGTCCATATCCATAAACCCCAACCCTTACCGTAACATTACCCTTACCCGTTTGAAATCTCAACTTTAATGGGGTGACATCAGGAGTCAGGTCTCCCCAAGGATCCCACCTTTAAACAAGCTGTTTAACCAGTGACGTAGGGGGGTTCTGACCTTGCGGATGTTGTAAAAGTCGCGGTGGGGAACCTTCTTCTGCGCGGCCAGCTCCTTCATCTCGTTCAGCAGGATGTGCATCTGGAACTTGGAGCTCAGGTACTGCAGCCGGCGGTAGCAGAAAGACTTCCTGTAAACAAAACAGAGACAGATGGTCATATTAAAACTGTCAATGATTACCGCTGAGCCAACACAACAGGCTGACAATATAATAATATTATATGACCGTGTAATATATGACCATGTAATATAAGACCATGTAATATGACCATGTAATATATGATCATGTAATATAAGACAATGTAATATATGACCATGTAATATATGATCATGTAATATAAGACAATGTAATATATGACCATGTGATATGACCATGTAATATAAGACAATGAATGAATGAATGAATGGTCTTTATTTATTGTCATTGATATAGTACAGGTACCATACAACGAAATTTGGGAGGGGGGGCTCCCCTGGTGCTAGGAAACAAATACTAAAAACAAGAAGGGAAAAAGAGCTGGTTTACATAAATAAAGGCTATATACACTATCCACTATACTATACTATACAATGTAATATGTGACAATGTAATATATGTAATATATGACCATGTAATATGACCATGTAATATAAGACAATGTAATATATGACCATGTGATATATATGCCATTTAGATACTTTTATCCAAAGTGGTCACACTGGCCCCAGTAACACTCACACTGGCCCCAGTAACACTCAGACTGGTCCCAGTAACACTCACACTGGTTCCAGTAACACTCACACTGGGCCGTTGATGATGAGAGCCATCATGACGTTCATGTCTGCGATGTACTCCTTCAGGTCAGGGTAGGGCAGGTCCAACTCTGTACTCCTGATGGCGAGAGCATAGAGATGATCAGTGTCTCTCTCCCTCTCTCTCAGTGTCTCTCTCCCTCTCTCTCAGTGTCTCTCTCTCTCTCTCAGTGTCTCTCTCTCCTTCTCTCCCTCTCACCCCTTCTCTCCCTCTCACTCTCACTCTCACTCTCACTCTCACTCAAAAGCACACTAGTTCATCATCCAACAGACACTCCACAGCAGAAACAAACAAACATGAAAACACACACACACACACACACACACTCACTCACTCACTCACTCACTCACTCACTCACTCACTCACACACTCACTCACACACTCACAGACTGAAGTAGCCTTTCCTGACCGACATCCCATGACAGTCTGACTAGGTCAAAGGTCAAAACCTAAAAACCTTAACCAAACCCCCTAACCTGAACCCATCAAGTCTGCTGGTTAGTGGGATCCCCTTAGTTCTCCCCCCACACTCACTTGTCCA
This sequence comes from Nansenia antarctica, assembly GCF_963989245.1. Taxonomy (NCBI): domain Eukaryota; kingdom Metazoa; phylum Chordata; class Actinopteri; order Argentiniformes; family Microstomatidae; genus Nansenia; species Nansenia antarctica. The sequence goes on along the minus strand of NC_137691.1, from coordinate 11,899,904 downwards.
TTTGAGTCTTCGTGTAAACATGCATGATCCCGTCCACCATCTTGCAGCTGTACCCCGTGTCGGCAGGCATAGTCTTGGGGTCCATGTTCTCATAGGGGTGTGTCGCTGAAACAGGGGGGTGGACAGGGGCGTCTGTGGGGAAAGAGAGGGGGAATTCTACCACGTTACACCAAATTCGCGCCACGTGTCATCATTTGTGTCTGGCATAATTGTAGTTTGGCATGGTGTGACGACCACTGTTTTATGCGCTGTCTAAAATCTGCTGTCTTGAGTCTATGAAAGTATGTCACTGTAAATGTCAAGTTACATGTTTGAGCTGTGGAAATTGATTTCCTCATTGGAGGACAGTCTAATCCAATCAAATCTAATGTCATACCTGCGTCGACAGGGGTCTCTGGGATCTCATCGTAGACCCGCAGGTCCAGGGGTTTCTCCCCCAGCTCCTGCAGGGAGCGGGCGGTGGTCTTACAGAAGTTCTGCATGGACAGGGCGATGTACTTCTCCCGGATGAACAGGGCCTTCACCACACACTTGGCCGCGTCCACCAGGTCTGGGTAGGGCACCTGGAACAGAGGTCAGAGGTCAAGCCTGTTACGACACCTTACCTTCGGGGGAACATCAAGGTAAGAGAGCCCAGTATTAAAGTAGGTTATGTGCTGCTGACTGACAAAGTACTGGGTAAAACTGTTCTTACTGGATAATCGCATATTCATTACACTCACTGTTTCTTTTAGACTCACTGACACAGCCATGACGTTGTGTCTTTAAGTACCAGGTAGTACCAGGTAGTTACAAATGTTCAGGTACAGCCACTAGCATAAAGTATATATAAAGTACGCAGGGGTAAACACTACCTGAAACATGGCTGTTATATAAATGCAGGTTACCTGCCAAGTTGTAATAATACATCGGGCACTTACTGACTTACAACTTTGAAATCCCACTCACATCCCTCACATGCTACTTCAGTGTTTCGTCAGTGTTTAATTTATGGTTTGTTTGTTTAGTCTAGAGGCCCTCCTTACCCCACACTTCTCCTCCCCCGATATAGACACCCGCTGGTACTCTCTCTCTATGGGCAGAGCTCTCTCCCTGAAGCCAAACTCGTCCACCGTGTCCAAACTCCGCTCCTTCATATACCTACAGAGAGAAAGGGAGGAAAAGGGGCAGATAAAAGAAAGGATAGGACAAGGTTTGTTTAGTTCGTTTGACCATTCTTTTAAGCAAGTAAGCACACATGTTACAGTAGAAACACCTACATGTACATGAGGGAAATCATCGAGGATATTATACAATAAAGTGCAGGACTTGTTTCCATTGGAAGGGAGAGGGGAACATGGGGGGGAAGGGGGTTTGGTGAAAAGGGGGGGGGGGTTCTCTAAGATGCATTGTATTGCATTATGGCCTAAAGAGAATTGGTCAGTCCTGTATTTTTGTTATGTTTGTACATAGACAAAATTAAAAGAAAAAACTAAATTGTGCAGGTAAGGTTAAGAAAGGTGGTAAGGCTTGTCGAGAAGTCTCCCCTAAAAAGTATTACAAATTAAAATTGAATTAATAATCAAATTAAACAAATGGCTAGTCTAAAATGTTGGCTAGTCTAACATGTAGGGATGCACCGAAATGAAAATTCTTGGCCGAAGCCGAAACCGAACTTAAGGAAACACTTGGCTGAATATCGAATACCGAGTACGTGCTGGCAGTTTTTCATTTATTTTGCAAATTTTTGTACAATTGCATAAATTAAATACATTGCATAAATTAAATACTTTTTATTCATGCTTGAATACTTATTCATGTGAAATGTAAAATTATAATTATCAAAATTACGTGTTTGAAATATGTATATACTTTATGTTACGTCATATTTCCTAATTTCATGAAACATGTAAAATACTGTGATCCCATCAGTTTCCAGTGATCGATTAGCTCGCGCTGCTATTTTGAAGTCGCGAAAACGAAAACAGAAGTCTCATTGTCGTTCAGAGAACAGATGCCAAACTGCTGACATGTTTGCTGTAATTATATGACTTGGCAGTAGGCACTAGTAGGCAGTCATCACTCAATGTTCATCTCATTCACAGAGAAGAATTGAGGCTGTTTTGAGAGCAAAGGTTATAGTGTTCCTAATAAAGGGAGGCCCTACCCAGTATTAGTATAGTGTTCCTAATAAAGGGAGGTCCTACCCAGTATTAGTACAGTGTTCCTAATAAAGGGAGGCCCTACCCAGTATTAGTATATAGTGTTCCTAATAAAGGAAGGCCCTACCCAGTATTAGTATAGTGTTCCTAATAAAGGGAGGTCTTACCCAGTATTAGTATAGTGTTCCTAATAAAGGGAGGTCCTACCCAGTATTAGTATAGTGTTCCTAATAAAGGGAGGCCCTACCCAGTATTAGTATAGTGTTTCTAATAAAGGGAGGTCCTACCCAGTATTAGTATAGTGTTCTTAATAAAGGGAGGTCCTACCCAGTATTAGTATATAGTGTTCCTAATAAAGGGAGGCCCTACCCAGTATTAGTATAGTGTTCCTAATAAAGGAAGGCCCTACCCAGTATTAGTATAGTGTTCCTAATAAAGGGAGGCCCTACCCAGTATTAGTATAGTGTTCCTAATAAAGGGAGATCCTACCCAGTATTAGTATAGTGTTCCTAATAAAGGGAAGCCCCTACCCAGTATTAGTATAGTGTTCCTAATAAAGGGAGGCCCTACCCAGTATTTGTATAGTGTTCCTAATAAAGGGAGGCCCTACCCAGTATTAGTATAGTGTTCCTAATAAAGGGAAGTCCTACCCAGTATTAGTATAGTGTTCCTAATAAAGGAAGGCCCTACCCAGTATTAGTATAGTGTTCATAATAAAGGGCTCTGTGAGTGAATATCATAGTAAAGTACATATTTACAACAGTCTCCCTAGGTAGAAGATGACGTATTTTACTGATTACGGTACACTAATATTGCTATCAATTTCGTTGTGTGACTTTTCCAGTTAATTTTCGAAATTTGGTGAAAGGGACACAGGTCAGAATATCATTTGACATACAAATGTCCTCATCAAAACGTACTCATCAACACGTACACTGGGCTGCTTTTTGGAGCAAGACATCTGGAGCTCTTTTTAGTATTGAGTGAGTGTTCATTTCCTGAACATATTGACATTAAAATGCTTTTTTGAGTTCAGAGTGCTTCAGCCCCTCCCCATTAAGGAGTATACATGTAAGATGTATGATGACATTTTGTATAAATCCAAGAGAGTTCACTTTCAGTGTTACGTTAGATGTGCAGCTCAGTTGTAGCATAACTGAGAATAAACAACTACTTTAGCTAATGGAAACCCTGGCATGCCATTTGAGTTTTGACAAAGGGCAAACCATCAACAGCATTTGCTGATGTCATGGAAACCATGGCGATCAGTATCTTGGAGATAAGAGGAAATTAAGCCAGTGAAAGGTTGCAGCTGAGTCAGTCCCTCTCTGGTGACCTTTTTAACAGCCTGGCACCTCAAAAGCCTTTTATAAACATTGTGTACGAATTAAAAAAAGGCGTACGCCTCTATTAAGCAAACTTTGGGGATTTATAAAAAACAAACTTGGCGGGAGACACTCTGACCCATGCTCCTCCACAGACACTCTGACCCATGCTGGCAGAAGGATGAAACTCAAGAAACACTTTGAAATTGATACAATTGTATAAAATAAATCGAAATATTACCTCTCACATATTATATATGAAGAGTTCCCTGGACTGCATACAAGAAACATGATTTAGGATAATAAATACAAAATATAATTGGACCTGTAATTACTAATTATTAAACAATACTTGCATGTTTCTTATTTAAAATGTATTTTAATAAATACTAAGGTAAGACAAATTACGTTTAAAGTGATGCCGTTTTCGATGCCGCAGTCGGGCAGATGCGAGTGCAGTTTCATATATTGTTAGCACATTGCGCAGAACTGTTTGCGCAGAATTTCACTGGATGAAATAAAAATGTTTTGCCTTTCTGTCGGGATTTGCCTTCATTGTCGTCATGCAGTCAGCATGAATTAATATTAATTAACCCTATAACGCCTGAACCATGAAATACTTGGAGGAAAATTTACATTTTTGGAATTCTGTCAATTTGGACTATATTGAACGTTTATAAACATAAATGTATTATTTATTTTAAAAAATCTGAATTTTCATGAATGGGTTTAGATAGGACCTAGACGCGATTTTTACTATAAAATACATCATGAAATATAAAGTCATTATGATCTTTGCTTCAAACAACTAGATACTCATGTTGGATATCAGTAAGAAATGTGATATTCTAACCTTAACCGTTGCTAAAATAGCAAAGGGATTGGGGACAGACAACGTTCTGGGCTTGTTTAGCATTTTCACATTCACGCTGATCCTCATCAGCATGTTGTATGCAATTAGATGGCAGAATGGGTATTTTATCTGCTATCCGGTGGATTTTCGCAGTACTGCGTTCAACTTTTCACCCATTTTGAGGTCTGACAAAAAAAAAAGCCCTGAAAACGTATCATATATAATACGTGTGGCGTTATAGGGTTACGGGCGTTTCACAGAACATTTATAAGCAACTATGAGCGGTAAAAGGGTGGGACAAGATGCTCATTTATGTGCGCAAAATTTAGAGTTGTGATTTATAAAGGGAAACCGGCGTGGGGCGTGCGTACATCAGAATATGATATGAGACAGAGAGAGAGAGAGAGAGAGAGAGAGAGAGAGAGAGAGAGAGAGAGAGAGAGAGAGAGAGAGAGAGAGAGAGAGAGATGGACAGACAACATAGGAAAGCAGTTCCTATGCAACTCACTCCAGGTCGGCTTCACTGTCGATTTTCATGAAGTCTTGCTTGGCGCGGAGCAGGATCTCTGGCTCAAGCCTGGGGCGGGCAGCGCAGGGCAGCGTGGCGGGGCGGGGCGGGGGCGAAGCACAGAGGACAGACAGATGCCACACACACACACACACACACACGCGCACACACACACACACACACACACACACACACACACACACACACACACACACACACACACACACACACACAGGATCGTGGTGTGAAGGTGATCAAGGGAGGTGAAACAAACAGAAGACCACGTTAGCAGTGCTCCACCTTGATTGGTCACATGACTATGCAGTGGGTGCGGCATTGATCTCTCACAGTGTCAAGATAGCCCCACACACACACACACCACTTACACACACACACACACACACACACTCACACACGCGCGCACACACACACACACACACACACACACACACAGACACACACACAAACTCACACACCCACCCACACCCACAGATTGGCTTAGTGGACCAGGCCATCACCCCCCCAGCAGTAGCGTCTCCTTCCCCCCCAGGCTGATCACCAAGATGTGAGGCTGACTGGCCAATCAGCTGTTTGCATGAGTTAGTTAGCGTGCAACTGACATGATAGAAGCTGCTGAGCACGCAGGAGTGTGTGTGACTGAGTGTGACTGAGTGTGTGTGTGTGCGTGTGTGTGTGTGTGTGTGTGTGTGTGTGTGTGTGTGTGTGTGTCTGTATGGGGAGTGAGTATGACTGAGTGTGTGTGTGTGTGCGTGTGTGTGTCTTACTTGATGTCCTGGCTGATCTGCCTCTCCAGGCGGTGTCTCCTCTCCTCCAGCTGTTCTATAGGACTGTCCTCAGGGAACTCATACGGGGCGCTGCGCATCTCACTCTCTGTCAGGCTCCGCGTGAACAGCTCCTGACACACACACACACACATTAATGTACAGTAGAAATGGAGTAAGCGCCTTATTCCAAAGCGCTTTACAATGGCCTCTCATTCACCCATTCACACACACACAGTCACATTAACATACAGTAGAAATGGAGTAAGCGCCTTATTCCAAAGCCTTTACAATGGCCTCTCATTCACCCATTCACACACACACATTCAGCCAGGATTCTAACCTCCGACCATCATTAGACACCGGCTCTACCTCCTGCGCCACAGCCGCCCAGTAGAAGACACATACACACACCTCCCCCATACACACTCATACATCAACGACACAGTCCATCCCCTATCCCTAGCATTTCTGCTGCACAGTCAGCTTTGCACGTACATACACACACATACACACACACACACACACACACACACACACACTCGTGAGTCCACCCTGTACCAACCTGTGCGTGTGTGTATATGTGTGTGCAGGTGCGTGTGTGTGTGTGTGTGTGCGTGCGTGAGTGTGTGTGTGTGTGTCCTCACCTCGGCGATCTCCTTGTACTTGCCGTCCATGCTGGTGCGCAGGTCGATGGGGAAGTGTTTGAGAGAGCTGGGCGTCCCGGGGAGGGAGCGCTGGGGCTTGACAGGCCTGGGCCCAGTGGCACCACGCAGATCTACAACAGGAGGATAAAAGGGAAGGGGGGTGGGGAGAGAGAGAGAGGAGGTTAATAATGACCTGGAGTCTGTCTCTATCTGACCTGGAGTCTCTCTATCTGACCTGGAGTCTGTATCTATCTAAGTGTGAGGTGATTCCAGACGGCAGACTTGGTTTGTTATTGTTGCACTCGCATGTCATCTCAGCTGCATCTCTACTTCAAATACAGACACACACACACACATGCACACACGCACACGCACACGCACACACACACACACACACACACACACACACACACACACACACACACACACCGAGGGCCATTCAGCAGTGGAGTGGGAATAAATTTGGTCGGACGCCAGCCATCCGTTGCCATGGAGACCTGACCTGGTGTTTGAGGCAGGGGGGGGGTAGGGGGGAGACTCCCCACAGGGGGGGAGGGGGAGGAGGAGGAGGAGGAGAAGGGGGAGGACGAGGAGAAGGGGGAGGACGAGGAGGAGGAGGGGGGGAGGAGGAGGAGAAAGATGGGGAGGAGGAGGAGGGGGAGAAGTGTGTGTGTTAGAGGTCATTTGGGTGTGAGGGAGAGAGAGAGGGATGAGGGAGGGTGGGAGAGAGAGAGAAAACAAGTGTGTGTGTGTGTGTGTGTTTGTGTGTCCGTGTCCACAGAGACTGCTGCTGCCATGGCAGCCTGTTAAAGCTTGATGGGGGACTCCTTGTTTACTGTTTCTACAGAGCCACATCAAGCAGACCTCTGGGATCCACCGCCGGCACACAGAGACCAGGCAGGGCTCCGTTACGCCACCTCCATTAAGCTATAGACCTGCTGGACACCACCAACACCCCCCCCCCCACAGTCATATGCACCCTGTGTCACACAGGACTCATTCACCAGGGCTCCAGCGTGAGTTCTACAGCACACTGCGCCCCATTCAGCAGAGCTAAACACCACCAATTTAAAAAAGAAAAAAAAAAGAAAGAAAGAAGGAAATATTTCATTGACGAAAAAAGATCTCCATCTTCCCAGAGTTCCCAGGGTTACTGTTGTTCATCCTTCTTAACACTAGAACAGCCATGCCTTTTTTTTACCAACTATAAGAGCCGCCTCAGGGGTCAAATGACTGTAGTCTTTAGAATGGGAAGCTGCTACTTACACACAAAGACCACTAGTTGGCCGCCTTGTAAATTAGCCTGCCTCCTACACAGAAAAACGTCAAAATAGCTTTATACTAGCTTATCCTGATGTGATTTGGATGGATACTGGGTGGTAGAACGCACATATCTAAGAAAAGTCATGAAAGGAGGGTCCTGAAATTTGATCGAGTGCAAAGATATACATTTTAACTCAGGCTAGTGTTAACCCACGCTACTGTTAACCCAGGCTAGTGTTAACCCAGGCTAGTCTTAACCCAGGCTACTGTTAAGAGATGGTGGGATGCTGGAGTTGGAACCAGAGTGGGGGACGCCCCTCCTGTCACACACAGGTGTGTGTGTGTGTGTGTGTCTGTGAGTGTGTGTGTGTGTGTGTGTATGTGTGTGTGAGTGTGTGTGTGTGAGTGTGTTTGTGTGTGTGTTTGTGTGTGTGTGTGTGCAAGGAGCACAGCATTTGAGGAGTGAAATGAAAACGAAATGCAGCGACTCGTAGCCTTCATAGGGCGGTCTTCATTCTATTTGATGAAGGCTACCAGGCTAAAACGCATCAACCTCCTCCTCCTCCTCCTCCTTTTAGAAGGACAACCCGAGGTCCACTGCCACACCGCTGACAAGTTGTACTACAGCATCCTAGAACAGCTCTACGCTAAGGAGACCAGTTGTCTCAAACTCACAACAACAACAAAAAACATACAGGATCTCGATACACGAATCACAAGTCAGTCGCACTTTTAAGATCCGGTCATTCAGGCCGACATTATAGAGCTCAGCTATCCAACAGGCTGTGAGCCAAAGGGAAGACGAAGAAAAAACCTTGAGAGAAGGATCCTGAATTCCAACATGACAGCCTTTTCATTACTGAGAAGAACCCTCAACTGTTTGCTGTAATGAACCACCCCCCCCCCCGGGAGCCAGGAATAGGCCTTCCTCCTCCTCTCCTCCCCTCCTCTCATTCATAATACATGGAGGCGCCGCCTCCTCCTCCTCCTCCTCCTCCTCCTCCATCTCACGCTGCACTGCAGACCCCAGGAAGCTGCCGTACGGAGGTAATAACGCTCACTAGCCTGTCATGTCAGGGGCTGTTTGAAGGGGCTTTTAATGAGCAGTAGAAGCTAGTAGGGCTACGCCGAGGGTTTAGGTTCGACCTCGACAGGCAATCAGTGTAAGTAGGCATAATGGGGCCGTCTGCTAAATGAACAGCCGGGTTAAACCGGCTGAGATACCCTGGGCTTACTGATGAGCAGATAACAGAGATGTTTTTTTGTTGTTGTGTGTGTACACACTCACACTCACACTCACACACCTGTATGTGACAGGAGGGGCACCATCTCTTAACAGTAGCCTGGGTTAAGACTAGCCTGGGTTAAGACTAGCCTGGGTTAAGAGTATCCTGGGTGTGTGTGTGTGTGTGTGTGGCACATAGGCTATTCAGGGAACACAGGCCAGGCCTAACCACGTCACTGACATCTTCATTCACTTCACACACTGAGTCAATTAAACAGACTCAGAGTAAGGACAGTACACGCTAGGCCCTAGGTTACCGGGAGATTGCATTGTGGGGGCTAGGCTACATCATAAATCAGTTGTGTAATATAAAATTATAGCTGCACACACTGAAGGTAGACTAAATGGCCTGAGTAATGGCTTGGTACGGTCTGTGACTTGGGCTACGGGATGAGGCTGTGCTCACCCTCGCATGTAATTGTTGCTGTTACACAAAACCTCTGTCTTGGGTATCACAATTAGACTGTGCCATCTGCTGCGTGCATGCATAGGACACACACAGACAGACAGGACAGACCGACACAGACAGACAGGACAGACCGACACAGACACACAGACGCACACGCACACTCACACGCACACTCACACACACACACACACACACACACACACACACACACACACACACACACACACACACAGCCTAGACACAGAGTATAACCAGTACTCCTAACACTGTGTGTATGCCTGGGGTAACATGAAGACGAGGCTGCTCCACAAACCTACCAGGGTAATTCAGTGTTAGCAGACACAGAGTCTCTGGGGACTAGCCTGATGTAGGATGTAGACCAGGCGGCTAGCCTACATGTAGGATGTAGACCAGGCGGCTAGCCTACATGCTACAGGACACAGCAGTCAGGAGCAGAACAGACAAAAGTGAAAGAACACAGGACTTGTGAGTGACACCCCAGGGTGTGTGTGTGTGAGTGTGTGTGTGTGTGTGTGTGTGTGTGTGTGTGTGTGTGTGTGTGCTGAAGCCCAGGGTGTGTGTGTGTGTGTGTGTATGTGTGCTGAACCCCTGCGGTGTGGGTGTGTGTGTGTTGGTGTGTGTGCTGAACTCCTGGGGTGTGTGTGTGTGTGCTGAGAGTACATCGCTGTCCCAACCAAACAGAACCACCGTGGGGAAACAAGGTCACACAGGGGCAGGATCCTCCAGATCAGAGACACTGCTGCTACTACAGTGCACAGCTTACACTATAAACTAAAAGGTTAGAAAATAAACCTCCTTATGTCCACCTGCCCCTGTAGCTAAATCAAGGCTAATTCACGATGAATCCATTCATTCACAGAGCGTGATGAAGGCTTCTGAGGTCCAAGACAGCCCACTACTCGCTGGAGGGCGCTGGAGGCGGGTAACCAATGGTTACAGTCAGACGAGAAGAATAAATCAATGACTGTCCACAACCGTTTATTTGTGAATGAAGATGAAAATGTATCACTCACACGCTCTCGCCTCTCTCTCTCTCTCTCTCTCTCTCTCTCTCTCTCTCTCTCTCTCTCTCTCTCTCGCTCTCGCTCTCGCTCTCGCTCTCGCTCTCGCTCTCGCTCTCTCTCTCTCTCTCTCTCTCTCTCTCTCTCTCTCTCTCTCTCTCTCTCTCTCTCTCTCTCTCTCTCTCTCTCTCTCTCTCTCTCTCTCTCCCTCTCTCTCTCTTACAAGGTACAGAAGCGTCCCTTGTGTGTTATTTTGTGTGCTAATCCAGTTTCTCTGTGGATGTTATTTGGCAAATGCCTCCAGGTTGGCTGTGCAACCTGGCCTGTGGTGCCATTCAGCAAGACGCTGTTTTGTGTGAATGTTCTCTGAATGTGTGAATGTTGTGTGAATGTGTGTATGTGTGTGTGTGTGTGTATGTGTGTGCGGTGAGTGAGTGTGTGTTTGTGGCGTGTGTGTGTGTGTGTGTGTGTGTGTGTGTGATCCCCTAGCAGCTCTTAGCCTCCCACTACTGTTACAGTGTAGAGCTGCTCAGCACACAGCAGCAATGACTCTCATCATCATCATCATCATCATCATCATCATCATCACCATCACCTCCCTAACCCCCTGAGTGTGCTCCTCCCTCCACTGGGCTGGGAGGAGAGAGAGAGAGAGAGAGAGAGAGAGAGAGAGAGAGAGAGAGAGAGAGAGAGAGAGAGAGAGAGAGAGAGAGAGAGAGAGAGAGAGAGAGAGAGAGAGAGAGATAGAGAGAGAGAGAGAGAGAGAGAGAGAGAGAGAGAGAGAGAGAGAGAGAGAGAGGGAGAGAGAGGCCACACAGATGGATAGGACGATACCCATTCATTATAAAAATTCAAAAGAGAGCATTTACATTTTACAACCACCTAAAAGAAAGTGACACTGACAAGCTCCACAACAAAGCCCTTACCCACAGTCAGCCAGCTGGTTCTGGGACTCTCACAGAAAGAAGAAAACAAAAAGAAAATTACCTGACACATTGGCAAGAATCAACCAAAAACCAGAGCAAATTGGAATGCTATTTGGCCCTAAACAGAGAATACAGAGTGGCAGAATACCTGAGTACTATGACAGACCCAAAACGAAGGAAATCCTTCACTATATACAGACTCCGTGAGAACAGCCTCGCCATCGAGAGAGGCCGTCACAGGCAGACCTGGCTCCCAAGAAATGACAGACTGTGCACCCACTGCACACAAAACAAGGTGGAAACAGAGCTGCACTTTTTAACCACCTGACAGCTGTACAAAGAAATCAAAGACACATACTTCCCACTGATCACAAACACACAAAAATCAAAAATACTTTAAACTTATGTTTCCCATGCCAATATAAAGCCATTTAAATCGAAATGTAATTGAGAGGCAGAGAGAGAGAGAGAGACAGATCCTATTCAGCAGAGGACAGGAGCAGTGACACTCCATGTGACACTATCCAAGCAGACCAGCTCATATATATATATATATTTTAAATAATAATAAAAAAGTCAAGATCCTTCTACTTGTTTATAAAGCTCTCACTGGCACAAGCACCCAGAATATCTGAAAGACCATTTTGCTAGCATATCAGCCCAATAGAGCTCTCAGGTCTTCTGACGCTGGTTTTCTCTGTGTACCACATGTACAAAAGAAGAGATTTGATGATGCTGCATTCTCTCGCCCCCCTCTCCCTCCCCCCCCGCTGCAGGCCTGTCCCTGTGTCTCTGTGTCTCCATCTCAGCAGATGTCCTCCTGTACGAGTCCGCTGTGGCAGAGAGGTCACAGAGAGGTAACCCAGATACACCGACCCAAGGGCTATGACAGCCACAGTGGACAGTGTGGAAAGGTGTGTGTGTGTGTGTGTGTGTCTGTATGAGGAGGATGTGTGTGTGTTATCCTGAAAGTAATGCACCTATCCAGTGTGTGTGTGTGTTGTGTGTGTGTGAGTGTGTATGAGGAGGATGTGTGTGTGTTTTGTTTTCCATTTAAGTAATGCACCTATCCAGTGTGTGTGTGTGTGTGTGTGTGTGTGTGTGGTGTGTGTGTGTGTGTGTGCATAGCAGGAATGTGTATGGGATGTTCTCAACATCCGTGTGAAAGAGGCTGCTGCTGTTTCACAGTTTGGAAATTG
>NC_137691.1:11878694-11887344 GCF_963989245.1 Nansenia antarctica | reverse complement strand
CACGCAACTCCGGTATTCCTTAGCAACTGAACCACTGTGATAAGAATAAACCTGCACTTTGAACCCCCTATTTTTGTCATCAATGCAATTTATCTGTACATATCTGATATGCAGCATATCAGCAACGATGGGAAAAGCCTGAAGTTTTGCCTGCAGCAGAACAGCGGCTCAATAGTTCTGGCTGTGCAGTGGCCTGGGAAAAGACCTGGAAGGCCGCTGAGATGAAACAACATGAGGGGAAAAACAAAACAAAGAGTGATGAACGGCCTCGTGTGAGCTGCATCTGATCCTCCGGACTCTGCACACGCCGACCGACACGCTGTCCTGCATTCCCACCACATGGACATGAAACACCTACCTTACAGTACACATGCATGCACGCACGCACACAGTGAAGAAAACCTCTATCAAAATAGACCATATAATTAGCAGGGTAAACATCACCTCAAATGCTCTGTGATTAACATTTCTTGCTTTTCCAGTGTGGGGGTAAGACGTCACACACACACACACACACACACACACACACACACACACACACACACAGCTGTAGGCCTATAGACACTGCTTTTAAGGTGGCTCAATATTCAAAGAAGAAAAAAAAGTCTGTATTATTAGAACCTGTGTTGTCCTGTTTTTGCCTGTCTTTGCATTTGTATTTGTACTTGTTTTGTTCATGTATATGTGAAAAAAGCATGAATGCACCTTCTGTAAATGCCAAAGCAAATTCCTACATGTGTCAAGCATAATGGCAATAAACGTTATCTGAATCTGAATCTGAATCTGAATCTGTGTTACCAGGACAGACTAACCACTAGGACAGACTAACCACCAGGTCAGACTAACCATCAGGACAGACTAACCACCAGGACAGACTAACCACCAGGACAGACTAACCACCAGGACAGACTAACCACCAGGACAGACTAACCACCAGGACAGACTAACCACTAGGACAGACTAACCACCAGGACAGACTAACCACCAGGACAGACTAACCACCAGGACAGACTAACCACCAGGACAGACTAACCACCAGACTAACCACCAGGACAGACTAACCACTAGACTAACCACCAGGACAGACTAACCACCAGGACAGACTAACCACCAGGACAGACTAACCACTAGGACAGACTAACCACCAGGACAGACTAACCACCAGGACAGACTAACCACCAGGACAGACTAACCACCAGACTAACCACCAGGACAGACTAACCACCAGGACAGACTAACCACCAGGACAGACTAACCACTAGGACAGACTAACCACCAGGACAGACTAACCACCAGGACAGACTAACCACCAGGACAGACTTACCACTAGGACAGACTAACCACCAGGACAGACTAACCACCAGGACAGACTAACCACTAGGACAGACTAACCACCAGACTAACCACCAGGACAGACTAACCACCAGGACAGACTAACCACCAGGACAGACTAACCACCAGGACAGACTAACCACCAGGACAGACTAACCACTAGGACAGACTAACCACCAGACTAACCACCAGGACAGACTAACCACCAGACTAACCACCAGGACAGACTAAACACCAGGACAGACTAACCACCAGACTAACCACCAGGACAGACTAACCACCAGGACAGACTAACCACCAGGACAGACTAACCACCAGGACAGACTAACTACCAGACTAACCACCAGGACAGACTAACCACCAGACTAACCACCAGGACAGACTAAACACCAGGACAGACTAACCACCAGACTAACCACCAGGACAGACTAACCACTAGACTAGTAACCACCAGGACAGACTAACCACCAGACTAACCACCAGGACAGACTAACCACCAGGACAGACTAACCACCAGGACAGACTAACTACCAGACTAACCACCAGGACAGACTAACCACCAGGACAGACTAACCACCAGGACAGACTAACCACCAGGACAGACTAACCACCAGACTAACCTGCTGTGTTACCAGTACAGCTCAGGTACGCTCAATAGACTAACCACACCAACATCAGCTGATATTACATCACATAGGAAGGATGAGGTGGACATGTTCCTGTCCAGCCCTACCTGGAGCGCTGCAGGGCAGCACATACGTGTGCTGTGGGCAGCATATACGTGTCCTGTGGGCAGCACATACGTGTCCTGTGGGCAGCACATACGTGTCCTGTGGGGGCTTGTTTCTAAACTCCCCGTTCCCACAGAAGGGAACGCATCTCCTTCCATCTCCACAGTCACCCAAACACAAGGCTGCTCCATTACTGCTCCTCTCTCTCTCTCCCTCCCTCTCCTTCTCTCTCCCTCCCTCTCCTTCTCTCTCCCTCCCTCCCTCTGTCTCTCCTTCCCCCCTCCCCCCCTCCTCCCCCTCTCTCTGACAGCGCGGTGCAGAGAGATGAGGAGCCCGGTGGTGGCCAGACTCGCGAGAGACCAGGGGTTCGTTACAGAGCTATGACGCTATGACGCAGACCTCTCCTCCACCTCTATCCCCCCCACTCCCCCCCCTGCCCCCCCCCCCACCCAGAAGGATGCTTTCATTCATCACCTCCCTCACCTCCTCTCATCCCTCCGTCTCAGCTACAGACTCACACTCTCCTACCTACAAGTTACGAGAGAGACCGCTGTCGCCTCACAAACGCGGTCAGGAGTGCTGACCGCGACATGAACGTGACCCTGGTCCGTCTGGAATGACAGGTTCATTTATTACGTTACATATGTTTATCTCACACACACACACACACTTACACACTTACACACTCACACACTCACACACTCACTCACACACACACACACACACACACACACAAGCCTCATTCCTCCCCATCGTGGTTACAGTACAGTACCTCTCTCTCTCTCTCTCTCTCTCTCTCTGTCTGTCCTGTTGTCACTGTTGAGAGATGCTGGGACACGGGGGGGGGGGGCCCAGGACGGCTGCTGATCCCTCCCTCCCGCGCCGGAACAGAAGATGTGGAGAGAGAGAGACAGAGAGAGAGAGGAGGAGAGAAGAGAGGGACACCCACACACATATGCTGCAGCAGCACCAGGCTTCAGTAGTTTCCTCTCTCTCTTTCTCTCTGATCCTCTGCTATCACTCTCTCTTCTCCTCCTCCTCAGTCTAGTCCAGAGTGTCACAGTCTTGTTTGTTCCACAGCGTTCCTTCTCTGGTCTCTGGTCTCTGCTAGCTTCCTGTGCGAGGCTGGTTGGTTCTCTGCACACAGACAGCGCAGAGCTGCAGGCTCCCGGCTTTAAATACCTCTGACACTGTGTCCGGGGCGTACCACGTGGCGTAGAGAGGGAGGGGTGGGTGGCGGGGGGCGGGCTGCACCACTTTTATGCTCCATTGTGCTGTAGAGCGGAGCAGGCAGGAGGAGGAGGAGGAGGAGGAGGGGGAGGAGGAGGAGGAGGCTGGGTCTCCCTCTCTCTCTCTCTCTCTCTCTCACACCACTCCCCCTTCTCCCTCCCCCCTCCTCATGATAAGTGTTACAGCATGCTGCTGCTGCTGTGTGTGTGTGTGTGTGTGTGTCTGTGATGTCAACGATCTGAAACGAGTTTATTTAGATCATGTGCACAGGACAATGGGTTGATGCAGAGCCTACAGCATCTGTTTGGTAGTACAGTAAAGGCCGGTTTAGGCTTCTGCGTCGAATTTACGTGCGTAGCTTACGTAAATTCTTACGTAGGTCTCGCAATTTACACTTCTGCGTAGGCCGCGCTGCAATTACACCGTCACATCGCTAGGTGGCAGTGTGTTTTCAGCCCCTGTGCTGTGCCTCTTCCGGTTAGGAACTCAACGGAGCTCAAAGCTCTAAGCGGCATAATAGCGATCTTTTTGTTGTTATGTTGTTGTAAATAAAAGTTCTATGATGCATTGAAATGACATTAAACTAAGATAATACGATGGTTATCATAATTTTTCAAATCTTTATTAATAAGTAATTACAGAAAAGGTGAATGACATTTCTGTCATGACTTCCGCATTTTGGGCGACGAGAGAGTCGGAATCTTGTCTGAATCATGTGCTACCAAGCGGACCAATCACAGAGCTTACGGTTAACGTGCGCTCTGACGCGTGGATAGATTTTTTGAGAGGAGCACGTCCAGGCTACGCACGTCCACGCGGGACTACGTAAGCTTACACGTAGCCTACGGCGTCGACTTTACGCAGAAGCCTAAACCGGCCTTAAGTGTGACTGTGTGTGTGTGTGTGTATTTTCTCTGGCATGTGAACACTCTGTCCTGTGTACTGTACTAGTAAAATGCATCATGCGTGTGCGTATGTTGTGTGTACAGTGTGTGTGTGTGTGATGCTGGTTGTATGTGTGTGTGTGTGTGTGTGTGTGTGTGTGTGTGTGTGATGCTGGTCGAGGCTGTGCAGTGTGTGTTACAGCCAGGGGGAAGGGACTTCCTGCCTGTCTCACATGACTCATGACACATGAGCTGTTAAAGGGAAGACTGTTTAGGAGACAAGCTTGGTCATCCCGCCCTGTGACACTATACTACCCCTCCTTGATGTGTCTGTGTGTGTGTGTGTGTGTGTGTGTGTGTGTGTGAGACCCCTCTTTCTGACTCGATTTTCACATCCCTTCATTGTCTGGGTCTCTCTTCAGGAAAGCCTTAACAAGCATTCCAAATACTTTGAACAACAACACAACAACACTAGTTCTTTGGTCCGCATGTCGGCAACCAATCAAAATGTTCAGACTTTTCTTTTGAAACATGGAACTACGTTTCAACGTTGTTGAGAATCACAACACAAACTCGCTAGTCAAGCCAAAATACTGCAAGGCAATGGATTGGGTGAGTAATCCCCACTGCTACCTAGTTAACTATAACAGTACTTGACATTGTTAGCGGGCTCACATAACATGCTGTGTCATCCAGTGTGCTGTCACTACTGACTAATGATGTGACATTGATTTTCAACAACGTGGAAATGTTTTCAATTTAAAAAAAAAAAAAGTCAGATCATTACATGGGATCCACACACACATACACACACACAGACACACACAGAAACACACATAAACACACACACACAAACACACACACACACACACACACACAGACACACACACAGAAACACACACACACACACACACAGAACCCCCCCCCCCCCACCACAGATGAGCATATAGACACAGGCAGAAACAGCACCATGGCTAGACTCAGGTCTGGAATCCTGCCGATCTCAGGTTTTAGTGCAACCCCTGCACATATAAATAGACTAGACATAATTACACAGGACTCAGAGTATAACCTACAACGACAGCCTTGTTCTACGACAGGAGGCAGAGAACTGTACAGTCACCCCTCTCCTCCAGCCAGTCACCCAGCCAGCCAGCCAGCCCCAAACACAAGCTATCCTCCAGGTCTGTTGCGGTCTGACAGACAGAACACTGAATCACGCAGTCGCTAAATGGCATCCCTAAAAAGGCAGTGGCTGGCCTGTCCTGGTCACATCAGAGCATCACTGCTGGGGGGGCAGGGGATGGGGGGTGGGGGGATGGGGGAGTGGGTTACCATGCAGAGTTGTGTACGATATAAAACAAACACATCCTTCCCTCATCAGTAGGAGATCCGTTTCACAGTCAACGAGGTTGGATTGATTTCCGACTGTTATTAAAGTATGTATGTATATGTATATGACTGTTATCATATGTATGTATATGTATATGACTGTTATTAAAGGGGAAAAGTGTTGTGTGAAGGTGCAGAGCAGCCCTCTGACGTGGCCCGCGGGACGGCAGGGTGCTGACCCATGCAGGACTCACACACACAAACACACAAACACACACACACACACACACGCAATGCGGTCCACTGGGGCGAGAGCTTTTCCTGTTCCTTCACACCCCCTGAAACCAAAACCACCACAACTTGCCAGATGTTATTTCACTGAAAGAAAATAGTGTTGACCTAGATAATAGGCCTGCCCTGAAACATCCACTCAGATAGAAAGGCACACAACACGCACACAGCAACACACACGCACACACACACACACACACACACACAGCAACACACACACACACACACACACACACACACACACACACACACACACCACAACACTGCATACTATAACAGCTACTGTAGGTTATTCACATGACATAATGAGTCAAGGAAAGAGTAAGACGACCAGTATGAGAGAGAAAGAGGGAGAGCAGGAACTGAGAATACTAGCCTGCAGCCTCATTACAACAAGCACGTTCCTCTGATTTCTACCTCCACCAGCCTCCACTGGTGTGGACTGAGGAAATGATTGTCAAAGAAAATAAAGGCGGGCTCACCGTCTGATGAGATATTAAAACCACTCCTGGACAAAGCCGAGTCTGTGACCAGAAGCTGTTTTAATAAGAGCTGTCCACTGCTGTCAGGACTGCAGAGTCAGCCCCCATCTTCTGCCGTAGATTGAACACCCATCTCTTCAGGCTTCAGCTTAACTGTTCCTCCTAAAGACCTCCTCATCCCCACTACTCCCCTGTACAGTTTCTCTACTATAAATAAATTAATAATAATAATAATAATAATAATAATAATAATAACAATAATAATAATAATAATACATTTTAAAATATCCTTCTTCTAGCATTATGACTGCCACTGGCCCCTGGTCCTAGAATAGATTACTTTTTCTTATGATGACTGATGGATAGATGATTCACTTACTTAGACAAATGTATTTGTTGCAAGTCGCTTTGGATAAAAGATGGCGTCTGCTAAATGGCAAAAATGTAAAAAATGTAAAAGCAATTAGAAAGAAGACTCAACTATGAGTCTTTTTTACCAGTGGAGCCTACTGCTGTTCTAGATCACTACTGTTCTAGATCAGCCCTACTGCTGTTCTAGATCAGGCCTGGCGTTGAGACCTACTACAGTTAGGCCCTCATGTTAGTTTAATCTGGTAGAATCTTCATGTTAGTTTAATCTGGTAGAATCTTCAGGTTAGTTTAATCTGGTAGAATCTTCATGTTAGTTTAATCTGGTAGAATCTTCAGGTTAGTTTAATCTGGTAGAATCTTCAGGTTAGTTTAACCTGGTAGAATCTTCAGGTTAGTTTAATCTGGTAGAATCTTCATGTTAGTTTAATCTGGTAGAATCTTCAGGTTAGTTTAATCTGGTAGAATCTTCATGTTAGTTTAATCTGGTAGAATCTTCATGTTAGTTTAATCTGGTAGAATCTTCATGTTAGTTTAATCTGGTAGAATCTTCATGTTAGTTTAATCTGGTAGAATCTTCAGGTTAGTTTAATCTGGTAGAATCTTCATGTTAGTTTAATCTGGTAGAATCTTCATGTTAGTTTAATCTGGTAGAATCTTCAGGTTAGTTTAATCTGGTAGAATCTTCATGTTAGTTTAATCTGGTAGAATCTTCATGTTAGTTTAATCTGGTAGAATCTTCATGTTAGTTTAATCTGGTAGAATCTTCATGTTAGTTTAATCTGGTAGAATCTTCAGGTTAGTTTAACCTGGTAGAATCTTCAGGTTAGTTTAATCTGGTAGAATCTTCAGGTTAGTTTAATCTGGTAGAATCTTCAGGTTAGTTTAATCTGGTAGAATCTTCAGGTTAGTTTAATCTGGTAGAATCTTCATGTTAGTTTAATCTGGTAGAATCTTCATGTTAGTTTAATCTGGTAGAATCTTCATGTTAGTTTAATCTGGTAGAATCTTCAGGTTAGTTTGGCTCATCACATGGTTTCCGCTTCTCTTCCCACAGCGTGTCACAGCCTGAACCAACAACCACAACAACAACCTGTTAGGCTGGAAGCAACGACGCACATCCAACCGAGTGCTGCGCTGGATCTATGAGAAAGCCTGTGTGTGTGTGTGTGTGTGTGTGTGTGTGTGTGTGTGTCAGCTGTGCTCCCAACTTTATTTTCTCATCTCCTTATCAACGTGTGTAATCACTTAACACAAGGCTAGAGAGGCCTAACTACAGTGTGAGTGACTTCCCCTTTAACCTCACCGCCTTGTCGTGATGTTTTAAGTCTCAGCTTCTATGAGGGTGAGGTCAGAGTGGGACTGGGTCTGGTCTCCACGTCTTCAGGTCTCTGTGGACAGATGAGGTTACAGAGGGGCAGCTGTGGCGCGGGAGATAGAGCTGGTGTCTTATGATCGCAATGTTGGCAGATCGGTGGTTCAAAACCCCGGCTGGCCAAATGTCGAGGTGTCCTTGGGTCTGAGAAAGGCGCTATATAAATCTAAGATATTATTATTATTATCATTATTAAGACACTGAACTCCAAATTGCTCCCAATGAGCGGACCGGCGCCTTGCACGGTAGCTTTCCGCCACTGGTGTGTGAATGTGTGTGTGAATGGGTGAATGAGAGGCCATTGTAAAGCCCTTTGGAATAAGGCGTTATATAAGTCAGTCCATTCACCAGGCTGACTGACCTCTGTGGAGGCAGATGAGGTTGAGGAGAGTAGGCAGAGGAGGTTACAGAGGCTGAGGCTGGCTGACCTCTGTGGAGGCTGAGAGGCTGACTGATCTCTATAGAGGCTGAGAGGCTGGCTGACCTCTATGGAGGCTGAGAGGCTGGCTGACCTCTGTGGAGGCTGACAGCTGCTGTGTCCTGGACTAACCTCCTCTGTTGGCCAGATCTCACAATAATTCTCATGTGAAATAAATGATGGAAACAATCGGACCATTGTGGTGC
>NC_137691.1:11786194-11876194 GCF_963989245.1 Nansenia antarctica | reverse complement strand
TGGCATGGTCTCCAGAAGGCCAGGGTCAAACCAGGGGAAACAAGATTCCATCTTGCCTAGTCAGATGCCATCAGAAGGGGGGTCGTCACACAATAGCATTACTTTATTTGGATACAATCTAATTATGTTCGTCCTACCTTCTCTGTTGCAAAAGGGCCCAGCGGGGAGAGTCAACAAGTTATTTTTGAAGACACCAACTGTGAGACAGCAGGGTGAGAAACAAAGGCAGGAAAAAAGGTCCTCGTCCTCGTCGTCCAGCGAACAGCAGCACACTGAGAAAACCGTTCCTCTTAGTGAAGATGAGACGCTGGTCACTTGTGACACGTTTTCCCCCGAAGTCAATAACACTCACCCATCCACTCAACCACGCCCACACAGTTACACCCACACAGATGCGTAGAGCTAAGGTGGGGTTTTAGGTGGGATAGGACAAGAGGACGCCCTGGTGCTCCCTGCCTCGTGCTTCTCTCCCTCCTCGGTGAGATAGGGGAGCCCAGCCCTGCTGACAGGTCAAAGTCCACGAGGTGACAAACAAACCGTTAAGATAGCCTAGGACCCAGGCCAACTGATAGGGTGTGTGTTGTCTAGTGTTGAGTAATTGTTCCTGCATGCACCCACAATGTGAAGAGCCACAGAGACAGGAAGGTAACAACGGGTGAGTCCACTTTCCTAGAAACTTTGGAAGTGATCGGAAAGTTCCCCAGCTTCCCCAGAGTTTTGCAATCCTATCCTAGAACACCCCTGGCAGTAACAACAAAGTGTAAAAGGGTAGGACACTCCATTTAAGGAAAAAAAGCCCTAAACAGCATTCGTAAATGAAACATTTCTTTCCTCCCTGTTCTCTAACTCCCTGATCGCAAACGATTAAACAACGGAGGCACATAATTCCGACCATTAGGAAACTTTTAGAAAGCTTGAATGTTACACACTGGACCCCTTAAACACTGCTCAATCACACAGCCACAGTACTGCAGTGTGATCATGTACTGAATGAACCTGGACCAGTTCAGTAGAACATAAAAACCCCTGTCACATAAAGTGCCATTGTGTTTTCTGAGAATTCAAAATGCACGCAAGTGAAAATCCAAATCCGGATCGCTCAACAACACCTTGACTTGCCAGGCAGCTGGCTTATAAAGCCGCTAAATGCAGCCTAGCTAAAGCACAGCTTAAGTAGCCACTGTATTCTCAGTTGTTGGTTAACCAACTAAAGGCTAGAGAGGTCTATGTGTTACGGTACATGTGGGAATACGGTACATGTGGGAATACGGTACATGTGGGAAAACTAGGGTTAGGGTTAGGTGCTACGTCGACTTGGTACATGCTGGCATGTCTAACCCTAATCCTAATCCTAACCCTAACCCTAACCGTAGCACCCTAGCACCTAACCCTAACCCTAGTTTTCCCACATGTACCGTAACATATGCCCTGGTTAGATAGAACAGAAAGGCTTCGCCCACTGTAGATTCTGAAAGCACCTTATACAGAACAGGTCAAATTAAGACCTAGGCTCAAGCCTATGTCATTTCTGATAGGCCATCCTCATCATACAGCTCATGTCCAGTAGAGTTTTTTTGAGAGAAAGCAGCTGGATATCTTCACCGGGGACAGATCAAAACAAGGGGGGGAGAGGGGGGTGAATGTGCTGCCTGAGGAGGGTTCCTCCCAGCTCTCCAGCTAATGCGGGGGCGGCTGTGGCGCAGGAGGTAGAGCTGGTGTCTAATGATCGCAAGGTCAGCAGATCTGCGGTTCAAACCCCCGGCTGGCCACATGTCGAGGCGTCATTGGGCAAGACACTGAACCCCCCAATAAGCCGACCGGCGCCTTGCGTGGTAGCTTTCCGCCATTGGTGTGTGAATGTATGTGTGAATGGGTGAAAGAGAAGCCATTGTAAAGCAGCTTTGGAATAAGGCGCTATATATGAATGAATGAATGAATGAATGAATGGTCTTTATTGTCATTGATATAGTACAGGTACCAAACAACGAAATTTGGGAAGGGGGGCTCCCCTGGTGCTAGGAAAGAAAAAAAAACTAAAAAAACAAGAAGGGAAAGGAGCTGGTTTACATAAATAAAGGCTATGTACACTATCCACTATACTATACTGTACAGATAAAACACTGTGCTGTACTCTATGCTATGCTATACCTATTCTAACATTTCCTATTTCTCTGCAACCTTATGTACCCTAGGGTTGTCATATTGCACATAGTGTTATTGCACATTCATTTAAAGTGTCGCAGTTTGCAGGCTTGAAATGTACACATTTGTGCCTCAGCACAAATAAGTCAGTCTATTTACCATTTGATGCTGCAAGACCCTCTACATACATACGTCACGCCTCCCATCTCATACTTTGTGTGCTGCAGCGGTCTAAAAGACCCCCTGTGGCAGCATGAGAACCCTGAGTAAACACAGTGATGGCAGGGATGCTTCACTGCCACTACAACACAGCCACTACTATACACCTTACACCACTAGGTAATAACCCCAATAATAATAACCCAGGGCCTAGATTCAATAGGAAAGGCAAAACCCCACATGAAATGTCATGCAACGTCGTTAAATAGGCCTGTGTGAGTATTCTCAAACCGCAAACACAATCAATTGTGTCAAATCAAACTCCAGATCCGATTGCGTACGTGTGGATGCCGCACGGCTCTAATTAATTTGCCATTTCAAATCGCAGGCCAACGCCGCATGTGTCTTCGCTGTGACAGTGATTTCGGTGTTTCGGTGCACAAACGGAGGAACTCTAAAAAAGGGGGTAGATGGGACTCCCATGGCAGGGGGCAGGGGCTGTTTCAGTGCGGAGCGCTCAGCCAGGCGGCTAATTGCGCGGACTTAAATGACTCACTGCGCTTTGGAGAGAGAGAGAGCTCTCTCTAAGTTATTTATGACTGCAGCAGAGACAGGCTGCTTCGGCAGGGTACACACAGTACAGCCCTGCATGTCCCTGTGAGTTACGGCCTCTCTGTGATCGGCCTGCCTGCATCTCTCCAGCCAGCCCGACGTTCATGCTGAGTGAGGCGACGTTAAAGAGGGTAAAAGACGGGGTACAAATGAATACTATGGGTAACCGCCGTGCACACACAGCCGGTATGAGGTGGTTGTTGAACAGGCTCTTTCTTGAGAGGAACCGTCCAGCCGTCATAGAGCACTGGCTTCACTGCAAGTCGTGGTGTGTAAGATCATGTATCAGGCCCAAAAAAAACGGGCAAAGTCCAAAAACAGGCCAAAATATTCTAATATCATAGGCCTCTGGCTAAACGGTGTGGTGTTGTGGTGTGGTGTTGAAATACCCCATCCTGTACACTGTAAACTCAGATAAGATAAGGCAACGTATGTCCTGACTCTTTACTTATCACTTAATGCCTTGCAACTATTGGGCAAGTACAGGGGGAACAGGGTTTATCGGCAGTTCAAGTTTTACGCAAGAAAAGTGAAAAAATAGCCTCCTGCATCCTCACAGGTTTTCACAATATTTTTTTTATTTTTATCACCAGGCGAGATTGTGTTGCAATCCATAATGACACCCAATCATTTACTACATACAGTCTGACATTTTAGTCAAGCCTGGAGACTCAAAGCCTGCATCCCTTAAAAAGTGTGGTTACTGCATCGGATACTGAGCGGTATGTGTGTATTTGGAATCGTCCTCCGATTTCTACCTCCACCAGCCTCCACTGCTGTGTGAATGTGTGTGTGTGTGTGTGTGTGTGGTTAGAATCGTCCTCCGATTTCTACCTCTAGCCTCCACTGCTGCGTGAATGTGTGTGAGTGTGTGTGTGTAGTTAGAATCGTCCTCCGATTTCTACCTCCACCAGCCTCCACTGCTGTGTGAATGTGTGTGTGTGTGTGTGTGTAGTTAGAATCGTCCTCCGATTTCTACCTCCACTGCTGTGTGAATGTGTGTGTGTGTGTGTGTGTATTGAATTTAGATGGGCTGTCCCTATTATCAAGGGGGTATCATTGGCTGTAGAGATTGGATTACTGTGGCTGCCTGTCACCTGACACCAAAACAGGCAGGAAATGGCCTCAGAACTAAAGCAACTCAACACTGAGCCAATACAGTTTCACTACTCTGTCCAAAGCAGGCTCGGCCTAGCCCAAATGTTGGGAATTGGAAAACAGGTTATATGAACCTTCAATGAGCCTTTTGCACATTTTTAGTAGGCTACATACCTCTTTTGATATAGGCTCTATATTATTATTAGATTTATACATCTGTACACATCATACTGTACATAGCTACCGTAACTGTATATAGCTTACTGCTATCTATCTCCTGTTTACCTGTAACTACCGTACTTGTCATACTGTACCTATCATATTTTACATCACTATTTGCACTTCTGATTAGATGCTAAACTGCATTTTGTTGTCTGGTAGCTACTTGTACTCTGCAATGACAATAAAGTTTAATCTAATCTATTAAAAAAAACTGGTATTAGTGGTATTAGCGCCCACACACATCCATGAATCCAGACAACAATTCCAGAGGTGTTTCTTGGACCATGTTGCATGTTGGACCATGTTGCAAACAGCTCTGATTTCTTACAGGGTGCAGAGGTCCTTGACACTAAACTCCCCAGGCATATCGATTTCCAGGAGGAAGATATTGACGTTTCTGATGGTCTTCACTGAAGTGCTTTACTGAAGTTTCGGAGGGGAGCGATCAAGAGAATTCACAGCCAATTATTCAAAGGTCTCCGCTGACAGGGTGGCTCGACACCCCAGCAGGTGTATGAATGAGTCCAGGAAGACGGAAGAGTGTGCTTTCAACAGCCTCTCACCAACACCAGCCTGGACGTCTGGGCTTCAGCCTTTGACTAGTTGCCACATTATATCTTGGGGCGGCTGTGGCGCAGGAGGTAGAGCCAGCGTCTAATGATTGCAAGGTCGGCTAGATCTGCAGTTCAAACCCCGGCTGGAATTTTTCCATGTAGAGACAAATGTAATGGGTTCAGCGGCTGTTTTGAACTTCTCCCCTTGAAAGCATCATCTCCCACACGAGGGGCTAGCTAGCCTCATCAGCACGAGGGGCTAACACTCATCAGCATGCCACCCCAGTCACCGCTCCTCCAGGGAGACACTACGGGGGGTAACTGAGACATCCATTAGGCTACAGCAACGCTACAGCGATCAGTAAAACCATCATGCTTGTAATCGCTCCGGCAGGCAGGTTCGCTCTGCCCGCTGAGCACTAAATAAAGCCACAATAATTAACCAGCATAATTAACTATCCAATCAATCTGGTGAGCAACTTCACAAGCATCCATTTGGTTATTGCTGATAAACATGTAAAAAAAGAGAGCTTTGAGTTTAAAAAAAAGATAACATATTCTTATTTTTTTTACAATATTTTTTACAATTTCATGTTTACACAAAGAGAGAGTTAAAAGTGCAGGGGAAATTCCCTTCAATTGACTCACGCAAGAAAAGAAAAGACAAGAGTATGAGAGAGTAACAACTGACATCTCTCACTGTCTTTTACTATTTTTCCCTCTTTTCTCACAACCGGAATTCCTTCCCACCACTGCACTAGCATCTGTCAGGACGTGCGTGCGTTCACCACACCCCTCTCCTCTCTGACTACCCCTGTCCCCTAGCATCCTTTCTCTGGGACGGGTCCCCCCCCCCTGCACCCTCCACACCCCTACTCACCAGGGCTGGTGGTGCTCTGCAGATTCCCCCTCTTGCGCAGCGGGGATTTGGGCTTCCCTTGCCCCTCGCTGTTGGAGGAGGAGGAGGAGGAGGAGGAAGAGGAGGATGACATCTTCCTGTGCCGGCTGGAGCAGAGTGAGTCACAGCTGCAGAGCAGCCGGCAGAGGCAGGATGGAGCAGCTCTGACGTCCAGCCCCTTACTACTACAGCAGGGGGACTCTTATTGCAGCGGGGCAGCAGACACCATGCTGGGCCTGTGGAAGCCCCTCTGCAGAGCTGGCTCCTCCCCCTCCTCCTCCTGCTCCTCCTCCTCCCCAGCGGCAGGTCAATAGAGAAGCTGCGCAGGGGCGGGGCCAGGGGCGGGACCAGGCAGGACAGCCAGAGGCTTCCCCCCGCCACACTGGGCCCCCCCCCATCCTCCTCGGTTGCCTCAGCAACGGAGGAATGAGCTGCCGGGAGCCAATGCGGAGCAGGATGACGGCGGAGGAGGAGGGGGGGGGGGGGGGGGGGCGGGGGGGGCATTGCAGTTCAGGATGTCTCCAGCGGGGGTGACAGACACCAGGCCACTTAGACAGCTAACTACATCACAGCAACCATGGTACCACAGCTCAGCACCCAAGGTGAGTGAGTGGAGGACAGAAAGTTTTTTTTCAGTCAAAAATACAAACCAGCGGCGAATATCCAGTTCCGGCTTTTTTTTTTTTAAAGGAGGCTGATTCCGAGAATTAGGCTACAGGAAAATTTTACGGTTGGTGTGGAAGAGCGCTCTCTCAGCACTGACTGCGTGTTAAGCAGAATGGTGGACGCCCGATAGCTGTCCTGGACAACCTCCCTGGGAATAGACGGCAGGCAGGCAGGCAGGCAGGCAGGCAGGCAGGCAGGCAGCTCCGCCAGGGCAGTAGAGTGGAGCTGGGGGATGAATCTCCCCGTGCCTGACATCAGAGCCTAGATTATAAATAGTGTGGCCACGCAGCAAAACTCCAGGCAGGCCCACTGAGCACCTAATAACATGTGCCAAACTTCCTCCCATGTCAACACACTGTCATCTTAAATCTGCCGGACAACTTAGTTGTGTAAGCAATTATGTTATATAAATTCCTAACAGTGCCAGGAAATGACCACCATGATCTTTCTCAATGAAGCCTCTTGGATTTCTCACAGGTGGGATATACAACAGAGCATGATTTCACAACAAGGCAAACATAGCAATATAGTGCCTTTAACATGAAAATGAAAATAGGTCGGAAATATCACTGCATAGAGTCCACAGGCCTTTATATGAAATAAAGTCGACGCAAACTAACTAAGGTATTATGTACAGTAGTCTGTCTTGCACAGCAAAACACTGACAAACGCAGGCACATAAGGAATAAAGACTAAAGATCACCATCTAGTGGTAAGAACATGCCAATGCATAGGAGGACACATTCCTCAAGGAAAACCTCTGGTGTAAAGGTGTAAGCTTTGACATTTAGTCTGACACACAACCATTGACACACTGACATGATCTGTTGGCATTCATAGCGATCTACAATACAGTCACTCACTTGTCAATACAATACAGGCTGCAACCACAACATCCCACAGAACAATTGCTGACAAAGGTTGTTTCAGTTGAGGGGGGGAAACAACTACTGCAGGCTGTCTGCGACATACCAATAACCAATGACCCAGTTTTCAGACTGACTTCTCCGCCTCTCTCTCTCTCCCTGAGGTGCTGCTACACGGTTAGAAACAGAGGCCTACATTTTTCCCCATACGTGTTCTCTGTCTTAAAGCCCTTACCGCAAGAACCAAGGGGTTGCTGGCAGCTCCAAAGGACCTTAATTCCTCCCTCTGTGCTTTCCTCTCAGCCTCTGCTCTGCAAAGCTTTCGGCATGCACACCCTTTTGCTAAAAATGAGACGTGACTACTGGCTTCTTTTTTTTCTTCTTCTGCAAAGCACAGGGAAAAGGGGCAGATTTGTTTGCAGAGGCCACATGTACCCCAACACCCCCTCCTCTCTCCGCTCTCCTCTCTCCATCCGTCACTCCTCCCCTATGTGTGTATCCTCCTCACCCTTACGTAAAATGACCCCCACCACCACAAGCAGCACCAACCCCCCCCCCCCTCCTCTCCAAAAGAAGTGAACACCACCTCGCTGAACCCTGTGTATGACAGACAGACAGACAGACTGCAACATGGCAGACAGACAGCAGAGGCAGAGTTTCCTAAGGTCAGGTCAGGAGGCCGGGGGGGGGGGGGGGGGGGGGGTATCCCATTAACATCGCTAAATCGTGAGACATATCCAAATAAACCTGGATTTCCCTTTAGCATGGTTGATGGAATACACCCCTGGGTGGATCAGGGTTTCCGTTAGAAAAATTTGCCGTCGGACATCGTGTCCGGGAAGAATTCGATTTACCGGACAAACGTCATCATATTAAAATATAATATTTTTTTTTTTTTTTGCAAAATCATATTTTTTTCCCCTCCAAATCTAATATAGCTGTTTGTCGCGGTGATTACTGTTGTGTAGCGGCCTATATATGCCATTTAATGTCTATTTCTCATCCGATACGATTAGATGCGAGCTATATAATATATAATAATATAACATGATTTGACGGATGCGCGCTATGCCATGCGTCAAATCCAGCGCTGAACGGGTCCAGCGCTGAACGGGCGCCTCACTGGGAACTGAACAGACAGCATCGATCAATGAACGGACTCCACATTACGTTAACTGAAGTTTGTTAAATTGTTTGGGATTAATGTGAGTTTTCTATTGTCTCTTTCCAGTTTTACCCTTTTTTTTTTTTAAATCAATAAAACAACGTCATTTCTATAAGTCTCGCTGGTTGGGAAGGCATTTCGTTTAGCTCGGGAGTATGACAATGGGAAGAACATAACTATATAACTGAATGACAACAAATGTATGAGTAATGAGTAAAACAATGTCACTTTTATAGTATGTTGTTTAACTTGCCGTTCGGTCGCCATGGCTCTAGTGTGTGTAGCAGCTTCAGCTAGCTGGCTAGAAACTTCTAGGGGTGCGTTCGTAAACACGCTCTGAGAGCGCCGGAGCGCACGCTGGCTTCGATGTCACAGAGCGACCGAGTCGTTCGATTGGACGAGAGGCGTTCCGCGAGTGCTGATCGGATTTCCAGAGCGTGTTTACGAACGCACCCATAGATGGGAAATCAAGAAACCGTATTACTATGGTGGACGGGTTGGCAGGGTTGCCAGATAGGCATGGGTTACCGCCGAATGGGCTACTGTGTTTAAACGGTAATAGACTAGTTAAACTGTAATCCCATCTGGCATCAATCCCATGTGGCACCTGTGCGCTGTTTCGCATAGGCCGGCCTACACATTAGGAGTCATCATCATGCCGGTGTCAAATCATATCATAATAAAAGAAATACATAGCCTATATATTCGTCTTTTTTAAAATAGAAGGAATCAGAATGTGAACTTTAGCGAATTGTATTCAAAGGGAATTATTTTCACCGGACAATATGTCCGACGACTTTTCAATATGTCGGACTTCAACAAAATTTACCGGACAAAGACCGGTAATTGCCGGTTAACGGAAACCCAGGGGTGGATACTCTAGTCATGTGTACTGGATACTGTTGAACCTCATAGTTCAGTCA
Organism: Nansenia antarctica; assembly: GCF_963989245.1. NCBI lineage: Eukaryota > Metazoa > Chordata > Actinopteri > Argentiniformes > Microstomatidae > Nansenia > Nansenia antarctica. The sequence goes on along the minus strand of NC_137691.1, from coordinate 11,866,889 downwards.
GCTTGGTACAGTTTGATAAAAATAAATAAAAAATAAATTAAAAAAAACAGTAAGTTGCATTAGCCTTTTCACAGATAGGACGGCTATAAGTGAAGCACATGGGACGACATTGCTTGTTACAATGTAGCCTATAGCTAGCTAGATAATCAGTCAAGGGTTGTCAAGCTTGTTAATTTGACACGTATGACAAAGCATCAGGATAATATTCTGGGGTTCCTTGCCACTTAGGGTGAAATAATGCAGCTAGTTAAAGCAGAGGACAATTGGTGAACAAGCTTCAGATGCTTTAGCTTTTTAGATGTTGAGTCAGTGAACATCAACCTAACTGTGCAGTACAACAGGTGTGAAGTTAAGAGGTTCTGACTGAGGGGTTTAGGTAATGTAGTTATGTAGTTAATCTAGTTATGTAGTCAATAAGCTTAGTTAATGTAGTTATGTAGTCAATAAGCTTAGTTAATGTAGTTATGTAGTCAATAAGCTTAGTTAGTGTAGTTATGTAGTCAATAAGCTTAGTTAATGTAGTTATGTAGTCAATAAGCTTAGTTAAAGTAGTTATGTAGTCAATAAGCTTAGTTAAAGTAGTTATGTAGTCAATAAGCTTAGTTAATGTAGTTATGTAGTCAATAAGCTTAGTTAATGTAGTTATGTAGTCAATAAGTTTAGTTAATGTAGTTATGTAGTCAATAAGCTTAGTTAATGTAGTTATGTAGTCAATAAGTTTAGTTAAAGTAGTTAATGTAGTCAATAAGCTTAGTTAAAGTAGTGATGTAGTCAATAAGCTTAGTTAATGTAGTTATGTAGTCAATAAGCTTAGTTAATGTAGTTATGTAGTCAATAAGCTTAGTTAATGTAGTGATGTAGTCAATAAGCTTAGTTAATGTAGTTATGTAGTCAATAAGCTTAGTTAATGTAGTGATGTTGTCAATAAGTTTAGTTAATGTAGTTATGTAGTCAATAAGCTTAGTTAAAGTAGTTATGTAGTCAATAAGCTTAGTTAAAGTAGTTAATGTAGTCAATAAGCTTAGTTAAAGTAGTTATGTAGTCAATAAGCTTAGTTAAAGTAGTTATGTAGTCAATAAGTTTAGTTAATGTAGTTATGTAGTCAATAAGCTTAGTTAATGTAGTTATGTAGTCAATAAGCTTAGTTAATGTAGTTATGTAGTCAATAAGCTTAGTTAATGTAGTTATGTAGTCAATAAGCTTAGTTAATGTAGTTATGTAGTCAATAAGCTTAGTTAAAGTAGTTATGTAGTCAATAAGCTTAGTTAAAGTAGTTATGTAGTCAATAAGCTTAGTTAAAGTAGTTATGTAGTCAATAAGCTTAGTTAAAGTAGTTATGTAGTCAATAAGCTTAGTTAAAGTAGTTATGTAGTCAATAAGCTTAGTTAAAGTAGTTATGTAGTCAATAAGCTTAGTTAAAGTAGTTATGTAGTCAATAAGCTTAGTTAATGTAGTTATGTAGTCAATAAGCTTAGTTAAAGTAGTTATGTAGTCAATAAGCTTAGTTAAAGTAGTTATGTAGTCAATAAGCTTAGTTAAAGTAGTTATGTAGTCAATAAGCTTAGTTAAAGTAGTTATGTAGTCAATAAGCTTAGTTAATCTAGTTATGTAGTCAATAAGCTTAGTTAATCTAGTTATGTAGTGTAGTCAATAAGCTTAGTTAAAGTAGTTATGTAGTCAATAAGCTTAGTTAAAGTAGTGATGTAGTCAATAAGCTTAGTTAAAGTAGTTATGTAGTCAATAAGCTTAGTTGGCTAACTAGCCATAGCTATGTCTTTACTCACCACCTGCCATGTTGAGGATGGATGTCAGGTCCTCAGATCCTCAGTGGGAGATGCTAGCTGGACTAGCTAACCGTCAACCGTCAAACAAACTAGGTTAATATGAAACGAGCCTTAGCACTCTTTCAGCTATTCAGATATTTAAAATGTAAATGTTAGCCAAAAATATAAGCTTTTTGTTAGCTTGTTAGCTTCCTAAAAAAGTTAGAATATCACTTGTCAGACTTCGCTTTCGTTTCAAATGTTTGGACATGAACCACTTGGCCGAGCTTCAGATGGACATGGAACTGTTAGGACGAAAGTTCACTAAACCTATAGTGCGTTCGTAAATACGCTCCGGAAATCGGATCGGCACTCGTGGAACGCCTCTTGTCCAATCGAATGACTCGGTCTCTTTGTGACGTCGGACGCAGTGTGCGCTCCGGCGCTCTCAGAGCAAGTTTACGAACGCAGTCTTTTATGAGAAGGGGGGAGGGTGGGGGTAAGTGACTTAAAGGGGCCGTTCTGATCTGCGGTGCACAGGAGGAGAGGAGGACAGGTGTATACGATTATATACCCAATTATATACAGTACACAATATAGATATATAGAGAGATACAGTACAGGCCAAAAGTTTGGACACACCTTCTCATTCAATGTGTTTCCTTTATTTTCATGACTATTTACATTGTAGATTCTCACTGAAGGCATCAAAACTATGAATGAACACATGTGGAATGATGTACTTAACAAAAAAGTGTGAAATAACTCTAAATATGTCTTATATATTAGATTCCTCAAAGTAGCCACCCTTTGCTTTTTTGCTGTTAATAAAATAAAATAAATGTTGTTGTTAATAAAATATATAATAATAATATTATATATATATAATAACATATTATTATTAACACATATTATATTTAATATTATTATTATATATTTTATTAACAACAACATTTATTTTATTTTATTAACAGCAAAAAAGCAAAGGGTGGCTACTTTGAGGAATCTAATATATAAGACATATTTAGAGTTATTTCACACTTTTTTGTTAAGTACATCATTCCACATGTGTTCATTCATAGTTTTGATGCCTTCAGTGAGAATCTACAATGTACCAAATAGTCAGGAAAATAAAGGAAACGCATTGAATGAGAAGGTGTGTCCAAACATTTGGTCTGTACTCTATAAAGGAGTCATTCAAGGGACTACACATGAAGCACCAAGCAATCGTTCATGATTTACCGGTCGTGGTATGAATGACAGCTACACCATTTTCGGAAAAGAAGTATAGAAATAACGAAATATCTTCAAATATTTAATTTACTAGCTTCGAGTCATTCATTCAGGAATTCATAATATGGTGAAATACACCTTGACCAGGACTCAAACACAGGTGTACTGTACAACCTCTAATCTGTACATTTTACAGACTAGAGACCCATTCACAAACACTTGTGGCTTTTTTGCCTTTTTGGTTAAAGGGAGTTAAATTGCTTTTAAGAATGGACACATTTGAGCATTACAAGCTGGCAACAGACCAGACCTCCTTTTAGATTAGCTCCTCCCCAGACACGACGTTCACATCCTGTGTAGGACAGTTGGACAGCCTAGATATCTATACCATCCATCTGGTCTCCCTTTCACTTCACACTGGGCTGACTGGCCTACTAATCACTGGGGTGATCAGCTTGGGTGCGACTATTCTGCAAGTGGGTGGACTCGTATCATGACCATCCTCTCACCATGTCCCCTGCCCCCCCCCCCCCTTTCAACGGGCACCCCTCTCACAGCAAGTGGACATCTGCTGGCCTAAGCTGGTGGCCAGAGATTTAACAAGGAGCCTATGGATAATCTTGTCAACAGATCAGTCGTCACTAGGCCAATCCCAGCAGGAAGGACAGAGGCAGGCTTGAAGGGTCAGATTTAGAAAGGAAATACGGAATTGAATGATGGCCTGATTAGCCGCCTTTGGTTTTACTCTGTGGTGTATTTGCAGGGGCCTAATTTCCCTGCAACCCATTTGCTGCTATGATGAGGCGATGTGATGTGTCAGTTAGATACCCTCTCTGGGTTGGATTCTCTCTTATCGTATCTGTCGGTGAGAGAGACAATATCTGAAGATTTGGGCAAAATGTAGTTTTCAGGTGCATCATCTAACAGTACAGTTTTGTTTACACAATATAATAACGTGTATATCACGTGCATGTCATGCATTCTTCCATCAGAATGACCTTTGGTACTTCAATTATCAAGCCTTGCAAACATCTTCATGGCTCTCTGTTTCAGTGCAAAGGGATCCAGACTTTCATCAATGCCTGTATGTGTTTTTGGCCCCCCCAAAAAACAGACCTTGTAGGTGCTTTGAAAATGTCCAATTTCATTTAATGAACACCTTAGAGTATACTACAATATTACAAGTGAAATACTTAGTGAAGAAAACTGCAACATCTATGAACCCTGCAAAGAAACCAACAGGCACTGTGCACCAACACTCGTTGTTGGGATAACCTTTAACAGCTAAAACCTGCTGAGTACACTATAACTATTTGCTGACCGATGATGACACAGTAGTCTTTGATGAGTGCAGTCTCTCTGTTCTCAGCTAAGGGTGAATGACCTTTGACCTATAATTTGATGCCAGCAGTGGGAAGCACAAGGCCTAGGCAAAAAGGTCAGAAATGATGTTTAATGCCGTTTGCTCTCAGTGGGACGCTGTTGTCCGTGGCAGATAACAAGATCTATGTCTGCTAAGCCCTCCAGCGTCAACCAGTAAAGGCACAAAGCCAAGGTCTTACAGAAATGCTCTAAAGATTACATGGCCTTCGGTGAGGTCCAATAAGTTACTGATCATACTTGGTAACATGGTTCCAGACCAGTTCATGTTTTAAAATCCCTTTATTGTAGTCAGTTAGGTTGATATCAAAACATTAACAACAACACAGCATTGACAACATCTCACCACGAAACAGAACAAACAGAAAAGCAACTGTTTTCTGCTATTGTTTACCTGTATGTTTATCTAAAATATTAGCAAATGATTTATCACACATACCACTTTGAAAGGACATGGGAGAGCTTAAACATTGCAAGAAAAGGAAAAGGCGCCACTTTGAATATCCAGAGCTTCTCTATTTTAAATCCATCCCTTCCTCCCTAAACCCATTTGGTGTTTGCCTTTCTTAACCTTCACTTTTGACCTCTGCTGCGGGCTAATTGGATCTAACAGTATCCATGGGAACGCCAGAAAAAGCCCTCCCCAATCCCAGCCTTGACGGCAAGATGTCAGGTTTAACGTAGAGGGAATTAGGGAGGGAAGTAAAGCTCACACCAGAGACAGGATTGGTTTCCTTGGTACCCAAGCAGTGACTGTCCGACTGCCTGCCAGTGTACATCTCTAGAGTCCTCTTCTACCACACACACCAAACCCTGAGCTGTGTCCAGGACCCCCTGGCCCCCGGTCCACGCCTCTGCCTCCACCTGTGCCTGTCTTCCAGTGCACCCCTGAGACCCCGGGGACGGCCGGACACACTTTCCGTGCAAAACAGGATTTTGATTTGAGGGAGCGAGGAAGACCTATACTTTCAAAATGGGAGCCGGAGGAAGTGCAGAAGACAAGGAGTTGTCCAAAAAGTCCAAGGAGCTGGAAAAGCAACTTGCGGAGGATGCAGACAAAGACGCCAAGACAGTCAAGCTTCTGCTGCTTGGTAAGGAGCTGTGGTGTTGAAAGAGGTCTCTTGTGAAATTGCAGGAAAAAGATTAGTGTGGATATCTTCAGCTGGCTGGTGCTCTGTTGAATAGGAGGGGGCCAGCAGATCCTCAAAAGAAGCACAAACCAGAGCGTTGTTGTCATGCAATGTTTTAATTGCAAGTTCTGCTTAGGAAGAGCAGGATCTTCTAGGAAAACAGAGAGGTTTTGGTAGGGGAGGAGATGGTTTGCCAACCACATGTCCTGTTGCTTGGGGATGTGCAGTATTATTTGTTCTAGGTTGAGGGACATAGTATTAAGTAGAAATTATGTAACACACATAATGTAAAAATGCTAGGTTAGATTGTGCAATGAGGCTTCCATAAGAATGTGTCGGAGAGAAGGAAGTGAAGTTGGTTATGGTTCCACAACTTCTTTGTGTGAAACAGAGACACAAAATCCGTCTGAACAGAACTTCTATCACTCCAATGGACCGTTGCCATTGTATAACCGTTTGGCTGAAGTCAATCTGAGGGCAATCAAAAATCTTTCAAACAATTAGCCAATCAGCTATCTAGCATTGATCCTAAGTCATATCTACCAGTCTCAGGTATATACAGCCCCCCCCCCCCCACCATACACACAGGGGCTTAACAGTAAATGTGTTTCTGTGTCTAATACTGTATTGCTGTCTTTATTTTGCACATTCAACATGAGTGTGTACAATTTGGTACAGTAAATGGAACTGTGTGTCACTATAACACAGCAAGGATGTGACAGATAAGCACATCACGTTGAAAGTGGCTTACATGATGAGAGATAAGCCTAAGACTGACTTCAGCAGGGCTCTGATCTGATCTGAGGACTGAGATGATAAGGTGCTGCACTGCTAGGATCAGAGGTATCAAAGACACTACAGTAAACAGTCAAAAGATGTCCAGTAGCTTTTACAGAGCCAATTGTATTGACACAAATGATGTGAAAAGGCCACTAGACGTTGATGAGTAGTACTCTATTTTGTCTTCGGTGTGTTGTGCGTTCAACATTTCTGAGCAAGTATATAACAACTTTGAATGAGGTTTATAGCTGGACATTGTTCTCTTTTATAGGAGGAGAAATGACCTATTTCCATTCATATTTGCCATTCCAATAGACATTCTAACTGTTGAACAGACACAAGAATCAAGTGATTCTGAACACTACTTAGCAGGGAATCTAATTAGTGTTAATGTTTGTCCCTGAGAGGATTAACCAGGCACCTCTGTTGTCTCCATAGCGTACGCAATCAGACAACATGTACATAACTGTCCTGAGGGTTGGCCACAGTTATGGACACTAACATATCGGCAGTATTAGTCTTAATATGCAAAACAATAAGCAGTAGATAATGTGCAGCGTCCATGCTGAGTTAAAATGCGTTAACTGAGTTAACAGGCAGGATTTAGTCAGCTCATGGTAACCCTATTATGCTCTGCTTCCTGCCAATTAGACACCCTGTAATTATTTCATGACATCATCGTATCATGTTACATCATGCCCCTGCCAAATGATCACAACATACAGTGCAGGGAGCATGTAGCCAAAAGGAGGAACTATTGACAGGGACAATCACAGTGGCCAAATAGACATGTTTACCAATAAAGCAACTCATAAATAAGAAACAAATATAAGGAGCACCTGGAAGCCACTAAAAAGGTGAACCGTCAGAGCAGTCAGGGTGAGCGAGACCCAAAGCTCTTTATAGGATCACTTATAGGAACCAATTACAAAGTGGGACATAGATCAACAAGTGGTTTCAAGAATTTAGGACATCAAGGCCAGCTACAGTATGAAACCACGGCCCAGTAGCTACCCATCCTCCCACAACCCTCTCCTACAGAGCATCGGGGAGGGGGAGGAACGTTTTATATATGTTTAATAAATGAGTGTTTACAGTTTACAGTTTCTTGACAGTATTACAGTACATATCTTGGTTATTGATAGTCATATGGACCTGACTCGTAGTACGGCCCTATTTTCATTTAAACCAATGATACATACAGATAGAGATATACAGTAGTGCAACTTGTATTGGTCAGTTTTGACGTAGGATTGCAGAAGTATATCAACTCCTTTGATATAGCTGACACAGAACTCTGATGTCAGAACTCTGTTGCCAACCAGAGGGAGGAGTCGTTGGCCTTGGCAACTAATCCTCTTCCTGTTCCCCTTTTCTACAGCCCAAAAATACTGCAGAGTACTGCTCTCTGGCAAAATATGAGGCAACATTGCGACATATCATACAAAGTCTGCACTAATGATGAGACAACACTCACTGGTTTTGTGGGGTCAATAGTTATTTGAGAGGAACCTCAAATAACAGTCACATTTCACAAAATAATCTGTAGGAGTGTAGTCAAAATACTTGTTTATTACAAAGCCCTTGAACTTGAGCTGATTTCAATACTTTTTTCTTATGTGTTGGTCTCTTTATTGGGGTACAGTGCCCTCTTCTGGTTGCTAGATGTAATACAGATCAGTATTTACAGAGCAATGTATATTATTTCCATGTTTTCTGTCACCAGAAAGTAAATAGGCTGTTTGCAGTTGAGGTGGCTTTTCCACTTCAAACTTGTGATACCAAAACAAATGAAAAAACCAGAGAGGAAACGGTTTACAGCCACCAGGGCAAAAGGCAAGCATGGATTAGTGGTGACGTGTTCCACGTCAAAACAAGATGGGAGTCTTGGATGTACTTAAAGCTTTACTCACACATGACATGAGCAAGTGAAAAAGCAGCAGATTGGACAAACATCCTGCAGGAATAAACTGCAGTGATCCCCAAACATGAGGTCAAGAGGACATTGAAGGAATGATGGATTATATTGCCCAGCAACACTGTTTTAGCCAATGTCATGTTTTCCCTAAAGGTGCAATTTGTGGCAGCTCTGTGCCATTCAGACAAGAGAGCAAGAAGCATAACCTTCACTTGCAAACAAGTGCAATGGCAGCACTCCTGAGAGGAATTGAATAGTACAGAGTCGGCTTCTGCAGTACACACTATATACTTTGATGTGGGGAAATAGGCTTAGATGTGGATACTTATTCCTTTCTCTAGTGAAATAACTATATCCAGGTAAAAAAAAAAGGGTATTCACTTAGAATGAGGATATAACTACATGCAGAGAAACTGACCTACGCATGGAGAATTAGACCCAACAACTGTATAGGATTACGAAACAGCCTTAATTTATTAGGCCAAATGAAGAGAAGACCGTACCCAGTATCAGTATGACAGCATCACACAGCTGTCCTGAGACAGAGGCCCGCTGACAGCTAGAACACCTCTTGGTGGTCTGATCATGCTCTTGTGACGTCTTCACTTATCGGTCGATCCCCTTGAGAGGCTTTCTGACCCCCCCCAGTCCTCCTTACACTAGGCCTCTCAAATCCCTCCATTTAGCCTTGAGCTGATAAGGTCACTGACCTGCGCTAAACCATCGGGCCAGCTGTCAATCACATAAGCCATAAATCTCTCATAGGCCCCAATTCAAAAGAGTCAGCCACTCTTAGATGGGCCCCTCAGGTCAGTGAGGGAAATAACAAATTAGGTCATATGGCTCCACGGCGACAAGATTGTTTGATAAAAAGCCGATAGGGAAAATATGCTGACTAGCAATTTGGCTGCTTGAACCACAGTACATCACTGCCTTATGGCCATTAGGATCGAAAACAGTTTCACGCTCATCATGTTGTGTTATGAATTTTCGTATAAAGTGTTTTGCAATTCACCCCCCCTGCCAAGGGTATTGCTACAGTTCATAGAGGGGAAGGAGATAGGAAAGCTGGAGGCGTTGTGAATTTGCAAATTATCTCCATGACCAAAGCAAAACAGGAAGTCATGATCGGATGTATGTTGGAGAACCACAACGGCATGTTCAGTGTTGCAAAATCACTGAGTGCTCGTCATGTGTCTGAACCAGGACATGCCCATGTGCCCCTAGAGGAAAGGGTAGTTACTGAAGTTCCTCTTTCGCAATGTGCAATAACACAATACTGATTTTGGAGAGCTCTTTAGATTAGATCATGTTTTAGCCCATGGCCAGGGGGTCTAAATCAATTACAAATAACTGTACTTTTTAACTGTGCACATTTTTTCTACCCCCAAAATATCATATCATATCAAATCAAATATTGTCATAGAATATTAGGTTCTCTGAATTGCCATTGACATTTAGAGTTTGGGACTGTTACTGTAACCCTATGGTATCTACCAGTCCAGTGGTAGGATATGTTTGAGTTTGTGGTGATGTAATACAGTGCTCTTCTTTCTTCCAACAGGTGCTGGTGAATCTGGAAAGAGCACAATTGTTAAGCAGATGAAGTGAGTATGACACACATTGACTGTCCATCTTGCTCCTATAGTCTTATGTAAACAACCTTGCACCAATAACTCTAAGGCGCTAACCTAGTGTGTAACATGATTGACTAAAGACATGGATGGGTTCAGGTATAACCGAACAGTCTGGTTTGTGAACACTAAATTGAATATTAAAGAGCGAATGATAAAGGAGAATACCCAGTAGAAACGGTCAGGATAGGAAAAGGAATTTCATTTGTTCCATGTGCACAATATTCTAAGAAATAACTAATAATAGTCAACATTCTCCCTAAAACAGACCTTTTCTCCAGCTTTCTCAGATGAACCAGTTCTGGTCATTGATTCAAATGAATTAGTACAGACTGTTGGTACCATTGAGCTGTAAGAGGTCAGGGTGTTCTGTATTGTGTTCACATCATATGTGACATTGAAGTGAACTGCATCTCAACCCCCCGTCTCCTGTCTCCTGTCTTACTCTTTGTTGTCGGGCAGAATTCTCCATCAAGGTGGTTACACCAGAGAAGAACAATTGGCGTTCAGGTCAGTCATCTTTGGCAACATCCTGCAGTCTGCTCTGGCCATCATCAGAGGCATGGAGATGCTGAGCATTGACTTTGGAACACCTGCCGGCAGTGTAAGTCCCACGCCGTAACACTCACAAACACCAACACACAGATTTGAATGACTTGATAGCGAAAAAAACATGTTCAATAAAAGATAATATCAATGGTATGTTGTGTTTGTGTATATGTCAGTATAGAAATGACAATGACAACGGGACTTCATAGTGTTTGCAGTAATAACTCATCTGGTTGACTTTACGGTACAGGTGGACGGGGTGAAGCTGCAGAACCTGTCAGATTCCATTGAGGAGGGCACAATGCCCAGTGAGCTGGGTGATGTCATCAAGAGGCTGTGGAAGGACTCTGGTGTCCAGGCTGCTGTTGAGAGGGCATCTGAGTACCAGCTCAATGACTCCGCTTCTTAGTAAGTTCCACGTCAACTGTGTATCAACTACAGTTAGGTCCGGAAATATTTGTACAGTGACACAATTTCCAGAATTCTGTCTCTGTACTCCATCACAGTGGATTTGAATTGAAACAATTGAGAGATGCAATTGAAGTGCAGACTTTCAGCTTTAATTCAAGGGGTTGAACAGAAATATTGTATGAAACGTTTAGGAATTGCAACCATTTTTATACACAGTCCCCTATTTTCAGGGGCTCAAATGTAATTGGACAAATAATCCTACATAAATAACATAATCATACATAAAATGTTCATTTTTAATACTAGTGACCCAGTGCCATTGGAAGCCATGCATGCCCATGCCACCACACAGCCTCCACTGTGTTTTACAGATGATGTGGGAAACATCGGATCATGAGCTGTTCCAAGCCTTCTCCATACTTTTTTCTTCCCATCATTCTGGTACAGGTTGATCTTAGTTTATTCTGTCCGAAGAATGCTGTTCCAGAACTGGACTGGCTTTTTTAGATGTTTTTTGGCAAAGTCTAATCTGGCCTTTCTATTCTTGAGGCTTATGAATGGCTTGCACCTTGTGGTGAACCCTCTGTATTTGTTCGTCTTCTCTTTATGGTACACTTGGATAATGATATGCCTACCTCCTGGAGACTGTTCTTCACTTGGCTGGATGTTGGGAAGGGGTTTTTCTTTACCATGTAAAGGATCCTGTGATCCTCCACCACTATTGTCTTCCATGGACATCCAGACCCTTTTATGGTGCCGAGCTCACCAGTGCATTATTTTTTTCTCAGAATGTACTAAACAGTTGATTTGGCCACTACTTATGTTCTCGCTATCTCTCTGATGGATTTGTTTTGTTTTTGCAGCCTAAGGATGGCCTGTTTCACTTGCATTGAGAGCTCTGTTGTGCATGTCTGTACAGCAACAGTTTTCAAATGCAAATGCCTTTTACCTGCTTAATTGATAAAGAAATAATGAAGGAATAGCCCACGAAACAGCTTTTGCGTCAATTGTCCAATTACTTTTGGTCTCTTGAAAAAGAGGGAGCTACATATTAAAGAGCTGTAATTCCTAAACCCAGTTTGGATGTGAGTACCCTCAAATTAAAAAAAGTAAATTAAATCTGAGAGTGCACTTTAAGCCCATATTCATTATATAACTGTAACTTCAATATGTTAATATGCTAAAATAACATACATTTTGTCAGAGTCCAAATATATATGGACCTAACTGTATGTGTCCCACTATGAGCCTGTGTTACTAAGTTGTTATAATGTGCCTGTCCTTCTTTCTCCCTACACCGGCCTCCACTGATGCGTTTGTCTTATTCTCCTGAAAGTTGTATGTTGACATAAGGACTGGCGTTGAGTCTGCTAAACTTGAGCCTTCTCCAACAGCTACCTCTCAGAGCTGGACAGAATCACACAAGCCGACTTCCTGCCCAACGAACAGGATGTGCTGCGTTCTCGAGTCAAGACCACTGGTATCATTGAGGAGCAGTTTGCCTGCAAGGAGCTTCACTTCAGGTGAGGGATAGTCCATTAGAAAAACATTGATCGTTGGTTAACAAGACAACATTTAACCTTTCACCGACCCCCTCTCCTCTGACAGAATGTTCGATGTGGGCGGCCAGCGGTCGGAGAGGAAGAAGTGGATCCATTGTTTCGAGGGCGTGACCTGCATCATCTTCTGCGGAGCCCTCAGCGCTTATGACATGGTGCTGGTGGAGGATGACGAAGTGGTGGGTTTGGTTTTGCCGTTTGACTTCTGAAATCTCCAGAAAATCTCTGCACTTTGTCTAGCACACGAGTTGTGTGCTTTCATAATCAGTCCAACCTACTCCTTCATGACTTTGTGTTGCACTATTATTATGTTTACTCCAAATGTATTCCTCTACTTGGTGGTGTGATCGGTTTGTTGAAACGTAACTAACATCAGGATTTGATTATTGATTATTTAAAGATAAGATCGACATACAGCCCGTCACATGTCAAACTCTTCAAGGACATAGTTCTGCGGATGACTGTACCGTATATGGTTACTCATACCACCACTGTGCCAGCCCACCAGACACTAGAGGCATCACACACTACACGGCCAACCAGAACCATCCTGTGCAGCTCCTTTCCAGCACAGTGGTGGATGGCTCAGCTCAGCTTAGTTCAGTGTGATTAGGGTAGTAGTGCACTGCAGAGAAGTCAGGGGTTTTCTTGGTGATGGTTCATGGCGAAGGCTACGAGTCTCTGAGTATAGGAAGCATTGGGTAGCATGAACCTGTTATTCACCTTTTTGGGGGGAGTCTGAGAATTTTTGCGCAATACTTAACATAACACTCCTTTGACTATTTTCCACAGAACCGTATGCACGAGAGTCTCCACTTGTTCAACAGTATCTGCAACCACAGGTTCTTCGCTACCACCTCCATTGTACTCTTCCTCAACAAGAAGGATCTCTTCTTGGAGAAGATCAAGAAGGTCCACCTCAGTATCTGCTTCCCAGACTACGATGGTAAGTGTTTCCCACGAGTGATGAGTGCCATCATCTGTTCATCGTCGCTCCATCAAATCATCACTTGACTCATCACGACTTCCGCTTTCTCTACCTTTTTTTAGGCGCTAACACTTACGAGGATGCCAGCCACTACATCAAAGTGCAGTTTGAGGACCTGAACATGAAGAAGGGGGTGAAAGAAATCTATACCCACATGACCTGCGCTACAGACACAAGGAACGTCGAGATCGTGTTCGGGGCCGTGACAGACATCATCATCAAAGAGAACCTAAAGAGCTGCGGTCTTTTTTAAGCAGACATAGAGGTAGGTTCTCTTTTGTTTTTCTCCGGTGTCATCTATTTCCCCCCCTGTATGGTCAGTTGTGGACCTAATAACCTTTGACCTTTGCTGTCCATTCTTCCCCACAGATGTCCTCGTCCCCTCACTTGGATTCATGTTGAAGCTGTGCTGTAGGCGCAGGCAGAGTCACCAAGGGGTTTCTCCATTGGTCGCCTGCTTTGTGATGTCAGAAGACTTGTCAAACCCCTTCAGTCCTCTACCCTCTTCCACTATCCCCATCCCCTCCTTCCTAACTCCAGTCACTCTTAATGAGTAAAAGAAGCATACATTAGGAAACACAGCGCCGGACAAAGTCCAAAGGGAGTCTATATGCATGTCTAAACCAATCGCAAACATAGATGGCAACACATGTCCTGAAGACTATGTTGATGGTTGAGAAGAAAAAAGTGAAGAATAAGAAGTGAGAATGACAACAGAATGAAAATATGTTTAGTATAGATGGTTTCTTAGATATTCTTGGTTAATTCTGATTCATATTCAAATTTAAATTGAGGAGAGAGCCGCTCGTGGACTCAATTGATAACCTATCCTATAACATTGTTCCATGCCCCAGGACTTTGGATGTTTTTATCTAGTTAAAAGTATCTTAAATTATGATAATTTGAATATCCCAACGGTTTTGCACCTTGTGTAATGCGGTGTTCATTAGCTAATTCCATCAGTGAGTTCAAATAGCCAGGACTGAACTGGAATTTAAGTGGAAAACTGGAAACTTTCCTCACTACATGTTAGCAATGTATTTTGTAAATACAATAGCAGCATAGTGGACCTAATCTATGAATATTCAAATATGTATCAATGTTCATAATCAGTGACATGTTTAGTGATGAATATTTCATTATGACTATTGACAAACAAAACCTGTAATGCTTTCCTGTCTTGTGAAAGATAGACAAAAATAAATAAAAATATAATATAGAAGCTGCCATTCTTTATGTTATTCTTTGTATCTAGTGTCAGGAAAATGTGCCTTGACCCCAAAAAGGATGGGATGACTAGGATCATCTTCATACACCCTTTAGCTTAGTATGTGCCCATATATTATCAAATAATTGTAAATGAGTATTTGGTTTTTATTCAAATGGCAAAATGGCAAATTGATAGCAACTTAAAAAGGGTGACAAAAAAGGCTATGAGGCAAAACATTTTGTAGTTAATAAGGCCATTGTCTTTATGATCTCTTCACAAAATAGTTATGTACAGAGACAATCCATGGAAAATATGCAACATCGTTCAAGGCAGATACAGTATATAACCATAAAAAGATGAAAAAGATTTTCTTTAAAAAGGGGTGTTTTTAAACATCTCAGACTGCCATGCCATTATTTGAAAAACATCTGTTCATAAAGTAACAGTATAATACTTCAGGTCAATCTGAATGGTGCATTGGATGAATCAAAGCAATCCATATTCTGCATGATAAATTCCCCCAAGAGATAGGAATACTGATAAGCAATGGATAGTGGACCCTTAAAACTTCCACAAGAATAACACGTTTTAAGACAACATTTCTCCGAAAATGCATAATATTTGTGATGTGGTTCTTGTAGTTCAATGTCTTGTGTGAGGAGCTTTCTGGCGCAAACGGCCTCCGTGGCGTCACTGTCCAACTGTGTGCTACACACAGTGTTCATTTTGGCAGGACTTTTTAGTTGTTTATTCTTGGTCTTTGGATGAAGATGCACATTGGTTTTGGTCACATCATTTCTGTCCTTCTTAGTTTTGGTCTAGTTTTGGTTGACGAAGACAGAAGAGATTTGTGACACAGTCTGGTTAAAAGGGGGAACAAGTCGGCAGACGATTTAATGTTCAGACTTTTATTATGAAAAATGTAAATAAATATCAGCATTGCTGAAAATCAATGACGCACTTATGACACTAGTCAACTAACACAGATTGTTTTGAGAGCCTGCTAACAATGTAAAGTAGTGTTATAGTTAAGGTGGCAGTAGGGACTACTCACCCAATCCATTGCAGCCCAGTGGTTTGTTGTGAGTGTTTGTTGTGATTTTCAACAACGTTGAAACGTAGTTCCGTGTTTCAAAATAAAAGTCTGAACATTTTGATTGGTTGCTGACTTATTCCCCCTTTCATCAGACCGAGTCACATTTGTTGTGTGGTTTTGGTCTACAAAAACAATTTAGTAAAGTTTTCGTCATTGACTAGGGCTACACTAAATGTTTTGGAGTTTTTGTGGACTGAATTCACTGGAATGTTTTAATATTTTCATCAACTGGAACTAAGAAGGATGGAGGTGACTGGATGTGACTAGAACTGGTGTGCATCTTCATCTAAAGACTGAAGACCAAGTGACTAAAAAGCCTGCCTAAATGAACACTGGCTACACATTGGTAGTGGATAAAGGTGAGTTACCCCCCCCATACAACGTAAAGCACTTTGAGCATCTGGAGAAAAAAAACTATACAAATCCAATCCTTTCTAATCATTATTATTATTATTATTGATCTATTTACAATGCAGGTAATAAATACCTTGTAACCCTTTAAAGAAAACGCAGAAAGCCTGAAAAGTGCTGATCTTTTGAGAGATTAAGAAAAATATGGCAATAACAGTCAAAAAACGTGTGGCGAAAACCACTGACACGGTGCAACACTCCAAATGAATATTCCACTTCAGAAGTCAGTCTTTGAAAAAGTCCATAAAAGCACTGGTAGAGAAAAGCAAAGCACAAAAGTGCTATATACTTCTTGAAATGCATCATACCCATGGCAACAGTATAGCTTTAACCCATTCGCCTGTCCTCTGTCTGCAGCTATCTTACGTAGTTCCGACTTATCGGCAATCAGAGATGTAAAAGGTAAAATAAGCAATGAGTGACTGATACATACGAATGCATTAGAGGATCCCAATACAAAATGCCAGCACCTTTTGATGATAGACAGGTTGTATGGGTCTCAGTAGAGGCCGACCTCCTTCAGGTTGGCTTTGATGATGACATCGGTGACGGCGTCGAAGACAAACTGCACATTCTTAGTGTCAGTAGCACAGGTGAAGTGGGTGTAGATCTCCTTAATTTCCTTCTTCTTGTTCATGTCCTCGAACTGGCACTGAATGTAGTTGGACGCATCGGTGTATTCATTCTGACCTAGAGTAGTGGAGAGGTACTGTTATTATCAATCTATAACCTCATCTCTACCGTAATTCTTACAAAAACATGCACAAATACACATCATTTCAAATTAAAACATTGAACATTCAGGTCCACATTCACCAAAGTGTCCCTCCTGGCTACAGTATGTCCATATCTCACAGACTCAATCTAATATTCAATATATTATTATTATTTTATTTATTTATTTACCAGGGACAGTGCACATTAATCAACAAATCAGTTTCCACATCAATGTAAATGCGCCAGAGTTTTCCATCTGTAGTCCCTGAGCAGGCTATTACAAAATGTATATATAAGTGTCAGTCATTACTCAGACATCTCAAGAAACTAGAGTTCATTGTGTACAGTATACAGTACTTAGGCGCCTCAGCGTGGTTACTATAACAACAAAATCCCACGAGCAAATTGTGGTACGAACGGTCATAGGTAGTCACGATTCCTGCGGAACCTCTGAGATTGAGCTGTCTGCTGTTGTCTAACTTTAATCTACCTTGTTGAGTGAACTTTTCTCCCTCGCCCAATCAGCCCCTCCATAATACAATAGGCTGCTTTGTCGAAGCCTACCAACGAAAGAATGTATCTGTTTCGTAAAAGCCGTATCTTTTTTTTTAAAATAAAGATTTCACCAACCTGTGTACTCAGGATAACAGATGGTGAGAGGGCTCTTGACAATCTTGTCCTCGAACAGGTCCTTCTTGTTGAGGAAGAGGATGATGGAGGTCTCCGTGAACCACTTGTTGTTGCAGATGGAGTCGAACAGCTTCATGCTTTCGTGCATGCGGTTCTGAGAAGAGAGTAGTGCGTCGTGGGTCAACACAGAGGTCGTCGGCTCTTCTGACACAACCACATCCGTCCCCAAAGCCACAGGGTTTTGCAATCACTCAAACCAAACGAACCAAGAAGTTTCTCAACAGTTTTAAAAGGAGCAATCTGGATTGGGGGCACCATGCTTTTAAATCAAATTGGTTCATCAATGCTTTTACTTTTTGATTCTTGAATAATATAACTTGTAAATGTCTCATGAGCTTAGTTCAACTGTTTTACCCTGTCAGGGCCTGATGTCACTGCTGACCTAGGATCAGTTTGGACCTTTTAGACCATGATGAATAACATTTTATGGACAGGTGGGGTCCTGAAACTGCTGTAGGTCAACACTCCTACTCTGAGAGGTTCTGTGGATACGGACCCAGAACCCAGAATATAAGACAGATTTACGCCATTGTTTGTAAACTGTACAACACTGTATAGCTTCAAAACATGGTTAAAACTATCATCTTGATCTCATGGATGGTCAGTCCTGGCATCCATAGCTCAGTCTATGAATTTGAGTGGTTCCATTTCTCAGCCCCAGCCCCATCCCTCAGCTGTTTACCAAAAAAGTGGAAAGGATTTGTTGTTTGAATCCCGGATTGCCCCTTTAAGCAATAGGGCCTACAGTTTCTACACAAAAAACGGAGCTCAGCTAAAAAGGCCTTTTTTATCAGACAATCCCCTTTGATAAGAACTGATCTTATGTTTCATTGACAGGACTACTACTGGCTGTAATCAGACAGCACCATAAGATTGAACACTGGGGGGTTTGTGACTTGAAATGCTCCCTCTTACCATCTCCTCGTCCTCAGCCAGCACAAGGTCATAGTCACTGAGCGCCACGCAGAAGATGATGGCTGTGACGCCCTCGAAGCAATGGATCCACTTCTTCCTCTCTGACCGCTGTCCTCCCACATCGAACATCCTGTAGTGGGGGGGGGGGGGGGGGGAGTGGGAGAGAGAGAGAGAGAGAGAGAGAGAGAAAAAAAAAGAGGAAGTGAGAGACTGATGGGCGAAAGAATAGAAAGATAACCAGTGGGAGGGTGAGAGGTGAGAAGCAGCCCTACAGTAGTCAATGTGCTGCTCCACTGATAGTGTGAGTTGGCGAACCACATGGAGAGAAGACACGCTCACTTCTGATTTGAATTCTAACATGTCCGAACTTCCTGGTCACGGCTCCTCTCTACTCGTGCAGTTTGAGAGGCGCTCTGAGGCGATATAGGAGCTTCAACCAATGAGAATCCTGGATGTTGTAAACAATGGTAACACGCAAGTTGTGTTTGGGACCATACAGCACTTAGAGCTATATAATACTAATATTACAATTGTCGGTTTGGAACCTTGAAATGTACTGGCAGGACCAAAGCTACCTTTATGGCAGGGGAAGTCTCATTAGGGTTAGGGTTAGAGCATGCCCCTGCCGTGCTGGGTTTCGGAAGTTCGCTTATCGGAGTTCTGTGTAGCTAACGTTGCTTGCTAATTTGTTCAGTCAAGTCAAACAAGTATCTGACATGAAACGCCGATGGGTGATTTTAGTTTATAGCGTTGCTGATTATGTGTCTCTCATCACAATACCTCATTTGAATACCAAAATATGTCTAGCTAACGTTAGCTACCAAGCTAGATCATCAATTGCTAAATTAGCCTTTCCTCCTTAGTTACATATCCAGCGACTTTTGGTTTAACTGAATCTGAACATGCAGTGTTGTCCCGACATAGTCTCATTACGAACCCAAATATTTTTTTTACCGCTGTTTGTATTTATTTATTTGAAGCGCAGTTTTCAGCACTGCTCGTGGAAAATGTTCGAGCAGGTTCGCAGAAAGGATAGTGGCTTAGTCAAACCTACAACAATGTCAATGTCGAATCCGGTTAACTGAAAAACGCGGTCTTGTTCGGTAACGGTTTATCAGTTCAAAACATTTGAAACCGTCCAACCCTAATGTCTAGCGAAAATGATCAATTAAGAAATTCAAATTACTTAGTAAGAATAGACAGCCCCTGCCACCTCTCAAACCGCACGAAGATAACGTGTCCAAATTCCCCTTTAGGCCCTTTCTCAGTGCAAATATGACAACAGCTGTTTGGAGGCAAGCACATGCCGTTGTCCTGGAAGTGAATAAACATTGAACGGGGAGGGTGAGAGGCGGCTCAGTCACATCGACCAGTGTGAGCGGTCACATAAATTGTGTAGACAGCTGGACGTGGACGTATGAGACCCTCGTAGGTTGGAATAGTCTGCGTTTGTGAACATCTCAGTCCGTCTGGCTTAAGTGTTGGTGACTGAGAGAAAGTGTGCTAAGTGCTGTGTTTAGGGTTAGGGTTAGTGCTGTGTTTAGGGTTAGGGTCAGTGCTGTGTTTAGGTCATTGACTGACTTGAAGTACAGATCCTTGAATGTGAAGTGCGTCTCCACGATGCCGGTGGTCTTGACTCGCGTCCGCAGGACATCCTGTTGAGTGGGCACGTAGCTCTGCTGGGATATCCTGTCCAGGTCATTCAGGTAGCTGAAAGGAAAAGAGGAGGACATTTATTTAATGTAAGAGTGATTTCGATAAATGACCATTGTCCTTTCAAAAAATTTTCATTGTCCTTTCAAAATCAGAAGGCTAAAATACGTGAAAGGAAGTTCTGGTGTCGATATGATGGGAACAAAACATGCGAAACAAATGCAAAAAAACAGAGAAATACAGTGGCCTCTGTTACAGTGAAACATTATATCTTTGATTTGAAATCAAACATTTACTATGGAGGTTAAAAGTAGAGATTGTCATCTTTTATTTTAAGGGGATTTCAGGGCACCAAAGATTCATATAATATCCAAATTAAGCACTCGTGTTAACTATTTGGTCAACAATCCTTTGCATGCAATAACTGCCTGAAGCCAGCGAACGATTGACCCCCACTTGGCACTGGGTGTCTTCTCTAGTGATGCTCTGCCAGGCTTGCAGCCATAATGCAGCACAGTGTTATTCAGGCTGGGAACTTCAGGTGACAGAACAGCTGGTTCAGACGTGCGCAAAACCACCATCACATGTTTAAGATAAAATAACATATTTGGTTCCTTACCCTGAAAGGAGTCTATGGACAAGGACAGACTTCAATCCACACACTGTTTTATCTGGTCATGGTAACTAACAGCTGATTTTTTTCCAACCAAAATTCAATGCAAGTCAATGGAATCTAAATTAGCATGTTTGAAATCACGCTCGAATCATCTCAAAGTCATTAAGATCAAGTCATTCAGTATTTTCCAGAGAATTTCAGATGATTTGGGCATGACAACATGCTCCACCTGCTCAGTCACTTAGTATATTATTTTTTGGTGCCCCGAAATAGAGAGATTTCAAACTCAAACATTTGAAGTACAGAGCCAAAAAGAAGAAAAATATGATTCACTATTCCATTTACGTACGCAGGGTATTGTACATACCTCCACAAACTTCACTTACAAAGAGATTATTCCCAAAAGAAACTGCTGAACTGAGGGTAAAGTAACAGTACATACATACTGTACACTATCTCTGGCAAAAAGATAGCTCTACATTTGCCTTGAGTGGACCAGTCCAGGACTGTCGTGTTTCCAAAACAAACCCAGCGACTTGGACAGAAACTTGCGTTTGCCCTCAGGGCCCTCCGACTTCCCCATGTCTGTACAAGTAGCACTCTTGCTTAAGCAAAGTTGCTGCAACCGCACCGTCTATTACAGTGTTCCTCCTTCCATGGCCTCGTTTGCATGACTCAGGCAGGTTTATGATCTGTGGGGGGTTTTGTGAGCCAGCGCCATACCGATCCGGCAAGAACTGCCTTTTTCCTGGTTGATAATGATAACCACTACATTCTTCACACACGCGCGCGCACACACACACACACACACACACACACACACACAAACACCATGAATCCTCACCTATCATGAAATACATGTTTGGCATAGAGGTATGTAATGACGCAGGGCTCTGAGCTCATTGTCGGTGTGGTCTGATAACGTGAGGTCGTATAATGGCCTGACTGTCCACCGCTAAGCCCCAGCGGTCTCTAGGAACACTAGGAACACTGAGGAGAGGTGGTGGTGGTGGTGGTTGTGGTCATGTTGTAAGAGAAATGATGTTATCACTCTAGTGCTCTTTATTCTCTCTCACGGGCATGGTGTGGAAGTTGACACTGCAACAGTACATACTTGCAATAAGCCTGTAATGAAAATGAATGGATTGGAGAGGCACACTAGAATGCCCTAATACTAAGACAGACGGGAACTTCACTTCATAGTTCAAGGGCATGTGCAATAGACATGTAAAATGTAGTGACAATCAAGTGTCAAGTTTATGCAATTTGAGGAATGCAAGAAAGCCACGTCATTCAAAGATCAGCAGGATTTCATTCCCATCTGAAATAATATTATGCTCTTACTAGGAGGCGGAGTCGTTGAGCTGGTACTCTCTGGACCTGCCGAAGCAGACCTGGACCCCTGCGTCCTGCCATAACCTCATGATGACCCCCGCCAGTTCAGGGGTCATGACCCCTTCCTCCGCAGAGCTGGCCAAGGCAAAGAGCTGTCGTGCGTCGTCCTGGAAACAAGAGCCCAAGTTACTAACAGGAAACACACTCATTACCAGCCAGTCATCATCATCAGGAAAAACCAGGGTGGAGCAAGAATAACATGTTACCCCTAAATGGAGATGTCCAGTTAGTTTTTATGTTAGTTAATATTTGAAGTAATTCACTGATGGGGGTTTCACAAAGTTTCACCAAGTCTCAGTAAAATACAGTGTATTTACATTGTACTTCCTTATTGTCATCATTGTATTTCCTTGGTGTCGTCATTGTAACCACACTGAAACCAGACTAACTGTGGATTATCTAACCAATGACTTGGCACTGGTTGGCACAATGTATAATGGTAAAACGGTCATGTGCTATGTAAAGATCAGAGAACCTGTGTGAGGCTGACTCACTGATCGTGTGGCGTCTCCAAAGTCGATGCCAAGCCTGCCCATGGCTCTGATGATGGCGATGATGGACTGAATGGTGTTGCTGTAAACCACCACTCTGTACTGGCTGCATTCTTCCTGCGTGTATCCATCCTCGTGGATGATTCTGGAAAGCAGAATGTGAAAGTTGACATGCACCGACATGCACTGAAAGACTAGTTCCAATTCTAGAGGCTATTTCCTTACTGGTGCTCAGGACCAACTGTCATTTCAGTGTCATCATGGATATTAATATTGGATATCTGATCTGACTAAGAGAGTATACTGTGTGTAACTGTTGAAAGAAACACTTACTTCATCTGCTTTACAATTGTACTCTTCCCAGACTCACCAGCACCTTGAAGTATAGGGCAGAAATATCAAATATTAAAGAAGACAAATATGATCAGGCAATTTCCAAAAACACTTCCATTATATTAGTAACAGAACGCATGTATGTAGACTAAATCGGAATGATTGTGTTGATATCAACACCCCCCTCCCCCCCACACACACCACCACCACCACCCCCCCACATTGGATCTAGGGGACACTGACTGAATAAGATTCAAGTCTGTGGCAGAATCGTGCATATTATTTATAAGTTATAAGTTATTATAAGTTCAATTTGAGCGTTTTAGAGGCTTCGGGAGAGCTGACTTACCCAGGAGCAACAGCTTGACCTCGCTGTTCGCCTTCTCCCCAGCCTCCCGCAGGTTGCGATCGATCATTTTGCTTCTCTCCATCGCGGCTTTGTCTTCGGCGCTGAGTGTGCAACCCATGTTGAATCTAACAAACACGAACAAACGCGTTTAAACAGCTTAAAGATACGATGATCTAGTTAAATAACGATCGTAGCGCAGATCGTAGCACCGTAACCGATCGTGTTCGCCGACGGAACCAGCTTTCTACATCCGAGTTATTGTAATCCTGTAGACATGGATATTTACTAGACACATCACGGAAATAAACTGACGATCTTATAATATACCGCTATCTCTATATGATCTATACAAAAAACTAGGTTGATGGATGGTGGTCCATGTCAACTAGTAGAGACACATGTTTAGTTAAAGGAAATGTTAAATGTCCCTCTAGGAGGAGCGAAGCCAAAGCGTGAGAATGAAAGAGGAGAAAAAAAGGCGTTGGCCAGACACAGAAACAGCCAGACTCAACTCATGTTGGGTTTCAGACAGTTCAGGGTTTTTCAAACAACACATTAATGATTAAGACACATATGGACATGCAAGAAGAAGTCGTATTTGATTAGAAAATCTTAATGTAAATAACCTCATAAAGAAAGCTACCGTCAATGTGTAGAGTAGTTAGGAGTAGTGTTTTCTGTTTGAAAGTTTCAGTTCAAACTTCCCCTCCACCCACCCTCATCAGACTGAAAACAAACTGACTGAAATACTCTTTAAACATTTCTAAACACTACTGGGATTTCCCTGCTTTAGTATTTATATATACTATAGACTTCCCTGCTCATTGTGGGAAAATGTGGGATAGTTAGACCTAGTTAGGATAGTTTAGGGATAGTTAGTCGTATAATAGTAAACAAAAAATGTTTACTTTCAACAGTACCACGTGACGCAGAAATACACGGAAATCGAGCAAATGGGACAGGGAATGATGGGAAATGGAGTCCTAATCAACTTAATGGACAGGTTGCATTTGAATATGCTAGCTAAATATTGGGGGTGTCATTTGATTGTCATATAAAGTAACATTTTAGACATTTATTATCAGCTCAGATATATATATATATAATATAATATATAATATATAATTTCTTATAATTTATTTTTTTATCTATTCTTTACTTAAGTTTTTTTTAAATGTTTTTTACTACCATACAGATATTTGTTTTTTTTATCTACTCACTAAATTGTTGGTAAAACTGGTAACTTGTTTATATGTGTGTGTGGCTAGATGGACAAATCTATATGTATGTATGCAGACATGTTTGAGAGGGAGGGGTGGGTGGAGGGCAGGGAGAAAAACAGAAAATATTCATGCCTTTTTCAATGTACATATCTTCTATACTGGAATAAAAAATATTATTAATTTAAAAAAAAGAAAAAAAAGAAGGTGAGGT
Source organism: Nansenia antarctica (assembly GCF_963989245.1). Lineage (NCBI taxonomy): Eukaryota > Metazoa > Chordata > Actinopteri > Argentiniformes > Microstomatidae > Nansenia > Nansenia antarctica. The sequence goes on along the minus strand of NC_137691.1, from coordinate 11,842,234 downwards.
CTTCAGGTTTCCAACAGGAAAAGCTCCTCCTACCACCTACTACTGAGAAATGTCACTGGGTATGTTGCCATGGGAATGGCAGAGCCCTGGAAAAGCTGGGGGCGGGTTGACTGAGGGACCTTTGCTGAGGTGTGATCCTGCAGAGATCCAACATTTACTATGTGCAAACAGCAAGACAATGTTCAACAATGCCATGGTTCATTTTTTTTCTTCTTTTACAGTGATTTTCAATTTGTAGGCCTACCTTGTTATACAGTCTCAGAGTATCAGATTCACTTTGAGTTGAGGAGCTAAAGGAGATATACGGGCCTACCTCTCTTTCAGAAACACACACATCTTCATTGATCATTTCAAATATGGAATATAGGCCTAGATCCACAGATGATAGACAGCAAATATATTTTGTCAGCAATACCTGTTTTCTCTGCTAAAATCGAGTTCCCCACTTCTCTCTCTGTTTCACTCTCAGGATATAGAATGGGTGAAAAGCTGTGATCCATCTGGCCCTTTGTTGTGACTGTTTTTCTCTGTTTTTCTCTTCTCTTCTTTCACCTGAAGGTCAGATCACTGACTTTGGCTTTGAAGCTGAAATGTCGCCTTGAGGTTAGAGTGTTTGAACTGCTTCTCTCTCCCTCTCTCTTTCCACTGGAATATCAAAGCAACGAGGGAGTTATCCACATACGACAAGAATACCGAGCTATATGGGAGAGAGAGAGAGATCCAAATATCCCTTGGCACAAGTAGCTATTGAAAACCATGTCTCCATGAGCCATCGTGAAGAGAGACCAAGGTTAAGTGCACACAAACATAGTAGACCACACTTTTTCATGACATGAAGATGGCATATTGTCCTTGTTCTTAATCAATAAATGAGTCAAAAGCCGGGAAATGAAATTAATAACTTTAATTCTTCACTCTTGCACAATGCATCTACTTTTTTTCACAGGGTTTGATACCTCCTACAACATCAGTGTCACCTACCTGGACACCTCGACCGATCCTCCACACGATGTGACAACAGCGCAGACTTGAAACAGTCGTCATAAACCTCTCACAGGAAGCCATATCAGGACAGCTTTTTGTTAAGTCTTTCCTTGTCTTAAACGGCTGAAGGAAAGCAACCCCGGGATCAAAAATATGTGGCATGACTTTGAACACAACCTCTTTTATATCTGTACACTTGTATGCTGACCTGCAAATGAAGTCATTCCTATATTTGAGGTAGAGACCCTGAGGATAATCACTGCATGGTTTATCCTGCTGGATTGGCCAATCGCAACAGCTAATCAACACACACTGAAAAGACCATTACTGTATAGCCTAACCCTTTGAATACACCTTTGTCTTTAGGTCATTAATAAATAAAAAGATCATCAATAATACCAAATAAGAATAGCCTAGCGATAATCATAAATAATGAAATTGGAGTTGACCTCACTAGGTGATAAACAGTTTCATAAACCATAAGATACAGACAAATGATGTTTAACAACAGTGAAAATAATAATAAAAACAAATCTAATTGTATGTCGAATGTGATGCAGTGCACCAACAGAAAAACCTCTCATCTACCTGCCCATGTCAAAGAACATGGTTAGAGACATGATCTATTACTTTCGGGACAAGCCAGAAGCACTTAAGGATGTGTTTAAAAAAAAAAGAAAAGACTGCCGACATCCTAAATGTGGTCACAATAAACCTGGCTTGCTTATAGGAAAACACAAGAAAAGCACCAGAGAGAGGGGTACCTGCCCAGTGGTTTACATGTAAACAACAGGTGGCTGACCCATAGTATGTCTTACAGAGTGCTATTACAGTACTGTAGCTCTGTTATCTCCAAAAGGCACAACTTATTCTTTATCATAGAGACATGGTGTCTTTCCATAGGAGGCGGCTTATTGTCTACTACAGTACATACCTTGCCATATTATCTTGCGGAGGTAAAGGGGGTCAGGAATATTATAATGTTTTTATATATTACCTCTTTTGTTCCAACATTGGCTTCTTTGAGGTTGTTGCTGCTTAAATGCAGACTCAATCATAGCACAGCTGTCAAATAGTAATTGATTACCAGTATGAAATATCTGGTTAGTACATGGGGCAATTCTATTCTATTCTACTCTATAAAACTGCCCATATGCTGAGAGTCACAAGGCCTGATATAGTTCAAGGTAGTCAAATAAAAAAATCAGCTGACAGACAATTTTTCTGGGAAACTACCTCTGGGAGTTGGGCTCCCATGAGACCCGAAAGGAAAAGGTCAATAAATACATTTATAAAACTTAAACTATCTTTATGATCAATATCATTATGTTATGATAATGAGCTCAGAGTTCATTGATTGCCTGATGCTCCGCAGCTGCATATTGTGCTATACTGGATGTCACTAATTTCAAATTCCCCTCAGAAATTCTAGCCTAAATTGCACACAGGAGACTCTAACAGGGGTATATGAATGTAAATAAAAATCCAATGTATTACAACTTCATAGGACGGAAAGGGAGGATGCAAAGAGCAACGTACAATATGGAATCTAAATCAATGACCCAGCTGCTTTTGATTGTTGAGAGTAAAATAAACTCTCTTACTTGCTCACAAAAAGAACACATGACACACTGTTTTTAAAATACTCCAAGAGAGTATTCTCTTTTTAAACAACAATTGAATACATAAAAACCCCTAACTGTCTGATATAATATGGTTGTTTTTCATCTGGTGATGCTCAAGAAACTCAGACGTCTCCTCTGCGATCTGTCCGGGGATGCGGAAGTCAATGGGTATGGGCTGTGGGGGCTGAGGGGGGGGCTGGGACTGTGCCAAAGAGCGGCACGCTTCCCCCTTTGGACTGGAGGTGCTGTGTGAGTCCTGGGGGTCCAGGTTGCAGCCGGTGCCCTGGAGGAACTGAAGAAAATTCTCCTCTATGGACCCCTCGCGGCTGGGCAGCCGGTCCTCTTCGCCTGCCGCGCGGCGGAACAGGCAAGGCAGGTGCTTGCCCAGCTCCTCTCGGATCTGTCGGTTCAGACAGCCGTAGAAGAAGGGGTTGGAGGTGAAACAGAAGTAGGCGATCCAGGTCACCACCTCTTCCAGGGGGGCCAGCGCGGCCGGAGGGCTGGAGGCCAGGGCCGAGTACAGGTGGAAGGAGAAGTAGGGCAGCCAGCAGCAGAGGAACTGCCCGCCTACCGCCGCCAGCACCGCCGCCGCCTTGCCCCCGCCGAAGGGCCGCGAGTGAGGGGTGCCGCGGCCCGCCCCGGTCCCGGTGCCCGTCCCTGAGCTGGTCACCATGGTCGAGCGGCTGCTGAGCGACTCGGAGCGCCGGCGCCGGGGCGTGTCCATCCAGGTGGGCAGCGGCCCGTGATGCATGGCGGCCACCCTCGCCACCTTGAACATGCTGCAGTACACCACCAGGATCACCAGCAGCGGGCACAGGAAGTAGACCAGCGTGAAGAGGACCATGAAGGCCACGCGGTTGGACCCTCCCCCCGTCCAGTGCAAGGAGCAGCGCCTGTGTCCCTGAGCGGGATGGGAGGGGACGGCCCCGCCCGCGCCCCCGACCCCGCCGCCCTCCAGGAGAGGAGTCCTCCCGCCCTGTAAGGCCCAGGCCAGCAGGGGCAGGGCGGACATGGCCAGGGCTTTGACCCATATCCCCACCAGCACTGAGGCCACCAGACCCAGGGTCATCTTCACCTCATAGCGCATGGGGTGTATGATGTAGTAGTAGCGCTCCACGTTGATGGCGGAGATGGAGAGGATGGCGGCGCTGACCAGGCACACGCTGAGGAAGAGGTAGCTCCGGCACAGGGCTTCGCCGAAGAAGGCCCGGCCCGAGAGCATGCCCAGGGGCATCAGCACCAGGGCTGCCAGCAGGTCCACCAGGCACAGGTGGAAGACGAAGGCGAACTTACGCAGCTGCGGGGCCTTGGCGATGACCGCCATGACCGCCACGTTGCCCACCACGGCCAGCAGGTCCATGATCAGCATGGCGAGCAGCGCTAGCGACTGGGACAGAGCTCCGCCCTCGGGCGGTGTGGAAAGGGACATGTTGGGCTGTGGGAGCGGGTGGGAGGAGTTCCACTTGGGCTCCATCGTAGGGCGGGAAGAGGCAGGCAGACGGGGGCCGTCACAGGCCCATCACCCATCCTTCACAGCCAGAGGAGGGCGCGGGCTGGAACCAAAGGCTTGGTTCTGGGAGGAAGTCTGGGAGCCAGCAGGGTGAAACTGGGTGGGGACCAAAAGCTCAACTTCCCCAGCGACGGAGACTTTTTTTCCCTAAAGATAAAGAAAGACAGGATGAAATAAAGGACATTAGCTTGATACTCCACAATGGACGACACAGGATAATATGATATGTGACATGTTCTAGTCTTTTGGTCGGCAACCAATCAAAATGTTCGGGCTTTTCTTTTGAAACACGGAACTACGTTTCAATGTTGTTGAGAATCACAACACACACTCGCTAGTCAAGCTAACATACTGCAACGCAATGGATTTGGTGAGTAATCCCCAATGCTACCTAGTTAACTATTAACTATAACACTACTTAGCAGGCTCGCAAAACAAGCTGTGTTAGTTGACTAGCGATGTGTCATTGATTTTCAACAACGCTGAAATGTATTCATCATTTCTAAAGAAAAGTCTGATCATGACATCAGATCCCGATATGCGGACCAAAGCATTAGAACGTGTCACATATAAGGCACACACCTTTTGCCCCCCTTTTTGACCAGTACCATTTGAAGGATTCATTAAGGTGCCATTTTGTAAAAAAAACCTAGCTCTCCTCAAATCTGGATAAAGCTAATCTCGCCAATGCATTAAAAACCAAAACCAGTCTGCAAAGAAGGTAATCACTAATTCCTCAATCAATATGCAAGCAGAGGGATTTTCTATTTTCATTTGCAAGATGCCGAAAACAAGCCCTGCATTCTGTAAACCGAACCTGATTCTCAGAAACACACAACATCACAACGAAAGCGAGAAGCCTCCTGCCATCCCCTTTGGCTGATCACACTCAGGGCTACATGATATTCAGCTTTTTCATGGGAGGCATGAGAACAAAGTGATGCCTCATCTGTGTTCCCGTAAACACTGCCTTCCCCTAACAAACCACAGAGCCCTCAGGTGAGTGAGTATGTCATTGTGCTATTTCCAAAGCATCATATGACGATGTGTCACAGTCTTTGCCTTGTCACAGGGAAGCCAAGGCTGAAGAGATCTAATTGATATGGCGCAATCCATAGATAAAGAACACAATCTCTCCTCTGCAGCCTCGAGCTGCCCATGGGGGGGGACGTTTCTCATCCCTTATCACTAAGCTGAACTGCTGTTAAAATGAAATATTGCAGGAACATGATGGTTAACACAGTACAGTACAGTATTTACATGAGAGGGTTGATTGTAAAACCGATACCGAGGGTATTCAGAACTTTACAGCAGAGCAAAAAAAAAAGAAGAAAAAAAGAGGATATTCTGAGTTGATAATCAACTCAGTAAAGAGATTTAACAAAGAGCTTTCTATTGATTAAAAACCTCTATCATTTGGGCCCAAAATGTCACACCTTGTGCACCAAGCCCTCCACCGAGCCACCCATGTGGTTACACACAGAGTATTTATGTAAGAAGCTTGAACTAAAACCAGATATAATGATGAGGGTTTAGTAGATAGTAGTAAATCCATTTCAGAGGGCAGTGAAGTTTGCCTCAGAGAACCCGGGAAGAAAGAAGCTTTTTGGACCAGGAGTGAGGGAGGGAGTGACAGTGACCAACTCACCTTGGAGCTCTATGGTCCTGTCAAAGGAGTGATGTCTCCAAGAAAAACAGGTCGAGACTCTACTGCCTTAGCAGACGAGATTACTCCTCCGGACAACTGACTGTCACAGCAGAGAAAGACAGGGAGGGTTGGGGAGAGGCAGGGGGAATATGACAGAGAGAAACAGCCATCAAGGGAGGTATATAGAGAGGCCGTTATTCTACGAGATGGGCGGGTAAGAGCTCCTTTAGCTTATATTGGACGCAGTAACATATTATAACTTATCATAATCCTATTATGCAACTTGTCTATAGGATTGGCTATAGGATACAGGATAAACCTCATTACCCCTCCTACCAAACCTATGTATGTATGATGTATGAGGTTTGGAGGCTGTTGGTTAGGGCGTGTGGGTGTGGTTTACAGTTTACAGTTTACAGTTTATTCCGACCTACTTCTGACCCCTTCTCTTCCTCCTGTTCTTCCTCATCCTCTCCCTGGCAATAAACCCTCGGTTGTCATGCCTTCTCCTCTTAACTCGTATCTGCTGTTTGCAAGGTATCTGGTATCGTAAAAAAGATCTACTTTTTTTAACTACTTAAAGGTGCAATTACTGACATTCAAACATTAACAAAGTTCACTATACTCCCACACGCTGGTTTGGTAACCAGCTGAGGTATGGGGCTGGAGAAGGGGCTCGAACACTCTCAATTTCATAAATGTGTTGAAGCTATACAGTGTTTGTTTACAATGTCCTTGTTCACGATCACTGAAGTAAAACAAACGTATATTTTGATGGAGTAACACAACTAAGCTCATGAGGCATTTCTATGTTATAATCTTCAAGAATCAATGGCTATCAGGTGAGGCTGGTGGAGGTAGACATCCTTATTTCATTCCATGCATTATGACAAGCCCGTCCTCCGATTTCTACCTCCACCAGCCTCCACTGATGGCTACATACAGTGAATATCATTCATTTAAAAGTCCAAACATGAATGTACCAATTACAGGTTGCACCTTTCAGAAAACAAAACACTTTTGTGTGTATCATAATTTGCAAGGCCTATTGACTTGAACATCATTCACCAGGTTAGCTACTATGCTAACTATGTCAACATGCTAGCCACCCAGTCCTAGATTACAAACTCTCCCACCTTACCACTCTTCTGTGTGATTACCCTTACAGACAACCCTGCCCCCCTTAAAACACACACACACACACACACACACACACACACACACACACACACACACACACACACATTTCCCGTCCTCCCAGTCCCTCCTGCCTTTTGATCCCCTCTGAAGCTGTCATCCACAGGTCCCTGTGTCTGCCCTGTTATCTCTCAGCCCACTCCTCACTAAATCACAAATCCAATACACTCACTCCTGCAGACCCAACCCCATGCCATAACATCACATTATACAGTAGCACCATGTTAACACACTTCATCACACCATGTAAATCCTTCAGGCCAGGGGGGATACGAGAAGGATAAGAGAAAGAGAGAGTAAGAGAGAGAGAGAGGGAGAGAGAGAGAGACAGAGAAATTGGGACATAGAGGAAAATAGAGAGAGAGTCAGTGCAGTGTACCTGGGAATGTTTCCTGATGCATTAGCCCGCTGTCCTGGTCATTGATGATAGAGACATGGTGAGCTCCCAACACTGGGCTGCACGGTAGACATCAGTCAGAACACGTTGTGTATGGTACAGACTACAGAGGCACTCCCCTCTCCATCAGCTTGCTTCTCCTCCTCTCCCTGTCTTCTTTACCTCTCTCATCTCCTCTTTTCTGGGTGACAGCAGTAGAGACGGATCTAGGGATGGGAGGGAGAGAGAGAGAGATAGAGAGAGAGAGAGATAGAGAGAGAGAGAGAGAGAGAGAGAGAGAGAAAAGCCAAGGAACGAATAGTGTCTCCCTCCACTCGCCGATGCAAATACTCGCACACACACACACCGCACACATACACACACATAAGCTCACTCTCTCCCTCTCTCTCTTGCACACTCACACACAGTGACTGCAGAGATGGAGAGGGAGGCAGAGAAGCATACGACCAGACCCACTCTCTCTCTCTGCTGGGTCCTAGTGCCCCCTGCCAATGTCTTGCCTGCTGGTTTATTTGCTTTGCATACAGTATGAAGGAGTAACATCAGTAACCAGGCGTATCCAGGATGCTGAACAGAGAGAGGAGACATACCGTATCTTTGTATTCGTTTTTCTGTTTCATTCTATAAACCTTTTTTTTTTGTTCATAAATACTCAGTTGAACTAGGAGCCCGAGACGTGATAGTGTTTGACCTCTTGACCTCCAGATGACCTGTTTTTGTGTTACCTCCCGATTGATCGATCCCATTCACATACACACACACACGTGCTCACATGCACACACACACACACACACACGCACGCACGCACACACACACACACACGTGCTCACATACACACACACACACACACACGCACGCACGCACGCACGCACGCACGCACACACACACACGCACGCACACACACACACGCACACACACACACGCACACACACACACACACACACACACACACACATACCTCTGTTCCCCTACCCTCTGCTTTCCATTGTATCCATATCCCCTTTAACACACACACACACACACACACACACACACACACACCTGCCCGCACGCACTTAGTCAACCTGTCATCTGAGGTAATTGTTCAATAATTAGAGGGGGGGAATAGAATCATTGTGAAGGTTTGCTTGCTCTCCCCTCTCTCCCAGCGTTAGACTGAGACAAAGAGGTATTGATCAGCCCGGGTCCACACAGGCGTACAGCACCAGCCAGGCTAGGCCACGTCTCACCAGGATAACACACACAGCTGAATTAGTCTCCTGTTGCCACGGTGATCTTCACTCAGATGAGGACAGCCACTGATGGACGTTTTCATATACAGTCTCTCTCATTGCATCGCCACATCATTTCCATGAGTGTCTAGTGGGGGGACGGACGGGGGGGGGACAATGAAATATAGACTGTAGTTAGTCAGTCATGCATCTCAACACAGGGGAGCTACTGTACGTGGAGCGGCCGGGCCCTGAGTGTTTTTCATTTGCATTTATTACAAAAGGTTGCAGATGATGATGATGATTCACATGAATTATCATTTTATGGAAAGGATACCCCAGGATTGAACTCCCCTAAATGACAAGTTGGATGAAAGCACAATCGCAATGGCAATGATATGATGACGCCGGTCTACCGGTAGAGCTGGAACATGAGATTAATATTACTCTGGCGATGCTCTTGTGTCGCTATGAGGCACAGCTGGCTTAAGAAGTTGATGTGCATTAAGGTCAGCTGAGACTAATCAGCGAATTATTCCAAGAGTGAAAACAAAACACGGCGCAGCAGCTTTTAGTCACTCTGCCGCATGCTCCTGGAACAAACTCCCTGAAGAAATCAAACAGGCCCAAACTCTAAAACTATTTAAATCTAAGCTAAAAACCTTCATATTTTGCAACAGTTATGATTAACCGCTAAGACTTCCATCCATGTTTTTTTATTCATTTCCATTATCTTATTAAATGTGTATCTATCTATATATCTCTCTCTCTTTATATATATATATTCTTATCATTTTATTTCTCTTTTTGAATCTGTTTACTATTCTCCTCTTGATGTATTTTTTTCATGCTGTATGTAAAGCGCTTTGAATTGCCCCTGTTGTATGAAATGTGCTACACAAATAAACTTGCCATGCCTTGTTGATTTCCTATAGGCCTACTGTACCTCAACTCAGCAGAGGGCCGTTCTGACAACAGAATGGGCATGCATCATAATGTACTGTGCTCTCATATGCACCCATGGTAATATGATGATCTGATCTAATCATCACCTGACTCTTCTGCTGCGGGACTGGCGTCCATCGCCGTGTCATCACTCCAAACACACAACAAGAGCGGACAGAGCAGACACCCTGACTCCTCTCTCCAGACCCATAGCCGTGGGCAGGCAGACATGGTGTCTGGTGGTTATTGTAGTCCACGTTATTCTGGATAGGATACTGTGTTTCAGGGTATCAGGGGAGGCTGGTGGAGTCAGCAGTCAGAGGATGGGCTCATTGTAATGCATGGAACGGAATGAGGGATGGCATCACGTGTTTGACAACGTTCCTCATTCCGTTCCATGCATTACAATGAGCCCGTCCTCTGATTATTTCTACCTCCACCAGCCTCCACTGCAGGGTATTGACAGCTGCTTTCATGGACATGTTCAGTGTTGTTAGAGGAGAGATGGAGGAGATTTAGAAATAATATTGTGAAGGATCACAACAAGGTTTTCCTTCTGATCGGTTGTAATGGCTAAAAGAGACAGGTGCATATGAGAGAGGATGAGAGATACGAGATACGGGTCTGTGCGTGAGTGTGTGTGTGTGTGTGTGTGTGTGTGTGTGTGTGTGCGCGTGCCTGCGTGCGTGCGTGTGTGCGTATGTGTTAGTGTGTGCATGCATTTGTGTGTGCGTGCATACGTGTGTGTGTGTGTGCATATGTGTGTGCGTGCGTGCGTGAATGTGTGTGTGTGTGCGTGCCAGTACGCGTGTGTGTGTGTGTCTGTCTGTGCGTGCGTGCATATGTGTGTGTGTGTGTGTGTGTGTGTGTGTGCGTGTGTGCGTGCGTGCGCGTGTGTGTGTGTGTCAGGTGTTGACTCATGACAGAAATAGCAGATTCTTGCTCGCCCCGGCAGCACCAATCACTGCCACCGCAAATACAATGGTTTCCACGGCAACCATGAAAATAGACTCCACATTCCCACTCAGAAATAGCAAAGGGCAGCGCGCGCTCACCCCCACAGCCCCCACAGCTGATAATAACCACCCATAAATACGCGCACATAAATATCAACTGTGCTCATAAATACAATCTGGCAATTACCTGCACCAAAACACAATTACAGCACCTACACAAAACAATGGACCCAAATATGAACCCAAATTCACCTGCACATGCACATTAGACATGCATATGTGCATGCATGCAAAAACACTAACCCACCTCATGTTCACTAACATGGTAATGTGCATTAAGATGCTAATGTGCAGTAACATGTACAGGTGAGATGTCGTAGCCCCCCCTCTCTAAATATGCAGCTGTATTGATAGAGAGTCTCTCTTCCCCTATGTACACTAAAGCATGAGACTCATGAGACTCTTGCATCCCCCTAAGCTAGAACCATTAATCAAAATGTAGTCCTTTGAAGCTAGAGATAGATAAGTGGGCAGTGATATTGGTTGCCTTGGAGTCAGGGAAAGGGGAGTGGGGTTACTTACACAAAAGATCAAGCCCAGAGCTTTGAATACGAATAAGTAATATTCTGTAACTCAAACAGAATCAATAGCATCCAACCATCTCAGAACCATGAGTGACAAAACAAACAGCTACTACTGGCCAGCAATGAAAGAGTTAAAAGGATAGCAACATATTCTGTGTGGGTGGATATTATTAGGCATCTGATCCCCTTAATTGGGACAACCATTATGCTGTCAGTCGTTGACTACAGTCACCGATTCAAAGCTCTCTGGTTTGCACATGTGAAAGCCTTCATCGGGCGTAATCAGTGATTGACAGTCATTTTTTAATGATTTAAATTCAGTTATATCACTTGGCTGGGTTTGATGAGTTTCAGGTGTTGCTTGGGTATTATAAGACTGCAGACATCTTCATCCTCAAGATTAGAAATATTGAAGTCTTTCTGTCATGTACTGATATTCTCCTGCTCCTTCACATGCAGATTGTCTGTGAACAGGCATCCGTTTGCACCTTATTGTTGCATCTTGAAGATACTGGTGGATCTGTGCTTTCTTGCTTTCTGCACTTTTCTCAGTTCTCGTTATTTCCACTAGGGGGAGCTCTAGGAGCAATGGCTGGCTAACACACTGTACACAAATACACTTTTATGAAATGCTTTGATTGATGCAATGTTGCAATTTTGTGAATTTCTACAACAATAATCTCACCTCAATAAATATCAAGCTACTAGCCCAGTACCATTCATTGGTCCTATTCCTTCAAGCTCTAATTCTTAGCTACTGGATAATAACATGGGGAATGACCTCATTCATGTGGCAGGGTACTACTATGGGATCGATTATGCAGACGTTTTGCAACAACGACTGATTCACACGACAGTTTGATTGCATGCTGAAATGTTCAAAGGATGAATAGTTCCTGGCGCCTTCCCTTTTGTGTCATGTTGCGTGAGTGAACGATCCTGTCATGTAATTTCAAGGCATGATTGTGAAAAATCAATGGCCCCCACTCAAGTCCAGCCTCGTGGAAACACATGACTGTAGTGGCACACAGAACCCCTGTCGATGACCACTAACATCCCCTAATTGACGCGTTCATTTCACATGATTGCCTTCACTTGAATGGCCAGAGGGTGGCAGTGTCTTACTAATCTTACAGCAGCTTCACATGATGCAACAATAACCAATGTCAGAGAACAGCCAATCAGAGAACAGCCAATCAGAGAACAGCCAATCAGAGAACAGCCACAGGCCAGATATTACCATGTACTGGTATACGTTATTATGTGACTCTCATCACTAATGACAGGGAGATATTTTTGCTAAACACACGCACACACACACACACACACACACACACACACACACACACACACACACACACACACACACACACATTCACACACGAACGCACACACACACAGACACACTCGTTCACGCACACACTCACACACACACACACACTCACACACACACACACACACACACACACACACACACACACACACACACACACACACACACGCACTAATAGCAAATTGCTGCTATAATCATCTCAGAACATGCAATCATTGTGGTGAACTCTTAACCCAGACTAAAGAGCACTCAAGAAGACCTTTCCTCCTCTGTCTCATCCACCATTAAGTCTCTTTTCACCTTCCCAAAACAACAGCAAAGACACCATATACAAGCTCACAAAGGGTCTAGTGACATGTCATTGGATGTACCCCTACTATATTCAACCCTTTTATTCAACTTCCTTTGGACTAAAGAGTCCCTTCACTTCAGACAAATGCCACCAGAGTTCTGCCAGAATTTATCATATGATCTGGCTATGAACTACAAACCCCCAAATATAGTTTTTCTTTTTGAAATAATAATCTAACAGAACCATATCATAGTTTGTTTTTAAAGCTCTCAACAGTCTCGCCGCACCCTACATCAAGGACCTCCTGGACCAGTCTACCTCCTCAAGGCCCAGATCCAGGCTCAGGTCCGACGCCCAACTCAGCCTGAGGGTCCCACGTACCAACCTCAAGAGGAAGGGTGACCGTGCCTTTGCGGTGATAGCACCGACCCTGTGGAACGCGCACCCTTCTGCCATCAAGTTTGCCCCCACTCTGGACTCCTTTAGAGCCAAGTTAAAAACCCACCTCTTCCTAAATGATATTCCCTAAGTCTACTCCCTATTTGTTGTGAATTGTATGCCTGAGATTTACGTTTAAGTCGTCTGTGTCTGATTGCTTTCTGTGTTCCTTGTCTTTGTCTTTATCTGTTCCTTTACCCGGGCTGCGCCCCGGGCCGATGTAAAAGTTGGATGGGGGGCGCATTATAAATAAAATTAACATAACATAACATAACATAACATAACACTCTTCAACACCAAAATTGCATAACAATGAGAGTGTGTGATGGTAGGCTACTGTATTTGTTTACTTGACTTAAAAATATGATGTTCCATTTGTTTGAGTTTTTGTCTTCATCTCTCAGCATATTGCGATGCCATTTAAGAAGGAGGATCCATCTTTGAGCACTCTCACTTAGCTAGTGATTCACTCTGCAGTCAGTCCCTTGGGTTTGGGGGGGGGGTGGGAGGGGGGGGTAGTACCACTCAGGCTACAACTGTGAGAGGCTGCACCATACGAACACCCTAGACTCATTCTCATTATCCTTTCACTGAGAACAAGGGAAACATCGTAAATGGAAAGGCAAAGAGAAAGACGCAGCAATGATGCAGCAAAGTCCCCTCAGTTCTTTTCTTTTCTCAGAAATGTCAAAATTACCATTATGTACAGTATGTTAACATCATAGTTGATTCGTGCTATGTTCATCATATTGACTTGTGTAGCTTTAAAGGGAAACTGAAAACATTCAATGTAGTATACTGTATATCCCAAAACGACTACAAAATCACAACTAAGATCCCCCTTCTCAGGTTTAAATTAGAGCTCTGTTGTAACAAGAGGCAAAAGGAGATGAGTGTCACCTTTATCCAAGTGACAAGCTAACAGAGTTAAAATGGATCTCTTCCAAGGAGTTAAATAAGAGTTGGGCCAGGCTCTTATTCCAGTCTCTCGTGTCAACTTTCAGAGCAGATTCCATACAGTGTCTGATGACAGAATGTGATAGGCTACTGATACCGCACAGAGGGGAAAGAACAACTACTATCACCAATAATGCATGGTTCAGGTTTTTTGCTAGGAAGCGGAAATCTCCCCCTTGCCCCTCCCCAGCATACGTTTTTTTCCCCAGACTGTGTTTGTACTATATCTTGCTTATCCAAGATAAATACTCAGACAAACACTTCCTTTTTTAATCATCTCATGTTCTAGAAGTGGGTATGTGTACATCTGTGGTTTGACGAGAAGAGAAGAGCATCTTGCAATGAACAGGCGCCTCTTCTGAACCAGGTCAAGGAAATCAAATGAATTCTTTCAGTAGTGTCATCTGATCTCCTCCGCTTGGCAGAGGAGGACTATCCTGTGAGGGCATTCCAATTAAGTCTTCACATGCTTGGCCACGCTATGTCTGTTCTCTGGGTGGCAGATCGGGTGTACGGTTCCCCTAAAAAGAATCTCTGTCTCATTCTCTCATTACTTCCTTGGTGGGAGATGTCAACGAGAGAGGGACAGAGACCGAGACAGAGACGGAGCCTCATTAGCGAACCACTGAGCCAGTCACCATGCTGTAATCTGGCACTGGAGGCCCAGAGGAACCCTGGGAGGCTCTGGATGTTCACAACATTTTGTTGTGTTATAGACTCAATTAAAAATGGATTAAATAAATAAAATGTGGCATCAATCCACACACAATACCCCATAATGACAAAGTGAAAACAAGTTTTTTTTAGACATGTCTGAAAATGTATTAACACAGAAATGCATGACAGAAATGTGCATAGGTCTTCACACCCTTTGCTATGACACTAGCTAAAAAGCAAAAACTGTCATCAACAAATCACTTAATAAGTTGAATTGAGTTCATCTTAATGCAAGGATAATAGTTCATGTCATTTTGGAATCAATATCTTTGTTTTTATAGGGTCTCTGAGTGGCACTGGAATAAAACATGTTTTTAGTTAATTGAGTCTATAAGACAACAAAATGTGGACAAAGTGAAGGGGTGTGATGACTTTCTATAGGCACTGTATGGTCAATTCTAACATCTTGAAACATGACTTCAGATTCAGATTCAGATTCAGATAACGTTTATTGCCATTATGCTTGACACATGTAGGAATTTGCTTTGGCATTTACAGAAGGTGCATTTATGCTTTTTTCACATACATGAACAAAACAAGTACAAATACAAATGCAAAGACAGGCAAAAACAGGACAACACAGGACATATATATATATATATATATATATATATATATATATATGTATATAAAGTGCAGTGCAGAGTTATACAAGGTCCAGTGCATGTACAAGGTCCAGTGCATGACAGGAGTCAACGAGTGCTGCAGGACAAGGAGATGTATCACCCTGACCTACCTTCACCCCCCACCCCCACCCCCACCCCCACCAGCAGCAGCAGCCATCCAGCCATTCAGCCCCATTCATAATTCACCGGAGAGGCGTAAAAAAATCTCTCGGATGCTCCTGCGTCAGCATGCACCTTCTCTGCTGTGCCGCAGCCAAGACCAAACCCGGGGCAGGAGGTGGATGGACGGGCCAGATGACACAAGGAACACAGACAAAGGTGGAACTGGCTATCTGGCTTTGTTGTTGTGACAGAGAGGTGTCCTGTGTTAGGGAATAACCTGAGTCTGACTAATGACATGAGAATTCTGCTAAGGTTTCATACGGGTTTAACTTCATGTAGTTATTTGTTTTTTCCTTAATGTCTGTCCTTGTTGTGATGTCCAGATGTTTGTTGTCTAAAAACTTACCCAAAAAAATCAGATTCTGATGAGGAATCTAATGTATCAGAGGCCGTTGATTCTGCTTTTGCCCCGGGACTGGTTTGTCTGGGGCACAGTGGAGAGTCATAACTAATTAAGGGAGGTCATAAGGACTGTTCCTTATTAATTTTTTCTTTAACTGATTTATTGCCATGCAATCAAGTTGTCAGTCAATTGTTGGAATTTGGTATTTTTGCTCTAGGCACAGGGTCTGGGCACAAGGTCAGCCATATCCGGCGCCCCTGGAGCAATTAGGGGTTAAGTACCTTGCTCAAGAGCACATGCAAGCTCCCTCCTGAGGCAAGGATCGAACCAGAGACCTTCCGATTGCTAGCTGACCTCTCTAACCTCTAGGCTACCCCCGCCCCCTGGACATGTTATTGGACATGTTATTGGACATGTGTCATAATAGAAACCACTCAACTCAAGGTTGTCCCCCATGAATGATGCAGCCTTGTGTGAATTGGTGACACACAATAATTGTGTTTATTTGAAGGCAGTACACAGATTTGAGGTAGACTGAAAAGTTACCGGAGCTTGTAGTGCTTATTTGATTTATTTCCAAGGATTTAACAGTATTATTTGAAAACAGTCAATTGGTCAAGACGTATCATCCACCCAAGTTGTGTTAACATCGGGCCAATCAGTGTCATTTTATAAATGTCGCATCTGTATGGCAAGGCACATCATTCACCCAAGGCACATCATTCACCCAAGTTTCATCAAAATTGTCACAGAGGTGATGGAGATAAATCATGTGACTTACGAATGGACAGAATTATGTGACCGATTGTGTATAATTGTGGGGGTAAATAACTAAATAACTATGTTATAATACAGTACAATGTTATGAATGATAGTAATTATAGGAATTTCATGCATTATTAACCAGAGCAAATCAATGTAAAGTGTTATTTACATTATTATTTAATGTGAATATCAATATAACCTAATAATTATAACCATATGATCCTTATAATCTACCTCCATGACAACAAACTGGCTTGAGAGAGCCCTGGGTCATGTGTCAGTAGGGCTCGTATGAGCAGATCTAGATTGACACTTTTGTTTACAATCAATACATTTGACTAAGTAAGTGAATCATCAATCCACCAGTCATAGCAGGAAAAGTAATCTAGCTCAGGCCAGTGGCCATTGGCAGTCGTCGTGCTAGAAGAAGAAAGATTTTCTTTTTTACAGTATTGGGGGGGAAGCAGGTGTGTCTGGAGACACAGTGCAGGGGGGGAGTAGATGTCTCAGGAGGAGCAGTTGAGGTGTAGCCTGAAGAGATGGGTCTTCAGTCTCTGATGGAAGATGGAGAGTGACTCTGCAGTTCTGACAGCCGTGGGAAGCTCGTTCCACCAGCGGGGAAGTGAAGAGGCGTGGCCGGGCAACGTGACTGCCGCGTTGGCATAGAGGTGGTGGGGCCAGTCGACCAGCAGAGGTGGAGGAGCGGAGTGAACGGGCTGAAGTTTGGGGGGTGACGATTGCTTGCAGGTAGGCAGGGGCTGTCCCTTTTGCTGTCCATTGGTGAGCACCAGGGTCTTGAATCTAATGCGAGCTGCTAGGGTGCGAAGGAGGGGGGCAACGTGAGAGAATTTGAGGAGGTTGAACAACAGACGGGCGGCAGCATTCTGGATGAGCTGCAGAGGTCTGATGGCGGAGGCGGGGAGCCCGGCTGTTGCAGTAATTAAGGCGGGAGATGACCAGTGAGAGTTGCTGATGTTGGAAGAATCTGCAGGAGTGTGCTGTCGCTGCGATGTTCTCCGCACAGGATAGGCAGTTGGAGAAGTCTTGGAGAGGGCAGGATTTCCCAGGGAGGAAAAGTAGCTCAGTCTTGTTAAGGTTGAGCTTGAGGTGGTGGGCTGACATCCATGAAGAGATGTCAGCGAGACATGCAGAGACGTGTGTCAGGGGGGTGGAAAGACAGGAATAGTTGAGTGTCATCTGCGTAGCTGTGGTAGGAGAACCCGTGTGAGGGAGATTACCGAGCCAAGAGACTTGGTATAGAGGGAGAACAGTAAGGGCCCTAGAACAGAGCCCTGGGGTACCCCAGTGGTGAGGTGTGCAGTGCCAGAGATGCCCAGTTCTGAGAGGATAGAGAGAAGGATCTGGTGGTTTACTGTGTTGAAGGCAGCAGACAGGTCCGGGAGAATGAGAACAGAGGAGAGGGAGGAAGCTTGAGCAGAGTGGAGGGCCTACGTAACAGCAAGGAGAGCAGTCTCAGTGGAGTGCCCAGCCTTAACAAAGCCGCAACATTATGGTTGTGGGTTCGATTCCCCAAAAAGTACTCACTTGCTGTGCCGTTATTCTTATTGAATAGAAATGCTTGCCGAAAAACAAGGTTTATTGGATGAAAATGACAATTACAGCGCTGTTATACTGCATATACCATGGATCTTCCATAGAGTGAGAGCAAACACATCGCTGACACAATACTCTACTAAAACCTTGTCAGAAGTGGGGTTCGAACCCACGCCTCCATTCGGAGACCAGAATACTCCTTGGTAGGAAGGACTTTCACCTTGAGTCTGGCGCCTTAGACCGCTCGGCCATCCTGACAGGTTTAACAAAGCCGCGACATTATGGTTGTGGGTTCGATTCCCAAAAAAGTACTCCCTTGCTGAGCCTTAATTCTTATTGAATAGAAATGCTTGCCAAAAAACAAGGTTTATTGGATGAAAATGACAATTACAGTGCTGTTATACTGCATATACCATGGATCTTCCATAGAGTTTCGAGCAAACACATCGCTGACACAATACTCTACTAAAACCTTGTGAGAAGTGGGGTTCGAACCCACGCCTCCATTCGGAGACCAGAATACTCCTTGGTAGGAAGGACTTTCACCTTGAGTCTGGCGCCTTAGACCGCTCGGCCATCCTGACAGGTTTAACAAAGCCGCAACATTATGGTTGTGGGTTCGATTCCCCAAAAAGTACTCACTTGCTGAACCGTTATTCTTATTGAATAGAATTGATTGCCAAAAAACAAGGTTTATTGGATGAAAATGACAATTACAGCGCTGTTATACTGCATATACCATGGATCATCCATAGAGTGAGAGTAAACACATCGCTGACACAATACTCTACTAAAACCTTGTCAGAAGTGGGGTTCGAACCCACGCCTCCATGCGGAGACCAGAATACTCCTTGGTAGGAAGGACTTTCACCTTGAGTCTGGCGCCTTAGACCGCTCGGCCATCCTGACAGGTTAAAAAAGCCGCAACATTATGGTTGTGGGTTCGCTTCCCAAAAAAGTACTCACTTGCTGAGCCGTAAGTCTTATTGAATAGAAATGCTTGCCAAAAAACAAGGTTTATTGGATGAAAATGACAATTACAGCGCTGTTATACTGCATATACCATGGATCTTCCAAAGAGTTAGAGCAAACACATCGCTGACACAATACTCTACTAAAACCTTGTCAGAAGTGGGGTTCGAACCCACGCCTCCATTCGGAGACCAGAATACTCCTTGGTAGGAAGGACTTTCACCTTGAGTCTGGCGCCTTAGACCGCTCGGCCATCCTGACAGGTTTAACAAAGCCGCAACATTATGGTTGTGGGTTCGATTCCCAAAAAAGTACTCCCTTGCTGAGCCTTAATTCTTATTGAATAGAAATGCTTGCCAAAAAACAAGGTTTATTGGATGAAAATGACAATTACAGCGCTGTTATACTGCATATACCATGGATCTTCCATAGAGTTAGAGCAAACACATCGCTGACACAATACTCTACTAAAACCTTGTCAGAAGTGGGGTTCGAACCCACGCCTCCATTCGGAGACCAGAATACTCCTTGGTAGGAAGGACTTTCACCTTGAGTCTGGCGCCTTAGACCGCTCGGCCATCCTGACAGGTTTAAAGCCGGATTGGTGGGGGTTCAGGAGTTTTTTTCTGGCGGAGATAGTCAGTCAGTTGTTTAGATGCAAGGGAGGGATAAAAGTACAGGAATAGGGAGAAAGCACATTGTGATATTAGTCAGTAGAGGGAAACAGGGTCAAAAAAGGAAGTTGGTGGCGCTAAATGCACTCAAAGTAGACAGATGGCACCCCTAAGAGAGAGGGTCATTTTCCGGGCTACACCTCTTCTGTCTCTCCCTGTCCCTGGTCCTACTATTAACCCTCCGACAGTCAGGAATAATTATTGCTATTACAGGAGCCATCTTAGATCCTACAGCAGTGCTGAGGGCAATGCAGCTGCAGCTAGTTTGTGAGCCAAACGTGGGGGGATGGACATGGTTAGTGTGTTCTTAGTACAACGATTGGTTGTTATACACTGATACACTGCCCAGGCTCTAAACAAATGATGAGTGATGTCATGACCCTTTTATGGTATCGCTCATGATTAGAGTACAGATCTGTGGTTCCATAATGCTGTGAGGGAGACCGGACATAGCTCGGTCTTCATGCATAGATTCGGTGTAAAGCGGGTCTCAAGTAGCCCACGGTTTTCCCTTTCAACTAACCACACAATCAATGTAGCATGTTCTCGTTCCCACAATGCAGTGCACCGCTTTGTGTAATGGGATCACGGGTAATAAATCACTCCCCCTTAGAGAAGAACAGGGTGTATCAAAACATGAACCGCACATGAACTCTCATTAAGAAAGCACACACACACACACACACACACACAGGGTCATTATAGGGTCAACATATGTGCACGCAATGCAAACACACTAGAGGCCAAAACAACAACAACAACAACAACAACAACAACAAACGTGGCTTATGATACGGAAACTGCTTCTGTGTGAAACTGCTTTCTACCAACCTAATCGCATTAGAATATGCTACCCTGTGTCACCACAGAGGTGGTGCCAGCCTGGAGGTAAACAGGATCGATATCTGTCTTTACACGGAGGGGGTCACGGGGAGGACAGAGTAGTAGGAACAGGTAGGAGGAGAGCTTCTATAGGTTCTGAGGGAGATAAAAGTAATAAGAATAAGAATAAGAATAAGAATAAGAATAAGAATAAGAATAAGAATAAGAATAAGAATAATAACCTTTATTTGTATAGCACTTTTCCTGCAAACGTTGCAGCTCAAAGTGCTTAGATGATCAATACAGGTCACAACAACAGATTCATTTAATTAATAGAAGCCGATCACACACACATAAACAAAAGAGGCAAGTAATAAAAAAAACGGAAATCGTTTGTGGGGTTGAAGCGTTATTCATCTTTCACATGCAGAAACGAGCAGTGGTGTACTGTAGGCATGGTAGGTGGAGCAAAGCCATCCTTCGTAACACACTTGAACCCCACCCATGCCCTCGCTAAGAGCCGAGACACCCAATGAGGTAATCCAGTAATCAATACCTCCCACTCTCTGTTGGGTTTTTCCATCCAGTGATTTGTGTTCCAGGCCATGAGAAGTCTACAGGCTAATAATGGATGTCTTGGCTGGCTACCTCTAGGATGTTTGAAGTCACACACATGGGTCTCTCTCTCTCACACACACTCACACACACACACACACACACACACACACACACACGCACACACCTACATATTCACACTATTGTTGCACAAGTGTGCATTCCTTCACAATTGTGCATTGTTAATGCATGCACACTAACTCAAACGCACCAACATGTAGGCCCTACTGCTGTATGTACAGAAATGCAACACACGTCACACGCACACGCACACACCTTTCTTTCTCTCTGCTCTCTCTCCGTGACGCTCTTCTGAGGCAGAAACCTGTCACTGACCTTGGCTTCCATGGCAACCAAGCCCCGTAGCCATTCCCATCATTCTCCACTCTGAAAGCTCAAGTGACATCTTTTATACGTCACCTGACCTGAGTTAACAGAGAAGGGGGGGGGTCAGCAGCTCATGTGAGACCTTTCTCATTAGCAACTGGAATTACATGGAACCAAACTACCCCCCCCCCCCCGCCCCTCCCCACCCCCCACCCCCCACCTCACAACCTCTCACTCGTCTATTTACCATGAAATCAAGTACAGTGACCATGTGGCCACATTCCTCTGTGTGTAATAATCCCCTGCAGGCCTATTGATCCAACCCAGACAACCTGTACAGTAAACCATCTCCCCTGAGACGGAGCAGCCAGAGATCAAGCAGATGATGATGGTGATTATTACACTGGCCTTTGCCAGAGCCGAAGCGGTGCACCAGGAGTGGCTCTTATCTCTCCAGGGAAATAAAGAGAGCTGTACACGTGAGCTCTGTTTGGCGTCGTTTGTCACTGAGGACAAACTGTCATGTCCTCTACTGCACCAGAGAGATAAGCTAGCTCTCCCCTGAGGGTGGTTTTCTGTTATAGAAGTATACAAAGTGTGAAAACGGTGAATTAAATCAGGAAATAAACACCGGTCAGAATACAGACTTGGCATACAGTAACAATCGCCTTTCAGGCTTTGGGCCAATCCTATTTTATCACCCTTATTAGAGCAAGGACAAATTGTCTTCCAGATTTCAGCTCATATTTGTTTCTCAAACGTCAACCTCCCCAGAATCTTTGAATTAGCATTAAGATAACAAATCATAATGAGTGAAGAAATTCAAAACAATGTGATACACTGATGATCAACATCAACCAGACACACCAGAATCAATGAATAGTAGAATATTGTGTGAACCGCATGAAGAGTAGCTGCTGCTTTGCATAAGCTAATGGGGATTCTAATTAAATTAAATTAAATTAAATCAAGCACATTGTGAACACAAAATACAGGAATTTTGATACTGTTTTCTTAAATGAAAATAGCTTAGCTACATATTTACTGTAGTCTATAACTCCTCCTGTGTAGTTCATCAGATGACCTTTGGTTCATGTTTGTTGCACCACAACTTTCCACCTCCATCAGTTCACATCTTGTTCTAAGTTGTATGGCCTAGTTTTGAACTGGCAGTCTAACCAAAAAATTGGCCATTATGACAACAAGATGAATTTATAGCACTAGCAAAGTTGCAGCTGTTGTGTATCGAATACAAAAACAAAGCACAACAACATTTACACAATACGTTCAGAATGTTTCGATTTACATATTTAGACATTTACCATTTGATCAACATTACGTGAGTTTAGAATGATAAGGTTCTATCTCCGTTTAGGCTAGTTCAGAGATATTGAGCGTCAAAGTTTTTACATTCCATTATGTTTTGTGAGATGGAACCTTTGTATTTTATGAATGACTAACTCAAAAATGTCAACATTTTAAAAATAACACCACACAGGCATTAATAAACACCTAATGGATCAGATTATGTAAAAATTGAGATAGAACCTTATAATTCTAACGTCACGATTAGGCTGTATGTATTACTTTCTTTTGGGGGAAATGTGTTTTCAAACAACAAACGTTGTCCCCGAAGCGCATCACAGCTCAAAGTAACGGACTTGATGTGACTTGATGTCATCTGATGTGTTACAGAGCTCCTCTCCGCCCCGGGCACACACACACACACACACACACACACACACACACACACACACACACACACACACACACACAGACACACGCACGCACACACACACACACACACAGCCGCCCTGACTTCTATTAGGTCTGTCTGTCTTCAGCGGCCAGACGACCGCGCGCTCTCCTCTCTCCGATATTGGGAGAACCAACCATCGATGGGCTTCAACCTGTTATGATGTCATGTTAGGGGCTAATAAGAATTGCCTTTTGCTGAATTAAGTCATTGTATTGATACTTCTCTTTGCCTTGATGTGGATCCGTCCGATGATCGCTGTCTGAGTCTCGCCTTGGTCTTCAGTTTATACCTAGAGAGGCAATGGAAGGTAACGGAATGCCTGTATTGTTCGTTTTATGCAATCTGTGACTGTCCAGCATGTTTTTCTAGGTTTTGAAACAAATGAAATCAGGAGTAGTGATAGGGTGGTATTCTGATCCAAACTATTGCACAGTATTGCATCAAGTGATAAATATAAAGCCTACTCCGCAATTTATTACATTTTGCTTGAATACTATTATGCCCTAACCTTTTAGTGTGTTGCTCACGCAGTCGGTTTACGATTCAGTACACATGTGATGCCGTTTCTTACGTGTTTATCAATGAAACTAGAGTGAAAGTAGAGACTGTGAGATAAATCTAGTCGAACTTATGACGGGAATTGATGCTACTAGTCTAGTGGTGCAATGCACCCCTGTGCTGCCGACCATGAAGTGCGCATGAGTAAATCGAAAGATCTTGGTTTTAGCACGTGAAAATCTTTATGAATACAAGGTGTATATTGTGCTCAATAATGTGTGTATTTTATTTTAAAAATAATAATAGAGGATTTAGCATACATTCAGGGGGAAAACCATTTTAAGAATGCCTGAAAATATCAAGGAATATAGCCTAGGCTATATCAAGATTGTTAATCTACACAAACAATGTGGACATGCCATAATGCATTCATGGAGATCTAACACGAGTGTATTTACTTGCAGCAACACATGGGCGATTAAAGATGTATGCCACCTAAGAATAGGATTCCCCGTCTGAAAATACCTCCGACATCCTCCACCATGCCGGGTGGCCGACATGGTTCCCACTGTGCCGTGGGGGGAGTGTTTACGAGAGCGCTCTTTGCCCCCCTGCTCCTCCTGGCTCTACTGCTGCCACCGGTCTCCATGGGCAACGCCCTCAACTGCCACAAAACCTGCCTGTGCGCCAGCAACATCGTCAGCTGCTCCAAGATGAACCTGACCAGCGTCCCCATGGCTCTCCCTCGCTACACGGCCGTGCTGGACCTCAGCTACAACTCCATCAGCCGCCTGCGAGCCGAGTGGACCCCGTATCACCTCAGCAAGCTGCACACGCTGGTGCTCAGCCACAACGGCCTCTCCTTCCTCTCCATCGAGGCCTTCGTCCACGTCACCGGCCTGCGTTACCTGGACCTGTCCTCCAACCTCCTCAAGATCCTGGAGGAGTACATCTTCGACTCGCTGGTCCACCTGGAGGTGCTGTTGCTCTACGACAACCTCATCTCCCAGATCGACCGCACCGCCTTCTTGAGCGTCAACAACCTGAACAAGCTCTACCTGAGCCAGAACCAGATCTCCCGGTTCCCCATGGAGCTGGTCAGGAGGAACCGAGACGAGGGGCTCGCCCTGCTCGACCTGTCCTCCAACCGGATCAAAGTGCTGCCCATGCAGGAGCTCCAGACGCTGGCGCTGCCGGCCTGGGTGAAGAACGGCCTCTACTTCCACAACAACCCTCTGCCCTGCAGCTGTGAGCTGTACGGCATGCTGGCGCGCTGGCACCTCCAACAGTTCAGCTCGGCCACGGACTTCCGGGACGAGCACACCTGTCTCACCCCGAGCCCGCAGAAGGACAAGATCCCCATCCTGGATCTGGACAGGGTCCATCTGAACTGCAGCTCCGTGAACGTCCTGATGATGGAGGCCTACCTGGAGCAGTTCCTGCACCTGGACTGCGACACCAGGCAGAGGTCGGTGCGCAGCAAGAGCTGGGTCCTGCCCCGCAACGTGCAGCTGTCCGCCGGCAACCAGAGCGCCATCGTGCTGCCCGGCGGCACCCTGAGGCTCGGCCCCCTCCAGGTGGAGGACTCGGGGATCTACACCTGCTACGCGGTCGGCGACTCCCTCAACGAGACCCTGTACGTGACCGTCCAGGTGCAGAACTCCACTCAGAGCGCGGGGATAGAGGGTATGAAGACGGCCTACACGACACTGGTGGGCTGCCTGGCCAGCGTGGTGATGGTGCTCATCTACCTCTTCCTCACACCCTGCCGCTGTGTCTGCTGCCCGGGCCAGAAGATGGCCCCCGATAGCCTCCACTCCTCCACGGTCAGCGTCTCGGCCACCCACGAAGAGACCGGGGGGGGGCCGGAGGGGGGCCCAGGGGACGCTAAGACCCCCCTCAACAGACACGTGGCTTTCCTGGACTCCAAGGCCCTGTTGGAGCAGAACGGGAGGCTGAACCCCATCGGGGAGGAGGAGGACGAGTGGCAGGGAGACAGGATGGAGCAGGGACAGAGAAGGAAGTCGGACGCAGAGTCCGTTAGCTCTGTGTGCTCGGACACCCCTATGGTAGTGTGAGAGAGAGAGAGAGAGAGAGAGAGAGAGAGAGAGAGAGAGAGAGAGAGAGAGAGAGAGAGAGAGAGAGAGAGAGAGTGTGTATGGGGGGGGGGAGTGTGTGTTTCGACTGACAGTTCTTCCAAACCAATCAGTGAATCAGCTGAACTACTGACTGTGACTCATAAGTCTGCGGTTGGCTGGCCACTTCCTGTGTGCATCAGTTCACTAGAGCAATTAGCTTTAAGCTTTCGTACGACACTGTATGTCTTTTTATTTAAGACTAAAGAATTGGTAACCAAAATTAGGATTTTGTTCTCACTAACTTCAACCTGTAGCAAGTTCTTTTATGTTCCCCTGTATGCGTATACATATTTTGTTGCTTTAAGAAGAGTCACACATAAGTAAGAAGTTGTGGCTGAACTTAATGTGTGTAAGTTAGTAACATCCAATTCCGACAAAATTATTAGAGTTATTTACTCTGATGGATATTACCCTGCTCTAAGCCTACATCTGTGCTGCTGTTCAACCTGGGTCAGCAGGCTAACAATAGTTCTCTGTCACTTATCACTGTTAGCAGGGGGTCAACGTTATGCAAGTGTGCTGGAATGCCAGCGGGACAACGTTTCTCGGACACGCAGGATGATTGGTGGCAGTGCCAGCCCGCATCGCCCACCTCGCCAAAGGGAAACCAATGGGGTCGTGACAATCCGCTGAGCTCTCCTTGGCACTGGGTTGCGTCCCCTAAGCAAACAAACCAATGGAGACTGCGAGAGATATCTTCTCATAAACACTGTCAGAAATAGCAACCAGTCGTACAGCTAATACGCCTGGCCCACTCAGCTGCCTGTCACCGCCGGGGATTCTGGGATGTACAGTAAACACAACCTGTGCACTTAAACAGATCTCCTAATGTTGCTCACTTGTTTTTTGCAGATTGACAGCTTACATAAGTGCACGTCACTTGGTTTCACAGACTAGGATGAAGGACTGATGCACTGGTAGGTAGACATAAACAAACAAAGAGCCTACCACGCCATCAGATGTAAGCATAGTTGGAGTACACAGTCTGAAGCTTAATTCTCAACTGTATTGTGTCAGTGTAGCACTGTTGGATGTTCCATTATGTGTGTATGGGGTTTCTCACCAAGCGTCATGTCAGACTAACATTACCTTACAGACTGCTTGTGACTGACAGCTTTTCCACTCAATTGTCTCCCTCTTAACTTAAAACCAGTTGCCATTGTAATCGAAGTACCTGGATGGGAGGCGGGCACCCTATTGAAGAGAAACACCTTTAGAGATTAGATTATCACTCTCTTGTATGCTTAAAAATAATACAGTGTAAGGAAATACTTTCTGATGCCCTCCATTGACGTTTCTGTCTACTCAGGGTCATGTATATATGTAGACCGATGTGTAATCACAAGTTATCTAAGGTATTGCTATTTGTCAAGTTGATATACAGTAGATGGATCTATCGAGTATTGTACAAAAATGTTACAAGATAATACTGTATGCGTTTTGGCATACTAGCAGATTCAAAACAATATTAAAGACACGTTTAATATAAAAACAACATACTGTATAATGATTGACAGGTCATGCTTTGGATAGCCTTTCTTTGAATGGACAACGTGCTGATTGGTGGTCTGCTGTCGGCCGACATCTGGCTCCACTGTGGAGTTTAAGAGCTGGGTTTTCTCTCCTTGAAGATTGATAATTACCTCAGTCCGAACAATGGTTTCATTCATACTTATTTAGGGTAATGGGTGTTTAACCAATGCCTCTTTCTAATAATATGGATAATCTCTAGTCTAGTGTCTCTAATATCCCCATATGCATCCAGTAATCAAATGAAAGTCAGCACTGTAGTTGTGTTATTTGTATCCTGTGAAGTATTATGTGTCTGTGTGATAGCCATTACTTGCTGTTGAACATGTATCTATGTGGGTATTGTTAGGTACAACTATGTACATGGAGAGGTATTCAATAATCTGTAACCTCTTTTATTCTCCCTGCTAATGTTCCTATGTGTCTTCCTGTCTGCTTACCTGTACCTGTAGCACAGTTGTAGCAGGCAACTGTATTCACAACCTCATAAACATCTGAAATATGACAGGTGCGTATGTGCAATACTTTCGATGAAAACATCCCATCTTGGAAAGACTGATATATTGAAGGTCTCTCGCTATATATGGTCTTTCAGATCACATTTAAGATCCATAATATGGAGGTCAAAGAGAGTCAATATTCTAGTGGGTGAAAAAGACCCTAGAATGAATGCTCATATTGCTTTGTTGTGTCTTGTGATCGTCCTTGTGCCTTAAATGTAAGTGACTTATACTTGTGTAACTGCCCGAGCCTGCATATGTAAGTGCCATGCAACTCTAGAACCTTCCTTTTCTGTCTTCCTACTAATGGCATGCACATGGTCATTCAGGGGTGAAATGCTAGAACACACAGAGCACTGAGGTGGAAACTCTGCACGCTCAGGGAGCAGTATTTATTGCACCCATCCGTACGTTTACTTTCTTTGGGCACCGCTTGATGTGGCTGTTTATTAATGCTTATTTGGGCCGTTTACTTTAGTTCCATTACACACACACACACACACACACACACTCACTATTAACTTCTGTATCTTTATACTGCAAGATCACATTATCGATTGATATGATCCATTTGATCCATTTATCAGTTATCTATATTGTCAATGATTGTGCATGGAGCGATTATTTTTTTCTTTGTTAGAAGATAGATAGAGAGAGCAAGAGAGAGATGAGGTATAGAAGGGAAGGAAGGGATAGTGTGTCTTTCTGTGTCTGCGTGTCGTTTTGTTTACCTGACTTAACCACTTTTCCACTTTCCTTTGTATCCTGAATGTGTCGTCTGTCTCAACAGAAACAGATCCATCGTACCATCTGGATTCTGCTGCGGTGCTAGAACCTTCTGAAGTGTATTATTAAACAAAGACCTCTACTGGATGAATGATTCAAGAGGCCTGGAGAGGGAAGTCCAAAACCCCTGAGTCAGTAACACCATGCAGATGTCTCATGTTACCACACAGCATTCCCCCACAACATATGCAAAAGCATCTAGGTGTGGTGTAATGGAGCACTAGTGACTGGTTTGATTAAACAAACTGGAAAATGTAAAGCAGCTTTTTTTATGAGGTTAACATGTTTTTTTATGCGGTTTCATTATACAATGACTGCAGTGGAAATATTGAAATACACTGCAGACAATTCCCAACACACTGTAGTACAATGGCATACAACAGCATTATTGATTAATGAGCTAGCGTAGTAACTGCATTCATCATCACAAATAAGAAAAGGCCATTGTAAGATAAGACGTGGTAATGGCACATTTCCATATGTAGGCCTACAGTCTAGTTTAAAATAGAACAAATCAACCAGTGGAAGTTATATTTGTAACCGACACAGATGGCATGAATGCCAGCCAATGCCTACTGATGCTCTATGATTGGCATGTGGTGGTTGTGTGTACTGTGTGTGCTGGAGACTGTATTCAGAAGAGAATGACTCATCCTTTTCTTCGAGGCACCTCCTGATTCTAGGCACATGAACAGCAATACACTACATGAGTTACTATGGGTCTTCTGCCACCTACTGGCCAACAATGTAAATGTCCAATTTACAACACAAACATTTATTTATTGGAAGGATCAACATAGTTCCTCTAATTCATGAAGCGCCGTCCAATGAGTTTGGAGGCATCTGCTTGTATTTAAACAAAATATGTTTCTGTACAATACAATCAGTTGCTGCCGTTAGTAGTTACTTTCGGTCATAGACCTTGTTCAGGCATAAACAGACACGTGTATGCAGTGGTATAAAGGGTTCAAACAACATCACTTGACCAACACTGTGTCATATTTCACCTAGTGGCTAGTCATCAAGGGAAAAGTGTTAATGAAACAGGAAATACATCAAATATTTACAATATATATACATAGCAGAACAAAAAACAATAGAGAAATGCTACAAACATGCAGACATCAGTCAGTATCCATCATATAGCATAGAACATATATAGTGTCTAAAGTAATTTATAATGTTTGTAATATTTGTTTGCTCACAATACCTTTTTCCAGAATTCTTTTTATAGATTTCTTCGCAAACTGTAATCTGACCATAATTTTTGAGGATAACTAGTGGTTTGCATATTGCTGTGAAGCGTCTGTATTTTGTCTAGTGACGTATTCTGGGGATGGTCTCTGACACGTTGACGCCTACCTTCCAGAGAATGTTCCTGATTTGTGGAATTTTCTTAATAGTAAGTATTGTTCGGTCATCGACTCTGAATGTCTTCCTTGGCTTACCAGCCCATTTACGATTGCTGAGCTCACTAGTACTTTTAACGATGTTCCAAACTGTTCCAACTGTGGCAAGTGGCAACGTTTTGGCTATGTTTTAGATGTTTCTGCCTTATAATGACTTCCTTGAATTTCACTGATGTCTCTTTGGTCTTCATGTTGACAGACACCAATAACAAACTCCAAAGCAAATGCAAAGCCTATAATCATTGCTGACAGCTCTCTTATGCTGCACAAATGAAGTGAGGGAACACACCTGACTTACCAGAAACACTGTCAAGACAATTGTCCAATTACTTTTTGTGGTAATTTCTGAATAGTGAAACCAATAGTATACACACATGCTATCAAATAATAGCTGACAATCCCTACATTAACCTCAAGTAATTGTTTGATTTAACTAAACAATTACTAATTACTAATTAAATCCAAACTTCTGGAGTGTAGAGCCAAAAGAAGAAAAAATGCTTCACTGTCCCATTACTTACGCAGAGCACTGTATGTATTATTTCTATGAGAGAAATCATATGGTAATACAACACAATACAAGGGTGGAAACTACAGAGAAAAGTTGCTTACATACTTAGAAAAAAGAGAGAGTTATATTAAACTAATAGATTAAATGATCTATCCTGATACAACTTATACTGTATCCATTTCGTATCACAAACTTTACAAAACGTTTCTCTACTTCACATAAGGTCTAGTCTGCTAAATGGATCCAATATATAAACCAAATATACTACATTATAATGAATAATAATACTATGCCACTACTACTATCATACTACTAATTTGAATCATACTGATACACTTTTTCTCTTGTTTTATTTGCATAATTTTTACAATCACATAATTTATTTTACAGCTTGATTTTATCCCAGCTTTATTTATCTCAGCACAAAACATGTAAACAGAAGTGATGAAAAAATAGTCAGATGAGACGAAGATGCAGGCTTGGTCTCCTCAGTGTGGCACCACCAGCATTGGTTCGTAAACGCTTAACGTTGGAGTCATACAGCAGTGGCAAAGCCCACCATGTTACTGTTCCTGTCAAAGGCGGTGTAGAACTGCTTCATGAAGAGCGCACCCAGGATCCAGGTGGAATCGCTTTGACCCTTGAACCCAGTGCCACAGGTGGAGTCCTCCTGAGAGGGGAGTGGGGGGGGGGGCATGACTTGGATTTTGATTTGCACACTTTGTATGAGCTAGTATCAGCTTTGTGTAGACCTGTGCTTTGCTTAAGGCTAACTAAGAACTACATTGGCATAACATGGTGACCATGCTTCAATATCAACATTATTAAGATGCATTTTGCAACACTGAAATACTGTGCACTATTACCATTCACTGACATTCTCATATGGAACATTACTACAATAGAACGACATATTAGTTATTCTGCAGTCACTGACTTACTTGGTAAATATATTTTGATGCAGGCAGAGAAAAGCTGTTTCCGTTGATGTTGAAGACAATGTCAGGCATGTAGTCAATGTTGTAGCAACTGATGATGGGCTGTAAAAGAACATGTAAAGAACATGTTATTGTATGATTCCAAAATGGAATTCAGTTGTTCAACACCCTCATTTCCACCTCCCCAAAACAATGATACGAGACTGGCGTGGTGGAAGGGCTCTCACGTCTCCGGTCAGTGGATTGGGGTAGGCTCCCATCCAGCCGTTCAGATTGGCAATGTCGCTCTCAGTCCCATAGATGAGAGACGTACCGGAGTCCACAATCGCCTGGCAGGTCCCAGAACAGGCGACAGTGTATCCATAGACAGAGATGCTGCAACAAAAGAAGCCCATTTTTAGCAGAGCGTTCAAATGATGTTGTAACTAAAACAAAAAGCACAACCTCAATGACTGGTTATTGAGGCCTTGTGGTAGATCATCATCTGTTACTATGGGTACTACTGGTCATCAACATGTATGACACTGATCCCTTTGTAGGCAAACGTGAGGGGGACACATGATGAAGGCGATGGTCTTTGTGAATGAGTTTTGAACTATGACAAGCATGAGTTCTGTTACAGTATCCTGCCCCCCTTTCTTACCTTTCTATCGTGATCTGCCAGTAGTTTGGATCAGACACAAAGACCCATTTGAGGCTATCGGTGAAGTATGAGGAGTCAGTCCCTCCCAGGATCAACACACTACCTTCCTCTGTGCTGGACAACAACATGGATCATCACTTAGGTTAAAGAGTGAACAAATAAACCAGAGATAAACCACCCTGTCGTCCTTTTGCTCCATGTAGCCCTCACCTGCTCATATAGATGGAGAACAGGTATTCCGAGAGCTCGCCCTGCTTCCAAATATTGTCAAATAAAGTTATGCCTCCTTCGATTGAATTTGCGGGGTAAGCCAGACCCAGGACCCCATCCCAAGGCATGTACTGCAGGTAAGAATCCTCGGTGAGACTCAGGCCAAAGACCTGGTGCAGCACATCCAAGCCATTTATCTAAAATAGCAAAAAGCAGGAAATATACACATCCGTTCAAAATGCAGGTGGTGTCGCCTCATTTAAGAATGAGCCATTTCTATGTCCTAAGATTTAAAATCTTTTGAGGGAACTGAGGGAACGTGATGGGAGTGTGATGGCATGGATGTGTCATACCAAGTGTAAATATATTATATAATTTCCAAAGTTATATAATTATTATAATAGAATTATTATAATATATTGTCACCAAGGTGGGAGGTTCGCACCCTGACGGTTTCATAGCCCATAACCCCTGTCATGGAGAAAGAGTTGTAATGGATGGAGACGGTCTTTGTGCTGGCTTGGAAAGTGGAGGACGCCGAGCTGTTGAACTTGGCATGATTGTCTAGTGGGGAGAGAGAGAGAGGCAGAGAAAAGAGGAGGGGTGAGAGAGGCAGAGAAAAGGGAAGGGGGAAGAGAGGCAGAGGGGTGAGGGTGGAGGGTGGAAGGAGGAGGACACACACCATAATATATAAAATAATGGGCAAAACAGCTGCTGTAAATTCTACTACGAATGAAACATAAAGAACCATCTGACTAAAAGTTGTAAAATAGTGAACTATCCCTTTAATAAACCCAGAGAATGCATTATAACCGGTGTCTGTCCATACTTACTGCAGGCTATGCTGCCAGTGCAATTGACAGAGGGCACCCACAAGTCAGAGGACCCCGTGTCAAAGAGAACCTTGAAGGATTGAGGAGGCGTTCCGATGGTGATTACTCCATAGTACGTAATCTGTGGAAGTCAGCCCAGAGACACGAGAGATTCAATTGAGGGGACTTGAATGTTTCAGCCAGTTTTTTTTTGTCAGCCTAAGCATTCATCAATGGAGAGTTGGCTTTAATTAGAGGGTGTACCTACCATCGGGTCATAGTAGGTCAAAGGCTCTGTTGTCTCAGCAGCGAGCCTGGAGTTAAATTTAGCCATGGGTTTGTAGGGATGCTTTGCTATGTACTCCTCATACAGGCCTTTCTCCTCCATAGCCTGTTTGGCAGACTTTCCCTTTATCAGAGGAATCCTGGAGCCATGCAGCAAACACAAACGCTTTTAGCCCTAGGTAACACTCATACTGTACGTAACAACTCATGGGTTAACAACACAGAGTTCACTACACACAGAGTTTGAAGATGTGATCAAATTAAACGTCTACGATGTCCTTAAGGTATTTACTTTTTTATGGAAAGAAAATGAATACATTTTGTTGGTTTGAATTAATGATGATAGGACTTACTTAAGAAGGCACTCAGATAGAGCCACGAAGGCGAACAGCACAACAGTCGACTTCATTTTGTTTCCCTGGTTCAGTTTCTGGTTCAGTTTCAGCACACACAAGGAAAGACTGCCAAGGTCTTTTTATTCTCCAGTGTTTGGACAGTGTTAATCCCCTGCCTTCTCAGTATTTATTACCTATTGAGCATATCTAATACACACTGATAAGGGTTTTTAAAATAATAATAAATATTAAGTAGATTAGGTTAATCAAACAGATAAGGGAAACAAAAAGGATTGCGACAAGGTTATTGGACTAGACTTGGCTGACTAGACGTCATGCAAACTGAGGTAAAAAAAAAAAAAATCTAGAATGACTTTTTAAACACCCTATTATCATGGGAGTCAGGATCCATTGTGTTATGCCAGGAATAACCAGGAATTAGCCAGGAATTAGTTGCAAAAGACTCATCTCGTTAACCTCTCATTACTGGATATAGTCTCTGATCACTGCACCTGCTTTCAAAATAACCTCCCCCTGGTCCCTGCTGTTTTTATATACTCTATATATTGTAATGTTGTATTTGTATTTTGTTGGGATATTTTTAAATTGACCTTTGTTGTTTTTATACTTGTGTTTTATATTGTATATACTGTGTTGTACTGACTTACCTCTGTTTTGCCTCTTGGCCAGGTCGTCAATGTAAATGAGAACCGGTTCTC
The DNA here is from genome assembly GCF_963989245.1 of Nansenia antarctica. Lineage (NCBI taxonomy): Eukaryota > Metazoa > Chordata > Actinopteri > Argentiniformes > Microstomatidae > Nansenia > Nansenia antarctica. Next base: position 11,807,507 of record NC_137691.1, on the reverse strand, counting down.
AATTGACTTAACTGGTTCAATAAAGGTTCAATAAATTAAACAGAAGTTAGATCATTTCAATTTTTAAAATTCCAATGAATTTCATCAGTTTTCCTTCAAGTAAATCATCATATTGTATCTATCCCTCGCAGGATTTGACACCAGATTTGACTCAACAACTCAACTAATGGGTTCAATGTTCCCTATGGAGGTTTTGACTCATTAATTTGCCTTGACACATTGCAAATACTGAAGGAAAAGGTCAGGCAGTATTGTTTTGTTCACCCAATGTAATGATGTTGAAACCTTACAGTTCTCTGAAGCCATGCTTTCTTTGTGTTTCTGGTTTGCACGCTATGAGGAAGAACATTTATAATGACTATTATATATTGTCCGTCAATCTTTGGGTGTGTGTAATATTCTATGTCTGGGAATGACCGTGAGTCACAAATTACAGTATGTAAGTAATGGTTAACTGTCTTTGTGGCCTATACACGGATGTAGATATTAAATATTTGGTTATTTCGCCTATTATTTCCTGTTATTTCGCCTATTATTTCCACTATTACAAGCATAGAATTCTAACTGAAAACACTTTCTGTTTTGGAACAATAGCCCTTGGATTTGAAAGCCATTTCTGCTGCATGTGGCCATTTGCCTTAACTAAAGGCAGATAGGCTGGATTCGGGTAATCTGGGACATTGGCTAATGTGGGACACCTAAGCTCTAGTTTGTTTATTTCCTGTTCTAACAACATCTAGTCAACAGGACGTTTACTATAGGTTTAGCATGGCTGTCAAGAGATTTTAAAGAAGATTTTGAAAATAAACACACTGTGACCCAGATTACCCGAATCCACCCTACATCTTTCACTGGATGGGTTCCAAACCAAGGACTACTAAGCGTTCTCACATGGACATGTGTGTACAGTATAGGCCACAGACTTGAGATGGCTTCTTGTGGATGTTTTTAAGTGATCATATTGAGAGAGCAAAAGTTGCTCAAGAATGTGACTGTGAACATAAGTGTGCAAGGAGAAAAGGAGGTGGAAAATTAGGTAGAACATATAAAAACCTGAACTATCCCTTTAATGGTATTCAGTTCCCATTGGAGATCACAAATGATGTAGTGGTTAACCATATCCAGGTGTAGCTCAACTTTTCACAGACTGATTGCTGATAATGAGGCTATTTTGACTTTTCAGATTAGGAGCATTTCACATTTGGTGTCTACCAATGGCAAATTGTTGAAATACTGTCTTCAAATGCCCTATTGGTGGCCTTTAGAGACAAATAATATATAATGACTCTATAGTGATTTTAAATAAAGGTCTGAGCTTATATTCCATATACCTCATGGGCCTACAGTAGATTAGACTCAACTTTATTGTCATTGCAGAGTACAAGTACCAGACAACGAAATGCAGTTTAGCATCTAACCAGAAGCACAAATAGTGATGCAGTAATTAGACCTAGTTTTTTTTTTATGGGAACTTTTAAAATATGTTTGAAAGATATTTTATCAAGATTTAATTTCTGTCTGTCAGATACTTTATTGTAGGGTGTGTACCAGATCAGATTCAATTTAATTGTCATTAGCAGAGTACAAGTACAGACAACGAAACGCATTCGGCATCTAGCCAGTGCAATAGTGCGTAGTGCAAAAGCCATAAACGCGTGGACAGATATATGTGATATGTACAGACAAGGGGGAGATACATATGTACAGTAAGATCTATGCAGTATGATATGTACAGCAAGGTTATCAATACAATATGTACAGTATATGTACAGTGTGCAAAAACAGCAGCAACCTTACTATATTTCACATGTTTCCTGATATAGCTTATTTTATACTTCTGCACATTAGATACTGTACCTAAACTACCTCACTGTACATAGCTCATAACTGTATATAGGCTAGCTCATAACTATAGCTCATAACTGTACATAGCTCATAACTAGCTGATAACTGTACATAGCTCATAACTGTATACCTCTAAACTAAACTAATGTTTACAATACTACCTCTGCACATACTGTGTATCGCATAGCAACATTGTATTGCACACTAACATTCTGGTACTATTTATATCATGCCCTTATATCACTATTTGCACTTCGGGTTGGACACTAAACTGCATTTCATTGTATAGTACTTGTACTCTGCAATGACAATAAAGTTGAATCTAATCTAATCTAACTATATGCCTCTGCAAAGTTGTAGCTGATATGGTATGGACATATAAGAAACTCTTGACCAACTGATCAGTCACATTATGTAATGTAATGTAATTTAAAGGCAGCAATGCATGAACCTCCTCCATGGGCCTCCTCACTCCAGACAGATGTTCAGTTCTTACTTTACATGAGCTTATATGATTGGAATCCTCCTATGAACATCATTATAGTCATTCCGGTTACAGTATTGTGAGTATGATGGGCCAACTTGGGTTAGGGTCCCAAGATATACAGATATGCCTTCCATAAGCATTGATGAGAGGAATCTTGATGAAAACAATCTTGTCTTTTTCTATCTCTATACTTGAACAGTTTGGATTTGAAATCAAACAATTTACAGTGAGGTTAAAGTAGAGATTCTCAGCTTTAAATCCTTTTTTTCTTTTTTCAGATTGGTTTCACCATGTAGAAATTACAACCCTTATTTAAGGGAACTGGAAAATTCACTTGACCAGTGTTTCTGGTTAGTCGTGTGTGTTCCGTCGCAATTTGTACAGGCATAAGAGAGCTGTCAATTACATTGATTAGGTTATTGCATACAAAGGATTGTTGACCAAATAATAAGCATGAGTGTTTTATTTGGACATTTTGTAGTAGATTTTTTAGGGTTAAGAAAAACCTGAAATAGGGGAGTGTTTAAAAAAGAAATGCTAAATGCTAAAAATGCTAAATGACAAAACCAATCTGAAAGAAAAAAAACAATGAGAATGAGAATCTCTACTTTGACCCCATCCCATAGTAACTGTTTGATTTGAAATCCAAACTGTTGGGAGTATAGACCTAAAAGAAGGCAACAATGCTTCCTCTTTCTAATACTTACGGAGGGCCCTGTGTATATGGGTTGTCATTTTACCAGCAACTTATACCTAAGCAGATCAGCCTTCTAGAGGGCAAAGGCAGGCTAAAGTCTCAATGTCCACTGTTGAGTAAGAGTTGAGTAGATTTTATCAGATAAGCTAAACCTGTAAGCATCACAATACCGGTCAAAAAGTAATGGAAGAGCACAGACTTAGAGGTATTTTGAAAATAAAATCTTTATTCAAATATAAAAATAATTAATACACATTTCATTGAAATACAAAAAGGTATTTTCAACTGGTTCATATTTTCATCATGATCAAAGGAAAGTGAGTGTACATTAGGATAAGAAATGCTAGCATTCAACATACGTACTCACCAAGAAGGTTAGGCATGTGGTTTCCGTGTCAGATGATTTCCAATCAGTGTTTGTTCATCGCTTATCTGAACACTTCACGCAAGACTCGAGGTTCTGCACTTCTACTATGTTCTAGAGTTACTTCCTTCTCCTTTAGAGAACGCATTTTGTTTTACTCTAACTCACTTTGTAAAACATTTCACTCTTCATAACGTCTGGAATGCACTTGCATCCTGAAGTGTCGTTCCTTTCTTGCTCCTAGGAAACCCTCGAATGTAACACAACCCTTTATGTAAAACACACATGGCCTGATTCACTGTCCATTTACAGTTTCATGTTCAGTTGTGTTTTGTTGTTTTATCGCCTATTGTAAACAGAAACTTTGTGAATCAGGCCCAGTTATTACATCACATACCTTAGAACAGCCTGCTGCCGACCGTTGACCGGAGGTGGAGCTGGAGGGCTGAGGAGACTGTCTCCCATCGTCCTTAACACAGAGACAACACTGTCCAGAAAAACATCATTAGGCACACAGATGATGGGAATGGGGAGAGCATACAGTAATTCATCTGTTTTAGATTGGGATTTATTTATTTATTTATGCCTACTACTATAGCCATTGAGTTTAACTTGAATACATTTTCTTCACACACTTACAGTATCTATGAAATTGTAGTGTCATTCTTATCCTAGCGACCAAGTCTTTGAGCACCCCTTTAAAAAACGGCCTAAAGGCAACAAAAAAAGAAGATCCCCTCCCCTCCCCCCTCCCGGTTATTCTCTGGGAACACTCTATCCTGGCTATTTATATCATTAAACAAGATGGATCACGACTCCCATGATAATAGGGTGTTTAAAAATTCATTCCAAGTTTTCTTGTAGATGGCCTACTAGACGTCCTAACATTGTGCAATTCTACAGCCTGTCTTTATTTCTGGCAGTATTTTTTGCAGTTTTTAAAACATTAGCTCACACTATCAGAAGACATTTATATTTGATATTATTCTTATATAAACATATGGTCCTCCATGGCTCAGTTGGTAGAGCATTGCGCTAACAACACTTAGGTTTGGGGTTTGATGCCCGCTGGGACCATATATACTGAGAAATGTAATGCACTCACTACAATGTAAGTTGCTTTGGATAAAAGCGTCAGCTAAATGGCACACGTTATAATAGCTCTGGCAGCTACTCCTATACCCTTTACACTTGACTGAACATAATTTTATCAGAGATATGTTCATCATATCTAAGCTATGTGTTTTATGATTTATCAGCATTTGCCAGTGAACATAGTGTGTAGGTAAGGTAAAAAATAAATACTGCGGGACAATTAGTGACCAATTTGAGCAGTCCTTTGTGACCAGGGTTTAAACTGAGGCATTACTTGTTAGGAATGCGATCATTATTTATGCCTAATAAGTCTCCATAGGTCTGTGGTATTATGTTTGTCATCAGTTATCATTCATGACCTTACAGCTGATTTGGTATTTTTAAAAACTGCCGCCTCAAACCTGCCAAAGGGCCCGACAGCAGATGAAGTGATCAAGTCAAAACCAAAAGAGATCTCTTTTCTTCTCATACGTACCTGAGCATGTCATTTAGGCTGGCAGAAAACGTTACCTGAGCTGGGGGCAGGTGTCTGACACAGAAGCCCACATACCTGTCAGACACAGGCAGGGCGTCAGTCCTCCAGGAGGCTGGGTTGGTCCCAGACAAGGCACACAGGACGACGCACGGCAGGGAAGGCACAGCAGTGTTGCAGCTTTCTCCTAGTTTACAATATCATATGAGGGGCTATGCTGGCCGGGGCCTGGCATTCCTCCTTAGCTCGGGCCTCCCGTGGTCTGGATCCCTCTGGGCAGGAACACGCCTCTTCATTTTTGATTTTCATATTCACTTTAAAGATTTTCATTATAAATCAAATCAATTCTAATTATGGATTCCTGCACACAGGACAAAAAAACCAGTAACTTTCTCATTCAAGGTGGCCGCCCAGCTCCTTTCACTTTGGAGTGGCGCGTGGTGGTTTGTGTGTAGGCTGGCGCGCTGAGAAACACAGGTTCGGTCGCTCCCCTCGCAAGGTGGGGGAACACATGGGAATCTAGCCCTACAACGTAACACAGTAACATCTTCTTCTCCCAGACTTCGACGCCGGGGAGGGTAAAACAACCGGCAAATACACATCAATGAATGAATCGTATCACCGCTCCTTGTTAAGTCGGAACAGACCTTAAGGAACTCCTCTCATAGCTCTGCGTGTTGTTGGGACAGCTGGGTGGAACGGAGGCGCCCCCGCATCCCCTGCTGTGTGCATCCCAATGGAACAGCAACAGTGACACACAGCAGAGGCCTGGCGTGCTGGGGAACAGAGACCACCCCCTCCCCCCCCCCACCCCCGGGACCAGTGGAAGAGGAAGGCGGTCCCAGGGTAAAGACGTCGCCCTGGAAACAGAGTGGAAAACCATTTCCTGCAGCTGATCTCAGCCACACCTCCGGCCAGGGGTACGAGGGCCAGAGGTGACCCACACAACCCTCTTCCGGGGGCCGTGCCTTGGTGGAGGCAGGGAAATGGTGGGCAGGTACAAGGGGGAGCCACATTTTTGAACATTAACAAAACGGAACATCAACAGCAAATCTTCGAAAAGGAAGGGGGGGGGTCAACAATTGATGCTGACCAGTGGTGTCAAAACAAACGAGCTCTTTCCCTCGCTCACAACTTTTTCTCTTTCCTCTCCTTACGGGTTCTGAAACACGGTGTGCTGCTGTCAAACAGACGGGGGGGCCTCTGTGTTTTTTAAAGTGCAAGAGAGACAATTCCTTGGCAACACAACAGAAAAGGTCACAAAAGTCGTCTTCCAAGGCAGAAACTTTGTTTTTTTTTCCCACGAAAGAGAACATTTATTGATACCGAAACAAAATCTATGAAGTGCAAGCAGCACTGTGTTTTGTCTGACAGCTAGCCTTCTACTTCTCAGGCGCATGTGCAATGACGGATTCCTTTTTTTCTCTCCAGAAATCAGGTGTACACAGCACAAAGCACATTTTCCATTTAAAAACAACGGGAAAGTGGCATCACAAAGCATTAACACAACTTAAAAGCAGTCACTTCAGTGGAACGCACAGGGCCGCTGCATTGCCTGGGCATTCGTGGGTATTTTTTCTCTGTAAGCATATGTTGTTTCCCAGTCCAATTGTGGTGCAGTGGTATGACCCACTCCTTCATTCCTTGCTCAAATCGGAAGTGTGTCCATGGCATACATACAGTAATCATATTATACATACAGCAATTCATTATACAAGGAATTTCATGTTTTTTAGTTTTTTCTCTTTCAATACAATGCCAATATGAAATCTGAAGTAAAATCAACACAGTGTAAATAAAGTAGTCTATAAACTCTGACCGGTTCACAGCTAGCAGTTGGCCTAACAAAACCATTGCAATATTTAAATTGGTCAATACGGTTAACTTTGACAGCAGTAATTATAAAGAGGATTTATGGACTGATACAAAAAAGTTGATGACCAGATTTGTATAGTGTACTTTTAAACTAATACCAACCATGTTTTCTAACTGGCATAAACTCTTGCTTAATGAGAGTAAGACATTTCCTGGTTCACAGTCTGAGTGACAACTTTGACGGCTGCATTCCATAAAAGAAAATCATACTTCTGAACGTCTATCCTCATTGACCCACTCTGGCAACACTGTGGCCTGTTTGTAAAATGGCTCCACCTTGCCCTCTGGTGGACAAAACAGAGTTTTCTACTCCAGAAGTGCAAGGGTGAGCCAGTGAAGCAGGAGGATGCTGGGCGTAGTTGAGGGCGTTAGAAAGCTCATTATAACCATACATTATTTTCCCTCAATACTAGATAGTTGTGAACTATGGAATTTTAAACTTGTGGAAACAATATCAAAACATTAATGAGAATCAGGGGACCGTCCCAACCTCTATGATGACATGAACACATTAGATTTACTCACTCCCAACAAAAACATTAGTTATGGAATTGTGGTTGCAGCAACTGATTACCAATTCTGATCATGTGTAGAATCAATAAACCAAATGATATTCATCCCAGGTGACTCAAAATGTCAGCAACACTAAGACTATATCAGATGTCCTTTACTCAATAAATGGAAAGAACTGTCATGGCTTTCATTTGACCAATAGTAAAAAATAAAATAATAAAATGCTGAAAATGTGACAAGAAAACAAAAAGTACTCATATAATGCATCACACAAACATTTTTTGGACTGAAAAAATGTACTGGACTGATAATTTAACATCTTCCACATGCGCAAATTCTGCACAGGCCGGCGCAGACTACTGTGTCTTTAGAATGACTAAGGAAGTGTTAAGACCACATCAATATGACATACCGGTCTGCTAGTCTGAACAGGTCTGCACACAACCTGCACATCTGAAACACACTGTCAAACCTCTGATGTAGACTGTTGGGGCTATTGGTACTAAGACAAGATGTGGAAATTATATATTCTGTGAGTTTTCTTGGAAATAGACTATGACTATGTGTTATTTTCATTTATGCTGCTTAAATGGCCTTCTTGATATGAATCATATGAATCCCTTCTGAAGTATTGATGAGCACAGGCAGACGTATAGACTAGGCCTAAAGTTTGGGAGTAGAATTGGCTAACTTTTCAAGTCAGTGGGAATTATCTGTATAAAAGATGAATTGTGTTTTGTTACAACTATAGCAGTACACACATCCTAGAGCATAAGCATATGACAAGTGGAGATAAAAAATCTAACTGAGCAGTGATAAAAACTGAATTGTAGAGATGTACCTTTATATACTTAAACTACTGTAGTGGACTGCAAAGCAAGACTTGACACAAGAGCAATGTCTATGTGGAAATGTAATAGAATAATCTTTTTTTTTCCCTTTTCTTTTTCAAAATGAGATAAGGCAATGACACCAGGGTCGCTGTGATTAACACAAATGCATTAATTACTACAGATTCAGCTGGTTTAAACAAATTAGTTGAGCAAATGAGAGAGAAACTGAATCTATGTTAACCTAACCGTTTCATTAGGGCCTATCAACCTTTGTGATTTGTATAGATTACCACCAGTGGACAATGGATATGATGAAATGAGACTATTATCATGCATGCTGACTAATCTCTTGTTATTGTGGATAACCAAATGACAATCTCAGTATAGAATTTTTCTGTCAAGATGTTTTACTTTTAGTAAGACAAGACCCCCTCCCCCAAAAAAGTCCCTGTTTCAAGGGCAGTTACATCCCATAACAGTGTGTGTAGCCTATGTGTACGTACAGTGCTACCAATACATCACAAAACATTAAATGATTTCAACTTCTTTTCTCTCTTTTTTTTTTTTTATGACGCTCCTCTGACTATGACCATCACCAGGTAGTCCTCCTCCGTTTTGGCGAAGGCTTTAGCCGAGGCATCCAAGAACTGCTGGGAGAAATCGCAGGGGGGGAAAGCGTGAAGGACTCCTTGGTGGTCCTTGTCGCGGCCGCCTCCGCCCACGGGGAGGCTGATGACCCCCGCCGCCTGCTTCTGCTTCAGGTAGGAGACCAGGTTCTTCAGCGGCCTCTCGGTGGAGCTGCCCGCATCCTGGGCCCCCCCCTCCTCGGCGCTGCTCCCAGGCACCGCCAGGAGGACGGAGTAGCCCCCGGGGCCGGCGCCTTTGATGCGGCGGGACACCTCGTCCAGTTTGGGCTGGTCCAGACGCAGACGCTGGGTGATCTTTAGCTGGGACACCTGCTGGCTCCCCCCGGGGGAGGAGCCTTTTGCTAGGAGCCCCGTGGCCACGGCCAGGTCCCCCTCCAGGAGGTGCATGGAGGCGGGGAAGCTGCTGTTCTTCAGGAGGAGCACACCCTGCCAGGCCTGGCAGAGCTTCTGCCCCCCACCGCCGGCGCCCCCACCCCCCTGCTGCTTGGACTGGGGGCCCCCGGCCCTGGAGGAGGACGTGGGGTGGTCGGGCCGCTCCTCCCTCTTTAAGGGGCTCTTGCAGGAGTCGTTCGCGGCTTTGCGTTTGCGCTCCCGCTCTGAGGCGGAGCACAGGTCCGACGGGCTTTGCGGCCGCAGTCTCTTCTCAAAGCCGGCGGGGGCGGCGGTGGAGCATCTTTCTGGGCGCGGGGGGCAGAAGCGCCCCCCCTCCCGGATGATGCCGCCGCCGGGGCTGCGCTCCAGCGAGGCGCCGCGTCGACGCCGCAGCAGTTCGCCGCTGTCCGGCGGCGAGCGGTCCAGGCGCCTCCCGTCGTCCAGCATGCGGCGTTTCCTGAGCTGGTCTCGGCTCTGCAGCTCCCGCTCGCGCTCCAGCGACCAGGGCTCCCGGGGAGGGCGCCTCTCCAGGTGATCCAGGGGCTCGAAGGCGCCGCCGCCTCCTCTCACCCTCTCGCGGACCCCCGGGCCGGCCCACTCGGCCGACGGGTAGAGGTCCCTCTCTCTGAAGCGGAAGGGCGGCGGCGGGGTCCTCTCCCGCACCCTCAGGGCGTCCGGGGCGGGGCGGTGGACAAAGTTCTCCGGCACCAGGTCGTAGTTGGGCAGGGGGAGGGGCTGCATGTACTGCTGCTGCTGGAAGCGGTTCTCCGTGTCGGCGAAGTCCACCCGGAGTCTCCTCTCGGGGCCGCCCAGGGGGAAGCCCCGCATGTGGGTGCAGGCGGCCTGGGCGGCGTCCAGGCTCTCATACTGGATGTAGGCCCAGGCGTCCCCCTTCCTGTAGTCTATGGTTCTGATGGTGCCGAAGCGGTCGAACTCCCTGGCCAGGGCGGCGAGGGGGACCCAGGGGCCCAGGCCCCCGACCCAGAGTCTGGTCGTGGGCGTGGCTTTGCCGTAGCCGATTTTGATAGGGTTGTGGCACACCACTTTGCCGGACATGGTCATCTTGGCGCGGTGAGCCATGTCCAGGTTCTCGAACTTCAGGAACCCGTAGGTGCTGTTCTGCCCGCGCACGGGCCGCTTGATGTCCACCTCCGTGATCACCCCGAACCTGTCGAACGCCCTCCGCAGGTCGCTCTCCGTCACGGCGATGTCGAGGTTGCCCAGGAACAGCGTCCTGTTCGCCCGCTGGTCGTCCTCGGGGGATATGAGGTCCTCCTCGCGGAAAGCGGCGCACTCGGGGATGAAGGGTGGTCGGCCTGCCCCCCTGGCGTCAAACAGGGAAAACTCCCTCTCTCTCTCCAGTTCTCTGGGCAGCGGTGGGGGGAGACCCGGAGGAGGTGGGAGGCGACCCAGCGCGAGCTGCTGCAGCCTGTAGTCTCTATAGCCTAACCCCGTGGGTGAGATGGGTCTCTGGGGGTGCAAATGTCTGTGCCCTCCTCCACCAACCGGTGCATAAGTCTCTTTCTCGATGGGCGAGCGGCTCCGTCGGCGGTTCATGTAGACAGCATCGATCTTCAGCGGGCGGTCGTAGAGCACCAGCTTGCCCCGCGCGTGCTTGGCCGCCTTGGCGTCATCGGGGCGTCGGAAATTGACGAACGCCACCCTCTCGTCGTTCACTCCGCGGCTGATTTTGACACTGACGTCGCCGAACTTCTTGAACTCGTGGAACAGGCCGTCCTCGATCTCCTCGTCGCTCAGCTGGGAGCCCAGTTCGCTGATCTTAAGAGTCTTGTACTCACTCTCGGCGCTGGGTGGAGGTGGCGGAGCGCGAGGTGGTTCCTGCCCGCGCGAGCTGCTACTCCTGGGGGCCCCGGGGTCCAGCGCGAGGCTACGGGTCGGCCCGGGTGGGTTAGCAATGTAGCCGTGGTTGCTACTCCCGTGGTTACTACTCCCGGTTCTCCCACTGGACACATTGGTGTCTAAATCCCCCCGGCTACTGTCTCTCTTTTCGGTCAGTAATGTCCTCCGTGTCGAGCCACTTCCACCGCTTTTAGTAGCAGAACTATTCCCGTTGTTGTTGCTAGCAGAGATGGCCATTTTCTTACTCGCCGCCGGGTGACTTCCTCCTCTCTCTCGGAGATCATCGAGGATACGACTCGAGCGCTTTTTCACTGGCGGTGACCGCTCCTTGCCTTTCATTTTCCCACAACAGACGACTGTTTTTCAAGACGTCTTGAAAACAAAAACAACCAATATTTGTTTAGCTGATATCTTATCCCTACTACTCACTTTATAGTTTCCCTAATTTAGCTTAGCGAACTCACATTAAAATGTGGTTTTTACAGCGGGCTTCCGAGTCAGAGACATGACCGCCATGTTGAAACGATGAAGTGACTGTTCATGAAGTCCCGCCCCCCGTTGTGGTGATTGGTCGAACTGATACTCGCAGGAGACAAACGATTGGTTCCGTGCCATGTCTCTCAAACAGACAGACTGTTAACCGTCTTGAAAACAACCAAAAAATGTTTTAGCTTAATATCTATCCCTACTACTCACTTTCCGTTTCCCTAATTTAGCTAAGCGAACTCACATTAAAATGTGGTTTTTACAGCGGGCTTCCTAGTCAGAGACATGACCGCCATGTTGAAACGATGAACTGACTGAAGTCCCGCCCCCAGTTGTGGCTGATTGGTCGAACTGATACTCGCAGGGGACAAACGATTGGTTCCCGTGCGTGTCGATCAATAGAATGGGTGCGGCTCTGGGGGCCAAAGTACAGTGCCATGTCATTTTGAAAGCCATGTTATTATATATCTGAACAGGTGCAAACAAAAGTTTGTATTGTAGGCCTATGTTATGTATGTATTTGTGTACGTACTGTTTAGGCCTATTATTTGATTGGTTCATATGTAATTTGATAAGATGTTATCAATACTATGGGAACAACATTCCTAAACAGGTTTGTTGGGACTACAGTCTCATGTAAATTATTTGAGTGAATGGGAGAGAGAGACATCATGTCCATTATCTATCAAAGTACTACTGACATCATGAGAAAGAGAGATTAGAGGAGGAGGTAGAGATGGTTTATGGTGGAGGAGTTGATGAATGAAGTCTGTTACACCCGACTGAGGCTCGCTGGCCCATTTATCAATTTCTATCGTTGGCTACTCATGCAGAACCTCACTGTCTACGGCCGCTGTCACCCACAACTCTGCCAGGGAGACTTTGGAGTGATGGGGAATGTGCTAAGGAGGAAACCCATTCATAAAGTTGTCATCTGCTCTCATTAGTGGGTCTGACAGATGCCTCATTCAAGGCAGTTAGCTGAACCTGCAGACTGAGGATGCCAGGAGAGCATGGTTGTACAGTCCTTTCCTCCTTTGGAGTTTATAGTATCTACTGGATTTTAATGATTCAGTCATATAGGCTACTCTGGTGAGCGTCTTATATCACCCACCCCTTTATGAAGACAAACATCGGGAAATTCAGTCATGGTTAATGCATAGTGTAGTGTAGTTTAAGTCACCTACAGTAAATATGCCAGTGTATAAGATGTCCTGAACAAGTTCTGTGTGCTTTAGAGGAACTGTCAACGAGAAATGTAAACAAGTGTGTACGCCGCAAATTGTGCAAATGTAGCCTTAGTACTACAGACAATAAACGGAGTAATCTCTAATCCATTTCTACCTCTGCAATTTTATGATGGTCAAAGTGTCAGCTCGATTTTGGTTGCTATCTACAAAGTGTCAGAATAACTTTAACCACTAGAGGGCAGAGTGGTTCCTTGAGGGAGGGAACCCGAATGGATGCTTTCACTTCCTGTGACGCAACTCGTCATCCAGTGAAGGACAAACACTATTGTCTCTCCACAGAGTCAATGACAAACAACCTAAATCCACATTTATTTATTTTTTTCCAAGTATTTTTATTCAAAAGTTACACAATACAATATGATTAAACATGTTGATTTTCAAAAAAAAAAAAAAAAACATTTCTGCCCACCCCCCACCCAACCCCAAACATTTCCTGCAGGGCCCTAAAGTTGTAAATCCACATCTTTGTTATAGGCATTAAACAATTAAACAACAATTTATATTCATATTATGTTCATGAATTAATGGAGTAGACAGTTGCTCTTCCAAGACAGGCTTACTGATTTGAGGTCTCTTGAGTGAAACAAATCAGAGGCTTACTTACAGTGGAGGTCAAAGAGGCCATTCATTGATGATGAGCATCCGATTAAAGACAGAGAGCTCTCCTGACGATTGCTTCAGCACTTCAAACCAATGGAATGAGAGTAATTGAAAGGGATAACATACATAGTGTGTTTTTAAGGGTTTTCTTAGAAGGAGCAAATAACGTGTTGCGTACTGCATCTTCAGCTAATTTAGGGGTCAATATAATTCATTTTTAAAACTCCCTACATTTTTAATTGGTGTATTTTCCTTCTATTAACTAGTCTGGTTACATGAATGTAATATCATACAATACTAATGTATGGATTCATTGAATTCTGAAGGATAACTCATCTTCTTGCATCATCAATCTGATTTTAATCATACACTCTCCACTCTCAACATATATAATAATATTATACATATACATGACATAATATGTTGTCTGGAGCATTATAGGAAAAGGCCTCTTGAGCCTACACAGTTCCTCATACACTCTAGAGGATTAAGTCCCTCTGATGGTCCTGATTAGAATTGGCACTAGGCGGGAGGAGGGTGTGTGTGTGTGGGGGGGGGGGGGGTGGGGAGACCGGGGGGGGTTAAACGATCTCCATTAATACCATTATTAATGGTGCATGAGTACGGATTGTTGAGACACATATGTAGGGCGCGCCCACGCACACAGGAGGATTACTGCATGCCTGCTACTCTGATGCTGCGAGTGGTGGAGAGAAAGAGAGAGTTAAAGAGAAAAAGGTGTAGATAGCATTACACTAATTATATTTCTCTACCCCCTGCGTCCCCGATGATCTGTCATACATCCACTGGATTCTTTTTTTAAATGTTCTTATTAAAGTAAAACAAATTTCTGAGTGGGGCAGTCCCACTCATATCTTTCATTTTATTTGACAGAGATAGTGAAGACAGACAGGAAAGTAAGGATATGTTAGCAGGGCATGGGCCGGATTCGAACCCATGCCGACATTGGCATATGTGTGCACTGTAGACCACGGTGCTAGACCACTGGACCACCCCAGGCCACTCATCCATCCACTGGATTCTAACCCGGGTTTTCACAAGACTGTTAGTCTGACGAGCTGAAGCACGGGCATACCAAAGGGAGCCAATGTAAGTCTTCAGGCGAGGTCATGTAAACTTGAAACCCAATATCTAGCATGGTTACCCACCACCACACATACATACATGTGTGTCTCTGTTGTGTGTCTCATCAAGCATTTAGAAGTGTTCACCATTTTGGAAAAAATTGGTGGTGTAGACCAATATAGTGTTAGCAAAAACACCCATAGCTACGTATGTACAGAGGACTTTGCTCCCAAGCAACCAAACAATTGCACCCTGACAAAGCTCAGTGCTACACAACCTGTGATTCTGTATAACACGTGTGCCTGTTACTGTACGTGTTGCTCTTTGGTCACCTGACTTCCTGTTTGCCCAAGCTCTCACTTCAGTCCCTTGCCGTTTGGGCCAGAGGTAAGTTGTAGTATTTCTTACTGCTCATGCTTTAGTGTGTTAGCTGCCACTACAACCTTGTATTTCATCACTAACAGGTATTGCAACACATTGCTGTGTTTTGAGTGAATTGCACAAGTGGATAGTGAGTATACCTCCCCCCAGTTGGCCCTTAGCTCAGTATTTTACATATCTAAGATCAATTTAAACAAGCAGTATCTGCATTTTTACCTATAGGGCATGCTAGAAGTCTATTTGGCGTATATATATATATGTATAAAATATTTCTACTTAGAACAATCATTAATTGTAATAAAATAAAAGTAATTATTGGTTTACTTCTGTTTTGACCCTGTTTGCTTTACAGCTTTCTTGATTAGATAACAATTGACTGTTTTTTCCCACAGGTGCTTCCCACAGCCATACCTTTTTGAATCATTTTTAATACATGTATGTAACATTTGATCTTGACTCACGTCTCTGTCTTCCTTCCAGGATGGAGGTTCTTTATGTGTATGTTGTAACATGTAAGGTGTTTGGTTTATCCCTTCCTTAAACTACTTCCTTGAGTGTAATTCCCAAGGTGGTGTTATCTGGCTAGATGTTGGTTGCTCAACCACATGCACCCTCCCGTTACATATAGATGTGTAACAAATTACAACATGATCGGATGAAAAACATGGCTGCCATATCCCACTCAATATTCTGCATTTCCAGCCATTTCTTTATTTAAAAAGATTACACGCAAGTCCGGTTGACACGAAAATTGTTACGTAGAATGCTTGTAACAGTCCCTTCAAAGTTTGCGAAGGACAAGTTCATGCTTCTAAAAATACATAGATACATACAAACATACTAATGTACCATAAATTATAATTTAGGGCTGTCAGTCATTGTTAGTCTAATCCATCTCAAAGTTAGAGAAGTAGTGTGCTTTGAGACAGTGCCATAACAGATATTTGCCGAATTTGAGGTTAACTCTTGCACCCTTAATTGCCAATTGTGGCTATATTTATTATTGTTCTTCTTATTGACAGTTGGTTAACAAGCTTCATTTCTCTGGAATGTGCAGAGACCTGCCAATAAGCTGCAGGAATGGTGAGAACATCTCTTTATATAATTATTGTCAGACAAGATTATAGGTCGCTCAAATTTGCTCCTGTGATAGCGATGCTGTTCCTGCTTTCTGAGATGTCTTGTTTCCCACAGAACTGGATTACAATGTCAAGATAAAATTGCATTGGATTAGCAATCAATCCATCTATCACACTAGAAATGAAGCATTTCTCTGACATTCAATTCAATGTGGCATCAATATCCTGATAGACAAAAAAGTATATTTGGTTCTTTACACCACGTTATTGGTTAGAGAGATTACGTTTCTCTATGTGTACTTTTGCTGCACCATGGGAGTATAAAGAGATTACGCCGTAAAACCCCCAAACAGGGACAAGAGTGTTGCCCTCCATCCTGCGTGCTCGGCAGACCCCTCTCAGAGAGAGCATCTGGTGGAGTTCTTCTATAGGCTGTCACATGTCCCCACACAGGCCCAGCATGGCAAGCTGCCGCTCAGCATTAATATGGGCTTAACTGTTTGTTTTTTTCAAAAATATATATGACAAACGATACTTGCCTGTTTTAAAACTCCTCCTGCTATCTAGGTAACTAGGCCTACCCTCCTTAAAGAGAGCAGCCAGAGGGAAATCAGCCCTGAAAAGAGGCAGTGGCTAAACACTCACAGATGAAAATGTCATCAGGGATACAGCAGAAGGAGGGGTTTTGTGTGGTGCCTGTGTGGCCACATTTGTATATTACTTTGATGGAATGCAGGATTAAAGCAGTGGTTCTTTTACCAACAAAAATAACAATAATTTGAACAGCAATTCTCACACTGAGATGCGTCAAATTTCCAATCTTGTCCAGTATCCAGTATACTCTTTATCAGTTCAGTTTCACAGCATTGATTATATTCTATTATATAATCATTCATTTCACTGACATGAAACCATCAGGTGTTCCATCTGCTCATACAAACAGGTCAGCCTAATACAAATTCTGTGATTTCATACAAATCACAATGTTTGACTTAAGATGGAATCAGCAACAAGGTGATTTGAGTCATCAGACGAGAGGACAATCTCTTAAGGATCATTGAGGAAAAACAATTTTAAATTAGTTGGCCCATGCAAGGCAGCAGTCAACGCTCAACACCAGATGATTTTTGCATTTGCTTAGTGCATTTGTCTCAACCCAACAAAACAGACATTTTCCTTTGATAGCGTGCATCATGTATTTCATAATTCTGTAGATACTAATTAGCTATTAGCTCAGTATTACGCATGGCGTAGCACAGCAGTCGTTCTGTAAGGAGCCATGTCCCACTTTCTCCTCTGTCTGAACATCTGCACCGCACCAGTAGAGTCCTGGCCACAGATGCACTCTGGGAAAGACAGCAGGGAGATAAGAGGAGGAGGAAGAAGAGAGGAGAAGGGAGGGCAGACATGAGGATGAGTTGTACTGTAGGTGTTGTGTTTGAATCCAAAAATGTGTGTAGAGAATGTAATCAACTGACATAAAGCAGGTAACACAGAACTCATGAATGATGCACTGAGCCAGAAGACGGCCACAGAAGACATACTCCTTAGAAGTCACCACTCCCCACACCCAAATGACTAACAAAGGACAGGATAATAAGAAAGGATTAATACTAGGTACATTGTATTTTGAAATCAAGACATACTTGAAGGTTCATCCTGTACCTGCGTAATCTTCCACAGTAGGCTCTGAGTGACCTTAGGTAGAAAAGAGAGATCATATTGTAGTACAGGGGAGGCTGGTAGAGGTAGAAATCGGAGGACGGGCTCATTGTAATGCATGGAACGGAATGACGGACGGTACCAAACCCGTGTTGAGATTGCTCCTCTTTTCTATGTGTACAGTATCATGTAATCAATGGTAACAGGGGAGTGTTAACCTTCTTAGTGTTAAGGGTTGTCAAACATCTATGTATTGATTGCAAATGGCAATCGGCAAATGTTCTCTTCTGGTATACCTTCAAGTAGGCTACAATCACCTGTCTTGATCAACTTAATCAATCAATCAAGTGCAAAAAGATGAAAAAGATCATCAGAAAGAATGATACCAGTGAACCATGGCTATATAAAACTCAAACGATTTGCATCTCTGCAGCTTTTGTTGGTTTACCCGAGAATGACCCAGACAACACAAGGATAGAGAGATAAAGAGAGAGAGAGAGAGAGAGAGAGAGAGAGAGAGAGAGAGAGAGAGAGAGAGAGAGAGAGAGAGAGAGAGGGGGAGGGAGGGAGGAATATCAATGAGACTGGAGTGAAGGAAAAGTACTGGAGAGGGATGGGGTGGCGCAGATGCGGAATGCAAGAGGCACGTGACAGGAAGTGTGTAAGAAGGACCCAAAAAAAAACAGGCTGGTAGTAAAAGAGAAGACTGCTGCCAGAAAGAAAGGAACATCTGTAGATAGAGACAAGTGAAGGTGAATGGTTGTGTCAGGAGAGAGGAGGGGGGGAAATGTGCTGAGTTCAGTCTCAGGAGTGTACTGACGTCAGCAAAGGAGAGGCTTTGAATAAAGACTCTACAAGAGGAAGAGAGACTGAGAATGAGGCAAAGGGAGAGGCGTTTTGTGATTCCATCAGAGGACAAGATGGTCATGCAGATAAAGAGAAGAAATACTGGAGCTGATGATGGACTAAGGGGTGAGAATGAGGAGAGAGGGAGAGAGAGAGACAGAGAAAGAGAGAGAGAGAGATAGATAGAGAGATAAAGAGAGAGAGACAGAGAGGGAGAGGAGAGAGAGAGAGAAAGCATGAAAATGAGAGGAGAACATATTGTTGAAGATCAATTATACAGCTGAGGCGTGTTTGACAGCATTCCATGAATTACAATGAGCCCGTCCTCCGATTTCTACCTCCACCAACCTCCCCAGGAATACAATATATAGAAAATACATTTTGAGAAAGTCAAAATGGGGAGAGAGGACACAAGTACTGTAGTTTGCAAACCCCTCTGGGACTGGTAGGGTCACCTGCTAACCAGAGCGGGCAGCACCACAGCTGTGCTAACTGTCCCACGGGCCCGGCGGGTTGCTGACAGTGACACAGGACTACACTGCAACCCAAAAAAAACACTCAGTGTTCACTGGCATTATACAATCGGTTCTGAATGCAGTGAATGACATATTGAGATATGAGATATTCCCCAAACGTCAGATGAGCTAATTGCCCGGGTTCAGGTGCGTGTCATCCAGGTGATTACACGGGGGAATGTTACGTTTTAGTCTTGAGAGTGGGGAAGCATCTCTACATGTTGTGCAGACAGGACTTCTTTGAGACACCCAAAGCTCCTGATCGTTGCTCTTGAATACAGTACAACCTCAACCACCTTTCAGTTCATTGTGTGAACTTTTTTCTGTGTGAAAATTGTTATCTGATCTTTGTTTTGTTTTTTGGACCAATGGGGATTTAGCTACAGACCAATTTCCGGGATGAAGGATGAATGCCCTACAAAACAGTGACACCCTTCGAAGCCGTGCCTCATGGGATGATACCGTTGCTTGGCTCTGTTGCTTGTTTAGCTGTCCTTTTTCTCTCTCTCTCTCTCTCTCTCTCTCTGGGGTTACTATGGCAACAGGCCTCCCGAAAGGTATGGGGTAGCAGCTGCATGAAAGAGGTGAGAAAGAACCCGGTTCGGCAGAGATGTCACATCCACCTGGACTGGTGACTCACGCGAGAGCGCTGGTGGCAAACACACCTCTGATCCACACATCATCCATGCCCATGAAACCTGCCCAAGGAGAAAGAAGAGGAGGAGGAGGCTAGGATGCGAAAACGGAGGGAGGAGAAGAGACAGGAGAGGGAACAGGGAGGCGGGGAGAGGGAGGAGAGAGGGAGAGGGAGGAGAGACCATTCATACTGTATGTTACTTTGAAAACTGCTTTAGCCAGAGAAGCTCATCTGATGGTCCTGTAATATCAATTTACACAGATCGGTAGGCCACCCTAACCCTGACAAAGGTAATTGCTTAAGGATACTGTTTCAGAGCAGGGGAACCATGACAACAAGGTCTTTGGCAACCCAAGGAGGTATGACCCCGGCATCCAGAGAACAGAAGGTCAATGGTATAATCCTATTTTTTTATGGGCGTTTTTTGGGGAGACCGGAAGCTGCAAGGCTTGATTGAGGGATGGAATTTGTATTACATTTTATAAAAACAGATTTCACAATTTAATTCATGAGAGAAGTGGCTATGAAGACTGAAAGGTCACTACAGGTTCTGTAGCCTGGCATTATTATACCCAGGGGGCCAGGACTGTGTTACTGTCAGGTGTGTTTCATTTCGTTAGCCTCATAGCATAATTGCCTACGTCATATTTTGGCCAAATTGAGATATCTCCCTATAACTCTACTCTCCTAACACTGCTGATTCACTGTGCATTGTTTGCTATGCCATCAGCCTATCAGAATGCTTGTTACATTCCAAAATCACTATCTGCCTAAGTCATCTCTTTGACATAGGCTTTTTTTGTTTACACCACATAAAAGATGGCTCGGCTGACCACAAGTGAAGCACGACTAATTATGCTATGAGGCTAACGATTTGTAAAAAAAAAAAAAAAGGGAAAGAAATTCATTAACTAGACCAAGTTACAGAGAGGAGAGGGTTCAGTCGAGACAATGTCTGTCATATAATCTTGAGGTTGCTGTGGCAACTGATCCCAGCAGCAGTCTGCTTTGGGAAGGTGCGTCACCAACCAAGAAGGCCAAATCGAAATTAAATAAAAAGAATGTACACTCGATCAATGTGTGGTCATGAATGAGCAAATTAACACCTCACATCTCCCTGTTTTCTAAATGGTGCAATGTGATTGTTGCAGCACACATTTGAAATGATGAAATGACCCCATTCTGTAATTCTGTTTATATCCAAAAGCCAGGTACTGTATGTAGCTTTGTGTTTTGAAAAGGTCAAAAATATTCTTTAGTTGTAGGCTAGATATAGGGGAATATTTTCTTGGCCTTTCTTTCTGATTCAATCCTATGTTTTATACAGGTCAATGCATTTCATTTACAAGATGAACAATATGACAACCCTAGGGTACATAAGGTTCAGAGATAGGAAATGTTAAGATATGTATAGCATAGCATAGAGTACAGCACAGTGTTTTATTTGTATAGTATAGTATAGTGGATAGTGTACATAGCCTTTATTTATGTAAACCAGCTCTTTTCCCTTCTTGTTTTTAGTTTTTTTCCTAGAACCAGGGGAGCCCCCCCTCCCAAATTTCGTTGTATGGTACCTGTACTATATCAATGACAATAAAGACCATTCATTCATTCATTCATTCATTCATTCAACTGCTGGTGCCCCTGGAGAGCACAGGACAACCACAGTGATAAAGAAATGTTTCTGATGAGTTCACAGATGACCAAGGAA
>NC_137691.1:11766194-11781194 GCF_963989245.1 Nansenia antarctica | reverse complement strand
AGGGCTAATGTGTTGGGTTTTTTCTATCATCCTCCTTTTTTTAGCTGAAAAGTTCACTGCATAATGTGTTTTCTATGGGCTTTCAGAGCAAAGGCAAGACGTCTTACGGGAAACAAGACTTTGTTATTGTGGGCTGTGAGTGGGACAAATGAACAGCGATGCTGGGAATGAAGCAATCAATCAAATGAAGTGGCCCCTTTTCGGCTTTCGTGTAAAGTCAGGGAATACATTGTGCTCTGGAGATAATCTTAATCAATTACATTACAACCTAAGTCGCGTTTTGCATTAGTGTGAAGGGGAGAGGCGAGGCGTAGTCATTCAATAACCTAGCCCCCAATTATAGAGATACGTCCAATAATGGATGTCATATCTTGTTGTGATATGTATAGTATTTTAGGTAGGCCTCATTATTATCCAATTATTATCCAAACCAATACTGCCCACCATTATTATCATTTTTAAAGTCCCATTCCACCCAGTACACTTCAATAGAACATAGAATGCACTGTGGGTGTAAGCACTAGGCCTATTTGAATTTCCGAAACCTTTGAATTTACTGTTTATAGTAGATAATAACATAGCTTTGAATATATGTTTGATGAGAAAATGAACACCTGATCCAAATCTGTACAAATAGCACCTACCATGATTAATGTTTGCCTTGTTTGATTGGGTATAGTGTTGAGCAGAGAATCTCTTATTTCCAGATAAAATACACAGTCCAACCCCAGATCTCACTGTTATGTAACAGCAAGCCAGACCAAGACATACTGTACCATACTGTACCAGAGTGCAGTAGTTAGTAAAGTCTGTAGTGAGTCTGATTGCTTTTATTGAAAGCAGTGAGCCCCACATTCATTTCCATTTCGTGAGCTTAGAATGATAAGGTTCTATCTCCGTTTAGGGCAGTTCAGAGATATTGAGAGTCAAAGTTTTTACATTCCATTATGTTTTGTGAGATGGAACCTTTGTATTTTATGAATTACTAACTCAAATATGTCATCATTTAAAAAAATAACACCACACAGGCATTAATAAACACCTAATGGATCAGATTATGTAAAAAAACTCAATTTTGACCAAAAATGGAGATAGAACCTTTTAATTCTAACGTCACGATTTGTTAACTAGATACTGAGTGCATCAATCTAGGTAAAGTTGTCTAAAGACACAACTGTAGTCCAGACTGCTCCATCTGAGATGACAACTAGTAGCAACCCTCTGTAGTACCCCTCCATAACCCTAACCCTAACCCTAACCCTAACCCGTTCCGCAGCTATATTATAGCACTAATGTAGCCTAGTTGTAGCTTACTTGAAGTCCTGCCTGTGGTGGTCAGAACATGTTGTTTGGAGTAGGGATTACAGTTGATCGGTGGTTGGCGTGTTGTCATGCCAGTGTGTCTCTCTGAAGGCCGGATGAGGCAGCTGCTGATTGATATTAAGGGTTTCATGCATGGAACTGAATGACTGAACCAAGGCAGAGAGGCTTCTCCACAGTTAATGTGCATGGGGATTATGTCGAGGTTCCCATACAAACTGTGTGAATGGCCGTGGATTATCTGATCCTGCACTATGCGCAGTACATGTATGTACTGTGTACAGGGGGTGTGTATGTTGTGTGTATTGCATGTGAGGCTATGTTAAAAAAAGAAAGAAAAAAGGAAAGGATTCAGGCTAGTGTAAGAGTTTACAATTAGGCCTTTTACACATGTATGGATGTTACTGCGTTGCCTTACATTAGTCAATTACCGTACATCTCAGAGTATTAAGGAAACTGTCTGCAGTTTTTTAGTTACCAATAGAGGGATTGATTAATTGTTTATGCTGTGCTGATGATACATCCTGTACAGAGTTGTATTACTCTGTTTAACAACACAGTACACATGTTCATGTGAGGTAGAGTGGATAATGCGGAGAATGCATATGCAGATGAGTACCAAAACAAAGTCGTGAGAAGAGATTGATTAGAACTGTCACGGACACAGAGAGAGACAAGCCGCGGTGGCTGTGTCGTGTCGGGGGGGATCTGCGTCACTGCCGAACGATGCGTCATCCCGTATGAGGTGGGGAAGGCGTCATGGAGGCAGCAGGCATCGTCCTCTCAAGATGTTGCCACAGCTTGGACTGCAGCTCTGTCCTCTGTGTGACCTCCACTCCTCAGTCCTCAGAACTCACCCTATTTTCCTCCCTTTTGGTTTCTTACAACAAGACTGTACTGTAGCTAGGCTCGCTTCTGCTTCATTACGGGACCAAGTCACAGCTCTTATCCTCAGCCCATGAACAGAAATAAGGAAGTGTACGGTTGGCACCTTATCTGAGGGACACACACGCCATCTCCCAGTATCTTTGAGTTCTCTTGTTCTCTCTGTCCCCTGGAAATAGAGTGCGGCCCCAGGACACATTCCCTGGGGGGGGCCCTGGCACACAATGTATTTCAGTCGTCGGTGAGACTTGATAATGGCTGAGGAGGAGCGACTCACTCAATAAGTAATGAGCCCTACGCTCAGGCTCGTGACGTGGACCAGGAGAACGCATGACTGCGGTTCATCCCAATGCCTCATGTTCATTTTTCCCTCCATTATGTTTTGGCTCAACCAAGCGCTCCCTGAGATCGGGGTGGGTGAGGAGGCTGCTGCTGCTGCTGCTGCTGCTGCGAGGTCCAGAGGATTAGGGGATTTACAGGAAAAAAAGCTTCCCTTAAAAGTTAAGCTCAGAGAACACAAAAATGAAGTAGGACAATTTGGGACATTGGGAATGTTTTCAAACCAAAACACTGTGGGGGGGGGGGGGGCTAATCTGCTTTTGTTTGGACTGACAGAGAGAATCTGTGTGGTCAAATGAGTCCACAGTTGCCTAAAAAACATAATACACTCACTTTCTCCCTTTCCTTGATTGTGTACTTAAGACATTTTGTATCTTAAGGGGCTTTAGGGAGCAGTAACGGGTGTTGGCTCCTGTGCCTGCACCTCAATGGTTCACAGGTAGAAATAGCAGGTATGTTAGTTAGTGTGTTCTATTTAGCATAAGGTAGGTAGACCTAAAAAAATACTCACAATTAAAGGCTTAGTTCACTATCATACTCTATAGTATATGATATATAGATCTTTCTTGGTCACGTGGCCGGAAATTATATATTGATGACTCAGAGAGAAGGTTGAATCGTAATCATTGTATTAGGCAGATCTGGGTTGCATTCCCATGTACAGATGTTTCCAAGGCAGCATGCTCTGTTAAGTCCAAGCTTCAAGCATGGCTACGACATGGCTGGTGTCGAGCCTGGCTGTGGCATAAAGAGATGCCAAGCCAAGTACTGATGTTTGTTACAGCTTATATACAGTTCTCAGAGAGGAAATAGCTTTTACCTCGTAACTTACAATACTGACATTAGTTCCCATACATGGCTATACTGTGTTCATGCTGTTCTGCTCTGTTGACCACTGGGCTAAGGCTCCTATGTCCTTAGAGTTAAACTGGTCTCACTGTTACTTGATATGGTATGTGCCTGCTCCTAAGAATGTTGTTTACTACTGAGAGTGGGCACACTTATGTTTAAGGTTAAACAATGAGTATTGCAATATTTGATAGGCACACAACATTTGCATATAGTCACACAAAAACGCATCATATCAGCATACTAACAGAGTACTCAGTACAGAGTAAAGTTTATTATCACAGTGTCGTCCAACTGTAGATTTTAAGATGACTTTGAGGACCACTCAGTGGTCGTTTTGTTTGTTTCTATTTCTTTTCGGTTCATGCTAATGTCACCACTTTCACTAATGTAGTCTTTAAAGCTTTTAGAGAGACTTGACTGTGTGTTATAGACCTGCATCTTATTACAAGCCTGTCTGGCCAGGCACTAAATGGACAGGTAATTGTGTCAGTGATCCTGTGTCGGAAGTGTTACTTAAGGCCCAGAGTGAAACCAAACGATATGCCTACTCCCACTTAAACTCGAGGGCCATTATCAGGAATCTGTGATTTTACTGTAAATGATCCTTCTTCTCCCATAACAAGTTCATGCTCTACTGAATGTTCATCCAAAAGATATCCAATTAAAGACCAGTTAGACCAGTTAAATGTGTTCTGTTTGGCTAGGTCTATCAGATTGCTTAATGTCCTTTTTCACCAGCTATAATGCCTTGACCTTTCAGATTTTTGCTAAAATAGAAGATACTCGACTTTACTTGCAGTGACATCATTTAATTATTTTGTTCTGCTCTTAGGACCGAAGCCCAGATCTGGAACCTTGGACTCCCTCTCCCTCTTCAGCGTCTCGCACCTAGCAACAACCCACCAACCCGCTCCGCTCGGTGTCCACAACCTGCACCCTCCTCTCTCTCTATCTCTCTGTCTCTCTGTCTACCTCGTTCTCTTTCTCCACCCCCCACCCCCCCTCCTCCCGGCTCCCCCACCTCCACGTCCCCGATGCCTAAGAACAGCAAGGTGACGCAGCGCGACCACCTCCATGAGCACGTCACAGAGTCGGTGGCCGACCTGCTCGCTCACGAGGAGCCGGTCGACTACAAGAACAGCGCCCTGAACGTGGGCGGGCCCGCCGGGAAGAAGGGTCCGCTGCCCCCGGAGGTCCCTGAGAACGACGGCCGCCCCGCCTGGAACAGCAAGCTGCAGTACATCCTGGCCCAGGTGGGCTTCTCCGTGGGCCTGGGCAACGTGTGGCGCTTCCCTTACCTGTGCCAAAAGAACGGAGGAGGTAAGTGGGAGACCACTGCCACCCTGTGGCCTGGCTGACTTAGAATTCAAGTATTACAGCTACTACAGTCAATATGAAATGTGACCTGTCTGCCATAGAGCTTGCACAGTATATGATTCCTATTGGATTAAACTCAGAGGAAAGGGGCACTCTGGAGATTTACGAGGTCACTTCCCCCAGGTCCTTCCTGTCAATCACTGTCTGATGAAGTAGTGTAGCGTCTGTTGCTCACCTAGCAGCTCGGTGACCCAGACTGCAGAGACAACAGGAGATGACAGCTACGCTGGCCGCCATCAAACGCCGTTCAGCAGCTCTAAATATAGCACTCGCTATTGATTACTACTGCCTGCCACTGGGCCAGGTCACGGCGCAACTGATATTCTGATCAACAGAAACAGGATAGGACTCAATAAAAAATGTATGAGAATGTATTGTGAGGATGATGATTACTATCTATTTGTGTGTCGGGAGTACCTGTAAATAGAGATGCTTAGAGTGTTGGTTGTTTTTGTTATTGTAGTTTAGGGCCTCTACTCGTCAGGGATGATTAGATTAGATTCGATTCAAATGTATTGTCATCGTAGAGTACAAGTACGATACAACGAAATGCAGTTTAGTATCCAACCAGAAGTGCAAATAGTGATATAAGGGCATGATATAAATAGAACAAGAGGTAGTGATAGGTAACTATGTAATATGCAGTATGTGCAGAGGAATGATGCATCTCAGCACTGTCAGATATCTCTCTGTACCCTCATGACCCATGTAAATCCCAGAGAGCTATTTCTTTTTTTCTTTTTTTTTCTCTCTTTTTTTTCCAGATTTTATCCCTTTTTCACCCAATTTGGTATAATTGAACCCAACCTAGCATCCAATTATCCCCTGCCTATTGCGTAGGATCCGCCGCACGACCCCGTGGCCGGCAGCCCCAGAGGAGATCGCCAGGCAGACTAGCTGACTGGCTCCTCGAGCCCGACACCGTTATTCCGGCACCCCGGGGGCGTTGCGCGACGGATCCTTGTCCGGAAATAGTCCTATACCGCCCTCTGGAGCGGCCGCTCAATATGCCGCTCCCTGTGTGCCTCGGCCATATCCGGATCTGGCGAGACCGGGATTCGATCCCAGTCCCCGGTGGGCAGCTTGCACTAGTGGCTAGTGCTTAGACCGCTACGCCACCGCGGGGCCAGAGAGCTATTTCATCAACTATTTCATGTACTGTAGTGTTGCATCCCCATGTATCAGTATGAGTCAGATGCGGACTTCGTCTATTATACGCTATGTGTATTGTATCAATTGCACTACAGATTTATTTTTGTGCTCAAGTGAACTATTATTATCCCCTACTTTACCATAACAGCAGCAGCAAAAAAAAGAAAAAGAAAAAGGCTTATCCCTTGCTATAATTTTGATAACTAAGACATAGACATTTCTCCACCTCAAAGACCACACCATTACCCTGGGCTTTTGACTGATGTCCACTGTCATCCCTGTTGTCTCTCACACACATTCCTGTCCTGATTTATTGCGAGGAAGCAGGAGATTTACTGGGTCTTTAACCAGCCGCTTATGTGACCAGAAGAACGGCCTCCTCCTGACAGCCAATTACAATTACATGCACATTAAATGGACCTGCGTTATTGGGTAATCTCTCTCAAGTGAAGTCACTCTCTCTCTCTCTCTCTCTCTCTCTCTCTCTCTCTCTCTCTCTCTCTCTCTCTCTCTCTCTCTCTCTCTCTCTCTCTCTCTTGCCGTCTCATTACCTCAGTGAGCGAACCATATATCAGTGCCCTGAGCTGGCCCCAGTTCAGATAAACTACAAATGATTGGATTCGGCTGAAGGGGCTCC
The DNA here is from genome assembly GCF_963989245.1 of Nansenia antarctica. Taxonomy (NCBI): domain Eukaryota; kingdom Metazoa; phylum Chordata; class Actinopteri; order Argentiniformes; family Microstomatidae; genus Nansenia; species Nansenia antarctica. Next base: position 11,774,632 of record NC_137691.1, on the reverse strand, counting down.
GTATTTATCAACTGATCTGAGGACACTCTGGCTAGTGGCCAAAAGCTGTTAGGTGGATTTACTATTTCCATCTCTGACTTGTCTCACCTCTGGTCCCTGCTGAATTGGTACATCCTAACGCCATCAATAATATTTCTCTCTGTCTGCGTTCTTGGTTGCTTTATGCCGTATTATTCTACCCATTATGAGCTACGGGCTCTGCAACATACAGTACACTACAGGACTTCTGTCCTGAGGTATTAGCATGAGTACTATGACTACTCTGCCATAAGTCTTAGCATCCCTTTATATACAGGGGATGATGACTTAACCCGTTGCACATCCACCACACTGGCATCCTGGCTAAGCCTTCCTGGATTAAGATGGAAAGGACCCCCCCCCCCCAACCCCCCCACTAATAAAATATAAAAATAGCCCTCACGGATGGTTAGGCCCCGGCTTGCAGGAGGGGAGAGAGTGATATGGAACCATTTCATATCTGTCAGCAAATGAGACGCTATTGCATATTGCAGTAAGAGACAAGTGATGCAGAACTGCCAGAGTGCAAATGAAGCACCACAGAGGCTTCAGGTTCAGAGGTCTGGCGTCTCCACTGACTCATTACGAGGCTCTGATACTAGTCCAGAGGGCTGGACTGTCACACAGGGTGGATGTGGCTCAGGAGGTAGAGCCGGTGTCTAATGATCGCAAGGTCGGCAGATCGGCTAGATATAATAATAATAATAATAATAATAATAATAATAATAATAGTAATAATAATAATAAAGTGAAACATTAACACTGTTAACTAACTAGGTAGTAACCTCTGAACTTGTGTATAATATCTATATTATAATAATAATAATAAAGTGAAACATTAACACTGTTAACTAGCTAGGTAAGTAGTACCCTCTGAACTTGTGTGTGATATCTAGACAGTAGTTGCAGTATGGTCTGTATTTCAGGTGCCTACCTGGTCCCGTACTTCATCCTCCTCATCCTCATCGGGATCCCGCTCTTCTTCCTGGAGCTGGCGGTGGGGCAGAAGGTCCGGCGTGGGAGCATCGGGGTGTGGAACTACGTCTGCCCCCGTCTGGGCGGGATAGGGGTCTCCAGTCTGATGGTGAGAGAGATGCAGGGCTGGACTGGCCATCTGGCATACCGGGCATTTGCCCGGTGGGCCGCGGTAGTTTTGGGCCGAGCCGACCGGCAAAATTAAAAAAATAAATTTTTTTTTTTTTTTTTTTTTTTTAACAGCCGGCCTGGCAGAAAGCTACCATCGAACGGCCCATAAATCGAAAGCTACCATTGAACGGCCCATAAATCAGGGGCAGCGGCCCATTGGTCACTTTTCGATACAGACACTGGGCTGGCCCAATCAACAGAGAGAAGGGGGGGGGTCAGGGGTCACGCACGCACGCAGCACCAGACCTCCGTCTCAGTTTCGCGGTAGTTTTGGGCCGAGCCGGCAGGCAAAATAAATGTAGTTAGCCTGGATAGTTACTAGATAGATACTAAGAGAGATGGAGTGCAAAAGCACACTAAAACGGAAGGGAGGCTGGGAAAAACGTAGGGAGAAAAACTAAAAGAAACTCGAGGCAGATGCTGCCAAATGTGTAAACATTAGGGACATGTTTGCTGCACCCTCAAGTTTACCACAGCAGCAACAGCAACAGGTTGAAGAGGAGGCTAGCAGGGAGAAGCGGGAGCAGGGTACAGATACAGAGGATAGAGAGGATACAGAAGAAGCGGGGCCGAGTCAGCCTGTAACCGTTGACCCGGTAAGGAAAATATAGGTAGCTGTTAGGGGTGTAACGGATCGCCCCCCACGGTTCGGCATGCATGTGTACTGCGGATCAATTGCAAAATGTAACCAAGTAATAATATTACTTAATATTAGTTAATATCCCTTGTAAATCACAATGTAGAGTTGCCATGAAAAGATAGACGCGACAGTTGCGTGCTTTGTTTTACTCTAAAGCGCAATGATAGGTTGATAATGGAAAAAAAAATCTAGAACAACAAGGCTGCGTTCGGAAATTCGCTCTGGAATCTGATCACTGAGTACACTGGTCTACTTGCACTGGTACCATTGCTTACTGTCTGTATGTAGTCGTCTTTGTAGTGGTTTGGGGGAATACTACAGTTTGTCATATGACTGTACAGCACACAGTATATAAGACGAGTATATAAGGCAAGTATTTTTGTGCTGGTGGGTGTGGTCCGACCGATTGGGGTGGGCCTGTCTGGGCCAAAAATGCCAGGGCCTAATTGTTGTCCCAGTCCAGCCCTGGAGAGATGTCATCATGGGTGGTTGTGATGATGGCAGCTAGAGCCTATTTGTAGGCCTATGGCGCTTTTCCTGCAAATGTACCCATATGCGATAATACGATAATGCGATAAATAAATGTGTTGAGTGATTGATTACCTTCCAAAAGCTACGTGCTTTATTTTACGAGGTACGTATTATGTGAAGATGATGTTGTTTCACAGACTGTAACAGACAGTGACCCCAGATAGGAAAAACAGACTGCAGGACAGAGAGAACATAGATAAGGAGCAGGGTCCTCTGAGAGGATGGCTGCGTCGAACCGGGTGGCTAATTATTTGGAGCGTTCGCTGAATGTGCTTAGATTTCAAGATAAATAACTCCTACCTCAGTGACTGCGATTTATTACGGCTGCTTTTTTACTGCATAGGCCAACACTTAAACTCTCTCCCCTCTGACTAACTCTACGCTTCGCTGCCTTTGCGAATGTTGTTTTGTCACCGTCTGCAATTCTCTTTTTACCTGTCATCACCTACTTTCGTCCCCCTGTATTTAACACCCACTGACCGAATCCCTTTTTTGATAAAAAGCTGTTGTTTTATGTTGTCTTCCTAGCTGAAGGTTTATGGTTCTAATGAAACAGTATATTTAAATAACCCAAGTCTTACACCGGGCATGTAGGACACACCAGTGACTCACACATCCCATAATCTCCTAGTCACACCATCACAGTAACGCAGGCCTTCCTGCTGACGGCTTCTCACATACCTCACCAGGGAGAAGAACTGATTTAGGGAAGCGGTCACACAGGCTTATTGTTTATGTTTAAAGCATAGATGAATACACAGGATTTTGAGAAGGAGGATACAGTTAGCCACCCCAGCCTCTCAACCTTCCTGCTATGATCATTTGGATGGTGAGAAAGAGAGGGAGAGAGAGAGAGAAAAAAAAAAGAGAGAGAGAGAGAGGGAGAGAGAGAGAGAGACTTCACTTGCTTTGGCAATGTAGACGTATGTTTCTCATGCCAATAAATCCTTTAAATTGAAATTGAAATTGAGATTGAAATTGAGAGAGAGCGAGAGAGCGAGGGGTAGATGGTTGGGGAGTAGTGGGCGTTGGGAGCTCGACCCTCATTGGAGTGGCATGTGATGAGTGACTGAGAGTGATGGGGAGTGGCTATAAATACTCCTTCAAGCATCACTGTGGAAACCGCTGAAAGGGCGCTCTTCAATAATTCATAGGTTTCTCTTGACCTTGTTTGCTCCTGCAACATGCTCAGAGAACTGACAGGAACACGTGGGTGGACGGTGCCTCATGTGCCCACCCCCCTCTGCACCTGCTTATGATACTATCATTATGTCTATATCTATACTAGAGAGTAGAGTCGCCCATCTTGATCATGTAATAGCCTCTGTTTATGTATAAACAGAACACACATGGTACCTTTCCTCATTCCATTCCATGCATTACATCGAGCCTGTCCTCCGATGTCTACCTCCATCAGCCTCCACTGATCTATAAAGAGGCTCTGCAGACTGTCAACAGGCTATCGGTCAACGTGTCAACTGCATGGCTGTTGGTTTGATATTCAAGGACGCTACGTATCTATAGACGATCGACTTGCTATCTCCAGACTGGATCTTTATTTATTTTTTATTTTTTATTTAAAGGTTTATGCAGCCTGACCAACAAGCAATGGCTCTTTGGGGGGGGGGGGGAAGCTAGAATAAAACAAGGTTAAATAATTTACAACAATAAAACAATAAAACACTGGCAAATACAGATGCATTAAAATACTAACAGTCAGAGAGAGGGGAGAGAGAAGGAGGAGGTAGGGGAGAGGAAGAGCGGAGGTGAGGGATAGCGGGGGGAGTGGAGCAGGGGTACTTAAAATGAGGCAGTGATGGGTTATGGAATGGGTGAGAGACGGTGATCAGCAGGTGCATTGATCGACTATGGTTCGATGCAGGATTTGTTTGAAAGCAGTGAGTGAGGTGAGGGCGGTGAGTTTGAGGGTGTTCTGTAAGGTGTTCCAGTCGGGGGGACCTCAGGGACGAGTCTTTCATCTTGTGACAGTGCTGTGCCTCCTCCTCTTCTCCAGGTGTGTGGCTTCGTGGGTCTGTACTACAACGTCATCATAGGCTGGAGCATCTTCTACTTCTTCCAGTCGTTCCAGTACCCGCTGCCCTGGGCAGAGTGCCCAATCAGGAGGAACGGAACAATGGCCAGTGAGTTGACATCACAACAGAACACAGAGGGTGTGTTCGTAAATTCGTCTCTGAGAACGCCGGAGCGTCATTTGATTGGACAAGAGGCATTCCATGAGTGCTGATCAGATTTCCAGAGCGAATTTACGAACGCAGCCAGAGAGACAGGAGAGAGGAGGAGAGAATGTTGGATATTAGATTAGATCAGATACTTGATTGTCTGTTGCTGTGCAGAAACCTCTGGATGAATGCCAAGAGGGGTAGGCCATGAATGGGTTTATTATTGAATATCGAAGTCAATCTCTCTCTTATGAGTCAGTTATGCAATGTAGCATGACTTTTAATGGAATGTGGCCAAGTAGCCATTTTTTGTGTATTGTGGGATTTTTTTTCTGAATTTCAGTATTTATTCAGTCACTTTTTTCACTTACTTTATCCCTTCTGATCTGAATTTATCCTTTGCACAATATTTTCGGACAGTCTCAAGAAGGTATTGGCAGTTCATAGTGTACCACCACCATGTTCCAGACTTGTGAATTGGATCCTGTCCTGCTTAAACCCAGCAGGCCCTACTGTGTAAAGCTTTGCTGATGGTGTTATCTTCCTGACGGGGCTCCTTCATGACTCAGATGGAGATAATCCAGATTAAACTCCTCCGAGGCTCTATTAGATTAGGAGGCGATGATAACACAACCCCACTGCCAAGAATCACTCAGCACCTCTCCACTCCACTCCTCTCCTCTCCTCTCCACTCCTCTCCTCTCCTCTCCTCTCCTCTCCTCTCCTCTCCTCTCCTCTCCTCTCCTCTCCTCTCCTCTCCTCTCCTCTCCTCTCCTCTCCTGCCCTCCCCTCCCCTCCCCTCCTCTCCTCTCCTCTCCTCTCCTCTCCTCTCCTCTCCTCTCCTCTCCTCTCCTCTCCACTCCTCTTCTCTCCTCTCCTCTCCTCTCCTCTCCTCTCTTCTCATCTCCTTTCTTCTCATCTCCTCTCCTCTCTTCTCCTCTCCTCTCCTCTCCTCTCCTCTCCTCTCCTCTCCTCTCCTCTCCTCTCCTCTCCTCTCCTCTCCTCTCCTCTCATCTCCTATCTGCGTCATGTGACTCAGCAGAGTAGTGAGCCAGCCAGCAGTGTACGGGAGTATACATGCTCTAACAGAGGGCTTCTGACCAACTGAGACAGAGGCATAAGGCATCAAACATTGCACGACATATTGTGTTTCATACATACTGAACACAAATGCCAGGACTGCGGCAATTTCTCACAGGTTTATGTGTAAAACATACGTATGTTATGACATGGCACATAACAAAGTCATAACAAGGCATATTACAAAGTAATAACAATAATAATAATGACATTCGCTCAATTAGCAAATGTTTTTTTATCTGTTGCTTGTCAGGTAATCTGGCACAATGGTGTTCAGGGTTTTCTACAATACAGTGCAATGACATTTGTTTTTGTTTTTTTCACTTAATCCAAGCTGTTACCAGAGTATTACAGCAGCATCCCAGCCCGGGTCATCTGCCTCTAGGGCTTTAGTCCTGTGAGAGGAGTCAACCTCCTGCCATCGTCATAGTCGATAAAATACCCTATCAGAGGGGCGCTTAGGTGGCGTAGCGGGTTAAGCATTGACCATGTAACCGCAGGGTCCCCGGTTCGATTCCGGCCGGGGACATATCCTGCATGTCATCCCTCCTCTCTCTCTCTCACCCATCCTTCCTGTCAAAATCTCTACTGTCTCTGTCAATAAAAAGAAGAATATGAGTGGGACTGCCCCACTCAGAAAAAAATACTTAAAAAAAATAAAAGAATACCCTATCAGTCATTTGGGTGTATGAGACCCCAGTTCTGCTCTAACCACACGCTATGAGGTAGACTGTGGCTCACATTGATAACCACACGCTATGAGGTAGACTGTGGCTCACATTGATAACCACACGCTATGAGGTAGACTGTGGCTCACATTGATAACCACACGCTATGAGGTAGACTGTGGCTCACATTGATAACCACACGCTATGAGGTAGACGGTGGCACACGTTGACAGTGGCAAAGTCAAAGCAGCCCTCAGAACAGAGCCCAAGGTCATCCATCTGCCGCCATCTGAAACAAGTCTGTTCCTGAGAGAGAAACAAAGAGACACACTTGGGAAAAAAGAGAGAGAGAGTTGTGGGAGGAATAGAGATACAGAGAAAAGAAGACAGAGATGCATAGTATATGCTGCCAGAGTTACTGCAGATAACCTAGAATGCCATCAGTCATACACAAGAGGGAGAAAGCAGAATAAAAATAGAATAATGGAAGAGGCCATCTTGATTTCCCCTGCTGAACATTGCCATCTACCTGCCGTCATTAGATACTGGTATGACTTACATGAGCTGGCTGGTGGTGTGTGTGTGTGTGTGTGTGTGTGTGTGTGTGTGTGTGTGTGTGTGTGTGTGTGTGTGTGTGTGCGTGTGCGTGTTCGTGTGTGTGTGTGTGTGTGTGTGTGTCAGCCAGGACAGGGTTTTCACACGTTAGTATTTATGATACCAACCTTGACCAGATAAGGTGATTCTAGGTAGACAATGGTTCCTTGGATGGACCATACATTCTTATCTCTAGGGGACATGTGGAACTGAGAGAGGACATCGATACCAACATATGTTAGTAGCATTTATTAAAGACCAAATACAATGTCACACTAGTAGTATCACTAAGAACAAGGTCACCAGTTGCTCTAGTCAATACACATGGTTCATACTTCACATCTTGAGCTTACATGGTTGAATCAAAAAGTTCATAAATGTTTGTGTGTGTGAGAGAGAGTGTGTGTGTGTGTGTGTGTGAGAGAGAATATGTGTGTGAGAGAGTATGTGTGTGTGTGTGTGTGTGTGTGCGTGCGTGCGTGCGTCCGTGCGTGCGTGCCTGCGTGCCTGCCTGCATGCGTGTGTGTGTGTGCGTGCTGTGTGTTTCTTGGAGGTGTAAGACTGCTATGTATCACTTCCCAAGGTTGTACTATAAAGGTGAAAAATATGAGCACAGAAAAAAAAATCTTGGAACGAGTGCAGCACAGTCTGCATGCCAAGCGTGAGGATGACCTTATCTCTCTGCTAATGTCTGAGAGACACGATCCAGGGAGCAGGGGTGTAAACACGCTCCTCCTCATTAGATTTCTCTCCACACTCTCTCTACCGCCCTTCCATTCCGACACTGTCATTCTAACACCCTTCCGATTCTCTCTCTCCCCTCTCTCTCTCCCCTCTCTCTCTCTCTCTCTCTCTCCCTCTCATCTCATCTGACCTCCCTCCTCACACCAATCCTCTACTGAGTTTTTCCAATTTCAGTTGGACCACTGAAAGGGTGCTCAGTCCATAGAATATGAACAGTCCATATGAATATAAACAGTCCATGTGAATATAAACAGTCCATATGAATATAAACAGTCCATATGAATATAAACAGTCCATGTGAATATAAACAGTCCATGTGAATATAAACAGTCCATATGAATATAAACAGTCCATATGAATATAAACAGTCCATGTGAATATAAACAGTCCATGTGAATATGAACAGTCCATATGAATATAAACAGTCCATGTGAATATAAACAGTCCATGTGAATATAAACAGTCCATGTGAATATAAACAGTCCATGTGAATATAAACAGTCCATACGAACAGTCCATGGAATCCATATGAATATGAACAGTCCATATGAATATAAACAGTCCATATGAATATGAACAGTCCATATGAATATAAACAGTCCATATGAATATGAACAGTCCATATGAATTGTGTTTGTACAGATAAGAGGTTCTGGACCTTCAAAAAGGTTATTTGCTGTCACGTTTCGGAGCATGCTCAGTCGTTAGAGTATAACGACAACCTGCTAAACTCTCCCATCTCTCTCCCTGACCTCCCCCATCTCTCTCCCTGACCTCCCCCACCTCTCTCCCTGACCTCCTCCATCTCTCTCCCTGACCTCCCCCATCTCTCTTTCT